>NC_141878.1:607258331-607573893 GCF_056163025.1 Triticum urartu
GGACGCTGCAGAGTTTGGATGGTCAACAAATCGGACTCAGTATCTTCAAAAAAAAAAAAGGACGCAGGCCGTACACAACCGTACATATGTGCAAACATGCGCGAACCAAGTTGTGGTTGGGATGGTTAGGTGAACAGGGGTAGCCTCAGCCCACCCTCGCATTTATCCTGGATTTATTTTAGGATATCCGGCGTAAAACTTCAAGATGATATACCGGTTCAGTCTCTCGAAGGTGCTCATAAGGGTAGGGTGTGCGTGTGTGCATTCATAGGGGTGAATGTATGCGCGTTTAGCCGTTTATATGAGCGCTTCTGTCCTATCTTTATTATTTAATTATTTTTCCTTTTTCTAATACCATTCACAAGCATTATTATTTTTTGAATAATTTGGATTAATTACCACATGTATCACAAGCACTAATTAACTTGTCTTCTTTGCTACTCCCTCCGTTCCAAATTACTTGTCTCAAAAGTGGATAAAAATGGATATATCTATAACTAAAATACATCTAGATACATCCATTTCTGTGACAAGTAATTCCGAATGAAGGGAGTACAAAATATTGTCTAACAGATAACTTCTAAAAAGATGCTCATGTAAACATGTTAATGCAGTAGTGCATGCCATGACCAACGAATACTAACAAAACAATAAGTAAGAGCTTAACAATTCCATTCTTCTTGTTGACAACCACTAGAGAACGGTTTTCATGATAGGGAAGGCCACAACTAATGAACGGAGAAATATTGTTAGAGGATAAAAAGGAGTAGCATGATAGGGAATCTGCACACACTGCTACAATCTCTCCAGAGAACAACTAAGTAACATGCATGTCTTCATTGTATTAGATCAATTTGCACCTTCACACATCCGGCCGCTGAATTTCTCTGATTCAACAAATAGGCAAATTATAATCATGGCAATACGAAAGCAACACACGCGGACAACGATCTCTCCAGAGGATCCTACATGTGCATAAGGGTCTCGCTAGGTGTAACTAAGGAACATGCGTACCGCATATAAAGTGTTACTTTTGGTGGATTGAAATAAGCATGGCAAAGAGCTCCTTCAAAACTGAGGGATAGGTCGTAGAGACGTGATCCCAACCATTAGATGCCATTATTTTTTGCAAATATGAGGAGGACTAGACTTGGATAAACTTCAAGCACGCCTCCTTCAATCCTTGGCAGTGGTGCTGTTCGGCTAGAGCAAGTGTGGACATCACCAACCTCACACCTATTTTCTTAGACATCTGTTTCTCACATATGCACTTGAGCCGTTGGACGTCATATCTGTCTGCCGCTACCAACAAGTCCTGAAGCCATTGCAGCCATATTTCATCATCTGTTGACTCCTCTTCTTGTCCTTCTTCCATAGCTTCTGACGTTTCATCCTCCTCCATGTCAGGGAATGAGTCTGTGTAGATAAAGTTAAGCAATGCCTTAAACGTTCTTGCTTCCATGTCTTTGATATGTATGACACCGGGTGTGGAGGTCCCCTCCTTCATGGGGCCAAAGAGTTGCGCCATGAACACTTTAGATTGGGCAGCAAGCACGCATCGATGTGCAGCAAACATCTCACCACCGACCTCGAACGTCACATCAGCACCCACCTTACTGCAAAGGAGATTGTTAAGATTGTGGTGTGTATCAGGTAGGAGCACCTCCTCGGTGCCACTAGCATCATCATCGGTGTTGCAGACCATGATGTCACACCGGATGGTGAAACCGTCGTCCTCCTCTAGATTCATTGTTCGTTCAAGGGCATCTATTTTAATGAACTTGTAGAGGCCCCAAGAAGAGGCATCGGAGGGGAAGCTGTATGTTTTCGTCCCACGAATGCACACTTGATTCTGCCGCTGAACCTCGTCGATGAAACTAAATTCAAACTTGGCTTCCACATGCTTTTTGTCGCAGTCGAGACGGCAAACATAGAGAGAAACGAACTCGGCATGATTCATGTTTTCGCCATTAGGATAGTACGCAATGGACCCCGAAATCACGAGAGGCGATGCACCGACCAGCGGGTGTCTCCTTCTTGGTTTGAGCGTAACCTTGGACAACAAGCAGGTGGTATCCGCAGTCCGAGCTGGTCTTGACAAAGGTCTTGGTGGAGGGGCACAGCTTGCCGCCGTCCAAGACGGATACACCGGCAAACGACGACATGGCCGACTCGCTTCTCGCCGGAGACAGAGAGGTTTTAGTTTAATTTTCGGCGCCGGCTGGTACCGATGCAAGTCTCACGTTTGTAGATGATGAAGCTTACTGTACGTCTGCCTATATGTATGTGCGTGTATATATTATTAAAGATTTTACATGGCCGATTCCAAGACAAGATGATGTAGTACGTCCTACTCCTACACGGACGGAGACGCCAAAACTAGTACTATTACAACTCGTATGAATCTACAACGTACGAACGAGGACACAAAAGGACATAAAATCCGAATCGGACGAGGGCGCTGGAGAGCATCTAGATCTATCTATCTTCACAAGTTTTCCAACTCAGACCATACACTACCGTAGTACGATGGCCAGGTCCAATGACATTACACATATTCCTCTAGGAGATTGACGACCAAGACAGGGACACATCCATAGGAGTCAATTGCAAGAAACCACCGCATTTGCGGCTAGGTTTGCATGAAACCACTAACTCGTTAATCTGTTGCAGAAAACACCAGAAAATCTGTTAAGTCATTGCAAAAAGCACTGATCGAATGATTTGACCCGTTTAATCACTTTCTTACAAGTGGGGACAGATTGTAAGGAGTTGACATAGAAAAAAAATAACACACACCCCCCTAGATTAAAAAACAAAAGCAATCAGACCCCCACCCTGCCCCCACACGCATGCGCCGGCCAGCGCCTCGGCGCGCTCGAGAACGTCACCGGCCTGCTCCTCGCTGATCGACGCCGGGGCCTCCACCTCCGCGGCCTCTTCCTCCTCCTCGGTGATCTCCTCGAGTAGGCTGTTGAGCTCCCGCGCGGCGCGCTCCACGACCTTGCATCTCGGCGAGGATCCCCGTGGACGCCGGCAAGGACGGCCCCTTCTTGTCCCTCCGCCTCGACTCCTCGACGATCTGCTCCTGGATGGCCGTCATCGGCGCCGCCCAATGCTCTTGCTTGGCCGGCACGACAGGGTGTCCGCAGAGGCCCGGTCCTGGCACGGCACGGCAACGACGAGCGCCAACATGGCGAACACAAAGACGGAGCTCATGGTGTAGAGTGCCAGACCGAGCCCGCCCCCGCCATCCCAGCTCTGCCCCGGCTACGACGGGCTGTCGGAGGGTGTCGCTATCACGACCCGCGTGCTATGGAGGCGGTTCGCAGTGCAGCCGTGGGCGCCGGCCGCCTCCTCGTCCTCCCTGACGGTGTAGCCCTCTCCGTCGCCGACGAGGGCGGCCCCATGCATCTCGGCCTGGGCGCCACCATGCCGGAAGGATGGCAGCAGAGCGGCGGCGGCGCGGAGTGGACAGGGCGTCGGTGTTCCATGGGGGGAGGATATGATTGCTTTTTTTAGATCTAAGGGTGTATGTGTTATTTTTTTGCTAAGTCAATTCCTTACAATCTGGCCCCACTTGTAAGAAAGTGATTAAACGGGCCAAATAATCCGATCAGTGCTTTTTGCAACGACTTAACAGATTTTTTTGGTGTTTTCTACAACGGATTAATGAGTTGGTGGTTTCCTACAATTGACTCCATTCATGGAGATCAACGACGACAACGCAACCCGCATCACGACAGCACTGCTATGGCTCCCCACCCCAATGTTGTCGTGCTACTCCTGCATTCCAATCCAACACTCAGATATATAAACATTCAAGGACGATTCAATTATACTGCTCGTGGTCGAAGACTAGAGAGCAAAATCAACCCACGAACATAAACTGAGAGTAACTGTGTTATAAACTGACACTAATACACAAAGACATATTCATTACCCTGGAATTAATACCCAGTAAGGATATGCATTACCTTGGCATATCATACATGTGTTCACTTCACACGAGCAAAGCTAGCTCCAAGTAATTTGAACAAAAAATATTTTTGTACTAGTATATAAAGAAAAAACATAGCCCCTATCTGTGCACTGAAAGCTTACCCCATCTTTTCATCGCCGAAATTGACAGCAATCATCTCTAGTGTTTCAAAATACATACACCAGAATGGAGTCATCCTCTGAAATTAATGGGAATGGCCGCCCGAGGAGAACACTAAGCACCCAGGAGAACGTTGTTCCTAGGTACTAGCTGGACCATGATTTCACACTCACTGTCACGTAATTAGTATTCTTGGTGGCCTGTCTTATCTTCCAAATTCCTTCCCCTAAATCTAGGTCTGTCCACAAAATGCCTATCAACATTATTCTTCTTGACAACTGCTAGGAAAAGGTTTTCATGATGATAGGAAAGGCACAATATATGACACAATGAATGAAGATAAATATACGAGGATAAAAACGACTAGCTACGGAACTTACACACTGCTGCAATGCCAGATAAATTTGCGCTCACATCTGAATTCACAAGCCATCCATTCCATGAAGGGAAAAAATGCCCATATGTTAGATTTTTCTGATTTAGCATACATGCAAATTATATAGATCGCAAAAGCAATACACATGGACTATGATCTCTCTAGAGGATCCCACATATGCATAGGAGTGTCACTTAGTAGATCTAACAAAGGAACATGACATATACAGAGTGTTACTTCCGCTGGTTCGAAGCAAGCTTGGCAACGAGCTCCTTAAAAACTGAGGGATAGGTCATAAGTACATAATCCCAGCCATTGCCGTCCATTACTTCTTGCAAGCACGAGGGAGACTGGACTTGGATAAACTTGAAGCACGCCTCCTTCAATCCGCAGCAGCGGTGTTGTTCGGCTAGAGCAAGAGTGGACATCACCGAGCTCACGTTTATGTGTTCAGACAACTGCTTTTCACAGATGAACTTGAGCCGTTGGACATCATATCTGTCTGCCGCTACCAACAAGTCTTGCAGCCATTGCAGCCGCATTTCATCCTCTACCACCTCCTCTTCTTGTCCTTGTTGCACGCCTTCTGACATTTTGTCCTCTGCTGCTCTCTCTTCTTGTTCTTGTTTCACAACTCCTGGCATTTTGTCCGTCTCCATGTCGTTGTCATACAACATCTCAGGGAATGAGTCTGTGTAGATGAAGCGAAGCAAGGCCCCGAACACTTTTGCATCCATGTCTTTGATTTGTATGACACTGGACGTCTCCTTCATGGGGCCAAAGAGTTGTGCCATGAAGACCTTAGATCGGGCTGCAAGCACACATCGGTGTGCATCGATCATATCACCGCCAATCTCAAACTTCACATCAGCACCCACCTCGGTTTGGAAGAGAATGTTAAAATCATGGCAAATGTCAGGCAAGAGCACCTTGCGGCCATCGGCATCATCCTTGGTGTTGAAGACCATGATGTCGCACCGGATGGTGAAACAATTACCCCTTAGATACAGCGATCGTTCGAGGGCGTCTTTTCTGATAAACTTGTCCTGGCCCCAAGAAGAACCGATGAAGTTGTATGTTTCGGCTTGACTAAAGTAGACCGGATTCTGCCTCTCAACTTGGTCGACGAAATTGAGACCGAACTTGGCTTCCACGGGCTTCTTGTGGTCATCGTCGTCGTCGTCGTGGAGACGGGAAACATAGAGGGAAATGAAGTCGGCGCAGCTCTGGCTTTCACCGTTGGGGTAGTACTTGATGATCCAGTGATGGCCTCCTACCATGAAAGGGCGGGAGGCGACGCTCTCGCCGGTGGGCGTCCTCTGTTTGACACCCGAGTAGTCTTGGACCACGAGCAGGTGGTACCCGCAGTCCGCGCTGGCTTCGACGGGCGACTCGGTGGCTGGGCACAGCCCGCCGTCGTCCAGGACGGATACGCCGGCGAACGACGCCATGGCAAACCTGCGAGTTCATCGGAAATATATGTATGTAACTAGTCCACCGCTGGCACTCCAAGCAGCTTCAGAGTTGGGATCGATCGATGAGCCGAGGGGCAAACCTGGTTCTCCTCCGGCGGCCGTCGCTTCTCCCCCGAACAAATTAAAGCTCGCGCCGCCGCCGGTCCTCCCCGGAGACAGAGTTTGTGGCGTGCGAAGCTACTATTAGGGTTTAATAATAACTAGCTCACCACGTTGGATGGGCTTTATTAAGGCCCTAAAAGTTCACGAGCTGCAAAGCCCATCGCTGAATTTTTCAGGATGCAAGAATCCGTTTCGAGTTTGTTTATGCAATGCTAAATAACATTTGGCGAATTTTTTTATTGCCAAACAATAAGATTTTTGTAATTTAATAGAAAAAAGTTTCACCTCTCTAACTTTAAAAGAACTCGCAACTGATCATCGATCACCTCATGACTTTTTGCCAGATAATATATTTTTCACCCGCCTCTTCCCTCCTCTCGCATCGTCGCCTGGCATCCGCCTACTATCCTCTCATGCGTCGATGCCTTCGCTTCATATCATCATGTCGTTGTGTCGCCTGGCCTCTTGCCGCACCCCATGTCGGCGCCTTGTCCTCTCTTCCAGTGCTAGCCACGGTGCCATTTGGCTCCTCCTCTTCGTTACCAGGCGGGCGGGGGCGGGGGGGGGGGGGGGGGGGGGGGGAGTATGGCACGGGCAACTCGTACGAAGGACCCATGTCCAGAGCTATACATTAAGTCAAAAGAAGTGGCCTATGAAAGAACTCAGATGAGGAACTATGTACTAACCAAACCCTGCCATACTATCTATACTATAAGAGAGGCGTTTTGGGTGGGCCTCCATGAAGGCTGAATTAAAAAAAATTGAAACTTTTTGTTTCAAAAAAATCTGAATTTTTTTGTACAAGTAAACAAGGATGTGAGATGTATTTGTGTAAAATTTCAGGATAAAATGCATTGAAATACCACATCTACAAAAAAGACAAATCCATGGTCTGGGAGGATGAATAGTATCATCTATTAAAAAGCCCTAGATTTTTTTTTGCACGTCCCTCATTTCAACGTATTTCGTCCTGAAAATTTTCACACTTGTGCATTATACCTTCATATATATCTGTATTTTTCAGAATTTTTTGAAATGAAAAAATATGAATTTTCATGATTTTTTTATCTTACATTTGGAGGCTTTCATGGAGTTCGGCCTCCAAATGAAATTTTCGCTATACTACCTACTAATAAAGTCACTAGTGTTTTTGCTTGTCCTTCCAAAAATTACCCACGATATTGTCATGTTCGCTATACTCACTATGCCATAGTGGAGACCTGGGCTCGATCCTAGGGTTTTCCCTTTTTTTCTCTCTTAATAGTGAGCACGCCTCTTCCTCACTGCACACGTTCATGGCTGACCCATGTGCGGGGCTTGAAGCCCTATTTTTTTCTATTCTTTCATTTCTGTTTTTGCTTAAATGCCCATTATGTGGTCTCGAGTGCGAGGATACTTTTCATGTGTTTTGCAGGTGCCCTCGGGCGGTGCATTTGTGGCGGACTATGGCAGAGGTGTGGAGTATACCGGACATCGAGTCAGTCCGTAACACCGGCCCGGAGTGGCTCCTGAACCTAATTGCAGAAAGCAATGAAGGGGACCGGCTGCGCCTGATTATGCTGCTGTGGAGATCTTGACATGTGCGCAACGAGATCACTCATGACAAACCGGCGCCGCCTGTGGAGGTATCTCGTCGCTTTTTGCAGAGCTACGTAACCTCACTGCTCGGGATCCAGCAGTATCCGCAGGGAGATTGGGACAAAGGGAAGATGACCATCCAACAAGAAGGTGCAGAACAGCCTATATCGCATGTGGGAGGTGTGCCACGAACAGCCCACAAATGGAGTCCCCCACCCGCCAACTGGACGAAGCTGAATGTTGACGGCTCCTTTTCCCATGATGACGGGAGGGTCGGGACAGGAATGGTGCTCCATGACCAGGAAGGGGCCATTATTTTCTCCGCGTGTCGCTCGCTATGGTCGTGCCCGGACCCTCTACATGTCGAGCTGGCTGGGTGCATGGAGGGCATAGCTTTGGCCCTCCAATGGACGGAGCTGCCGTTTATCGTCGAGTGCGATAGTCTGCAGGCAGTGCAACTGATCAATGCTTCTGGACAAGACCGCTCACAATACGCCATGGTGGTCTCGGAAGTGAAGTATCTTATGAGTGAAAGGGAGTGTCATGTTATTCATATTTCTCGAGAGCAGAATAATGTAAGCCATGCGTTGGCAAACTTTGGAAGGACGGAAGACCGTACTGTGGTCTGGCTCCGCTCCGGCCCGGACAATATCCCTAGCTTGTGTAGGGAGGAACTTCTTGGCTCTTGAGTAATACAAATCCCTTTTACCCCGCAAAAAAATGATTTGGTATTTCTAAAAAATCCAAATTTCAAAAAATTGCGATTTGTTTTTTTAAATCATAAAATGTTCATGAATTCAAAAAATGTTCAAGAAATCACAGAATATTCGTTATTTTTAAAAACTGTCCACATATTATAAAAATTCATGATTTTGATTTTGTCATGATTTTTAAAAAATGATCGTGTATTCAAACATATTTGAGAATTAAAAAAAAACATCCACGAAATTTTAAAAAATGTTCACAAAAATTCAAACAGATCCATTGAAACATATCCGTTAATAGCAAACAAAATGAATCGGCGCTTACATAGGTGATCTGTAGAGATCGCTTTATGATGTTATTCAGTTCATGGCGCGTAGGGTTAAAAAAGATTTCTGTGTTCTGTACAACACTGAGCCCCCAAAAAATTAACACAACTTTCTATGTGTTAGTTTTTGTAAACTACATGAGAATGACTAAATTTCTAATTTACCTCCATACATAACTATGTATTCTGGTACCACAGTTTTATTGGTCATGGAAAGCTGTTTTATTCGTTGACTGCCAAAAAAAAATAGAAGAGGAACCAACGTTGGCATGTTTTATTTGTTGGCACTTTACTAAGTCTGGTTGTTTCATTTGGATACTGGAGTGGATTAGGCCTACTCGCGCGCGGAGTTATAAAAAGCTAAACGTCGATGCTAGTTTTCATTTGGATACTGGAGTGGAGCTAGCTACTGGAGTTGTACTGTGGGACTGCAATGGAATTTTTATTGGGGCGTCCTGTTCATACAAAGTGTATGCTTAGGATGTACTCAGAATATAAAAACGTTTTTAATACTATGCTAGTGTTAAAAACATTTTTATATTTTGGGACGGAGGGAGTAGCTTTGATGTAGGCGTGTGCTCTTGTCGAAGTTGTGTTTTGCGGATGTCGAGTTTGATTCGCTCAAAGTTGTGTAGGCCACGTGGGATCTCTTAGAATACTGAGCATCGGGAGCTATGATTACCTGTCGGAAGTTGATATCTTCTTTCGGCAAGGCAACGATCGTGCATTGTGCCCAAAAAAAGGAGTTAATTACATCTGGGGTACATAAACTTTCGTGGCGGTAATGAATTCATACACAAACAAAAAAAATCCATAAAAGGCATACATTAAGTCTGATGCGGATTCGTTTAGCTACAAAACGCATGCAAAGTGGACACATGGGCTGCCACGCACGCAATGGGGTCGGCCGTGTATGCATTTGTATCTTTACAGTTACCCCCCTCAGTTTATCGAGATTTAACCCGTGGCCATTCTCTCTGTATCCCCTTCTTCAAATCCCTAGCTGCGATTTCGACCAAACCGACGGATTAACACTGGAGAAGTTCAGTACAGAGTACAGTAGTGATTAACACAGACTGAGTACAACAAAGTTGACTTGATTAACACAAACTGACTTGATTAGCACAAACTAACTTGAGCATTAACACAAACTAAATTGAGCACTCTGAACTTTCTGAAACTTTCATCACTGCAACAAGAACAGAGTTCTGAAACTCTGAACTTTCTGAACCTCTATTCCTCGTCGGATGACAGGTCGATGTACTACATGACCGGGCGGCTGCAGCTTGGCTCCGGACCATGGCTGACATGCGTTGGTGCCTTCCCCGCGGCTGCAGCCTGCCTCCGGACCATGGCGTCGCGCGCTGCACTGTGGTGTGCGACGGCCTGCCGCACTCTAGCTGCGTCCGATGCCTGAACATCTGCGCGGAGCCCCAGGACTGCTTGGCGCTCGTCGGCGGTGAACCTGCGAGTGGATTCTTCCCTCGCCGCAGTGTCATTGGAGATGGCAACGACGCGTCTGTCGATGGCCGCTTGCAGGTCACGGCTGGCGTGTTCCCTGCGGACTGTGCCATACGAATTCAGCAAGGCAGTCTGCTGATCAACGGCGGGCACCACAGCTGGGAGCGGCTGCTGCTTGGGCTGGAGGGGAGCGTGCTCCCATGGCTCCCATGGCTCGGGCTGGAGGGGAGCGTGCCCCCATGGCTCCCATGGCTCGGGCTCGGGCGTGGTAGGAGAGGGATTGGGCGGCGGAGCAGGGGTGGAAGAGGAACGGGGACGCGCGACGTGATCCCATGTCCCGGTGATTGTTGCCCAGGTGGTGATGAGCTTGCGCACCATTTGTGTCAGAGGGAAGTGGCTCGAGTTTGGCCATGGTGACCATGGCTTTTGTAGAGGCCAAGCGGCACGGGAAGTGGCTCGGGAAGAGGCAAAGGCGGGAAGCAGCGTTGGCGGGAAGAGGCGAAGGCGGGAAGAGGCGAAGGCGGGAAGCGGCGATGGCCCACCGGCGTACGCGCGGTGTCATGCGCCATCCTGTTTGGCCAGAGGTGGCAGACGATGCAGTGTCCGTTGATTTCTGATTGGACGACTACTAAGGTTTAGCAGTATATACAAATTGGAAGGTTGGCAGCATATGCTCGATATCCTCTCATAGCCTACTGGTACGACCCCCCTGTCACAAGTACCAGATATTGGGTTCGAGTCCTAGTATCACCCAAATAGATAATAGTAGTATCATATTTGTTCTCAATGTTTCTTTGCATATTTAGTAGAGAACTCTATTTAGTACTGCAAATGCAAATTCAATCTTGTCAGCATGAAAACATGAGGCTGTCTTTGTGCATATACATGAAGCAGAGACAAATTTACAGTTATTTCTTAAATGAAATTCATCATAATTTGCAGCCTCATACACAAAACAGTGCATTACAAAACATAGATATATAGATATACAGCCTCATACACAAAATAGTGCAGCATCATAATTTCAAATGCAGATACATAGATATATGAGAGGCAAAATGAAGGTCCACCATGGCTTAAATGACTACCAGTGCATTACAAAACATGTTTTGTTGCAAGGTTGCAGTTCATACATGAACTGGGGCATTTTTTGCAGTTCAGCTATGAACTAATTCAGCAACTAAACTAATTTTCTGGAGTCCTAGGGGCATTCTGTGTCACTGGAATCTCCTCATTCAAGTCTGGTATGGCATTCCTTGCTCCATATTATCCAAACATCAACTGCCACATAGCATAATCTTCAACTCTTCTCTCTTCTGCACCAGCTCCTCCCCCTGCTGCTTCTGGGCCAGCTCCTCCTCCTGCTGCTTTTGGGCCAGTGCCTCTTCCAGCTCTACCTCCTCTTCCACCAGCTCTTCCACCAGTCCTTCCACCACTTCTTCCACCAGATCTTCCACCACCTCTTGTTTTCTTCACTGCTTTGCCTCCATTGGCACTTGTTCCAGGCTCATCTGCATTTGACAATTATAGTAACTTAAGTACATGCAAACAGTCAGGACCAACACTTGTGATTTAAGTTAAACAGTCAGTACCTGCATTTGGTACCACTTGTGTTGTTGCCCTTCTCTTGCCTCTGCTTGCCATAATTGTTCTTCCTCTAACAGTTGCAGTAGTATTTGTTCTTCTCTGTGGAATCAAATCTCTGGCATCAGCTACAAAACTGGATTCCTTTGGGAGAGGTCCAGGTGGCACCATCCTTGTAAGATGAGCCCTCTCTTGCAACATCAAGTGCAATAGTAAGTGAAACATGCATGCTTTCAGATAAGTGCAACATCAAGTGCCTGTATCATTGACATCCAGTGAAATGAAAATTAGTACCTCTTGTCCCATTGTGTACACCATGCTGCTCCTATCATTGATTGGATCCAGCCTATGATTGATGTGGTGAGGTAGTATATCCTGCACATGACAATTAAGTCATACAATGCAGGAAAGTGCAATGAAATGCTGGTAAAATAATATGCACTAACCTGGAGAATTTCAGGGCATGCAAACTCATCTTCCTCTTCCTCTTCAACTTGTGGCTCCTGCATTTGCCTTTCCATGTATTTGCCATGACCCCTTTTGTTGTGATCATCTTTTCCACAAACTGAACAGTGCATTGCCACACCCTTCTTATTGAGATAAACTGTGCCATCCTTCTTCTTCTTCTCTTCTGGAGTTTTCCTCCTCTTTGTGGCTGGCCTTCCCATGACCTTAGTAAACAAAGGAGGATGGATGTACATTCCATTTAGCTTCTCCCGGTGGGTCCTGTCTCTGAGAGGCATGATATTGTGACCATAGGCTTTCAGATAAGTTTCTGTGGTGTAACATTTGTGCACCAGCTCCTCAGGGTCTATCCTCTCAACCCTACAAACTGCTATAGCATGTGGACAAAGGATTCCACTCAACCCCCAACTCTTGCAATCACAAGTTCTACCAATGATATCAACTATATATGAGTTGGGTCCAGATTGCACATGATAAATGCCATTGCCAACATCTCTTGGAAAACAGTTACCACTCAACTCTGCATTCTTTTCTAACTTCTTTCTAATCTTTGGACAGATTCTTCCAGTCCACTTTTCCATTGCCTCCCTATGCTTGCTAGCAAGTCTTAATGAAAGTTTTCCCAAGATACATTCTAACATGGATATAATGCACATACCCCTGGCATCTAGTATGTAGCTGTAATGTATTTAAAACAGTTGTATGAGTAAATCAAATGTATGTAGTTGCAAAGTATTTAAATGAGCAATTCACACATCAATGAAAGCATCAAGGGAAATTAAAGAAGAACTGAGAATGTACCTATTGAAGACCTCAGACATGTTGTTCAAGAGGATATCACATTTGGGGAAGTCACTAAAGAAGTTCTTAACCCATTAGTTAGGTGCTTTGTCCTCAAGCCAGTTGTAAGCTTCAATGCTGGCCTCTTTCATTTTCTCTCTGTTTTGTGTCCACTTTGGCAAATTTGTTGATCTTGCCATGGCCCACAAAAGGTTTTTCAATGTTTCCCCTTTGAATTTCTTCTGAAAGTTCTGGTATAAGTGCCTAACACAAAATCTATGCTCAGCATCTGGAAAAACTTTCCCAACTGCATTTATTATACCCTGAAAATTTGCACAAAGTCACACATAAGCACACATGAAGAAGCACAGTTCTACAGAGCACATGTACACATGAAGAAGCACACATTTGCATTACCTTTTGCTTGTCACTCATGATAGTATATGGGCATGTGTTCACAATGTTGAGATCATTCTTAAGTGTTGTCAAGAACCATTCCCATGTATAAGTAGACTCCACTTCCACCAAGCCCATAGCAATAGGAAATATGCAGTCATTTGGGTCTATGCCCACTGCTGTCAGTAGCTGGCCTTTGTACCTGCTCTTCAAGTGGCAGCCATCCAGAAATATTATAGGCCTACATCCCTTTAGAAACCCTCTCTTGCAAACATCATAGGACCAATACAGTGATGACAAATGGTCCTTTGGGAGTGCATCATCTTTCCCCTTCACCTTGCTTGTTCTGACAATAAATTTGCTCCTAGGATTGCACCTTCTTAGTTCTTGGCCATAATCCCATAGCTGCTGGTATTGCTCTGCTTCATCTCCATGGATGATACCAAGTGCTGCCTTTCTAGCTCTTCCCAGTTTCATTTTATTGGGCATCAACTTGAACTCTCTCTGCACTTTGTTCCCAAATGTTGTCAGGTCCATTTTCTGGTTGTCTCTAAACTCATCAAGAAATTTCTATGTAAGAATCTTAACAGTCAGACACCTGGAATCAAAGTGTTTATGGCATGTGTGATTGTCATTGTATTGCCTTATTACAATGCTTCCAGTCCTATTGTCCTTTAAAGCTTTAAGCAGCCAAGGACATCCCTGAGAACACACTGCATTAAGCCTCTCACTCTCATTTCTTGGTTTGAAAATTTTGACTCTGTTCCTCACAGTGTATGCATCCAATGCCATCCTCAGCTCTTTCATGTCACCAAACACAAGCCCTGCTCTGAACACTGGATTATTCATGTCAACTTCTGGATTGTAAGCCCTAAATGTGTATTGCAGTTTCTCAAGTTCTGCTTTGGACAGGTTTAGATCATCATCATCTAAAGGATCATCCTCTGGTACATATCCTTCCTGTTCATTGTGGTCACCAACTTCTTCATCTACATTCTCAAGGAATAGATCATCATCCATATCTTCCACATCATACTCACTCTCATAAAAATCTGAATCAGTTTCCTCTCCTTGCTCTGTTCTTGTTGTGCCATCTCCTTGCTCTATGTCCTCTCCATTCTGTCCTTGCTCTCCTTCCTCTCTATCATCTGCATGCTCTTCTTCCTCTCCTGCCTCTCCATTATCTTCTTCCTCCATTCCTTTAGCAGACCTTGGCAGTTTCCTTGGAGTAATTACCCTTGGCAGAGGGGGACCATCAATGATCACATCATCGTATAATGTTCTGATCTTATTATCTTCATCCACTATCAATAGCAAAGTCTTTGCTTCTTTGCTTGCATTGACCATAGCAGCAATCACCTCTTCAGTATCCACACAAACAAGACCATCCACAATGTCTTTGCTTGGTAAGCACCAATACACTTGCAGATCTCGGAAACCATGTGAGTAATCCATCTTGTCCAAATAGTACTTCACCATTTCCAGTGACCATGTTTCTGCATGACAGTAATCAAAAGTTTCATATGTACTTCCAAGGTAGGATCTGTTAACTCCTTGCCCTATGAATATGCCATTATGCTCAAACTCAACTGAGAACAGCAAGCTTTCTTCTCCTGAAGTAACTGAAAAAATGAACACTTTTCTTCAGACTTAACTCATGTGCACTGTAATAAATGAATATCATTTGAAAGTAAGGAACTGCATTGATCCTTTACACATAATGAAGTGCATTCATCCATTTACTACACTCAATCATTAACTAATAGCATTTATTAACTGAAAATCAACATGTATATTTGTAACTGAACTTGTTAAGACTTAACTGAAATCGACAGAAACAGGGCAGATGTGAAACAACAAATTTATTGCATAATAGTTGTCTAACAGTTCAACATCTATACCTTAACTGATTCTACACAATTGGATCGGCGGCAATAATCCTAAATCGACCGCCAGAACATGAACCCTAAATCGACCGCCGAACCCTTGATCATGATCACCACCCCGCAAAACCAAAATTCAGCCCTCCTTCAACAATAATCCGTTGATCCCATCTACTCCACCAACAAAAACATCGATCTTTGCGGCCAAAACATGAAGAACACAAATCCATCCGAAAGGGGACGTGCTCCATCAGAAAGGGGGCGTGCTCGCGATGAGAAGTGACAGAGAGGGCTCATACCGTACTCCAAAGGGAACAGGCCAGGTTCCCGGAGGAGCGGCTCCATGCCGCGTCGATCAACGGTGACGGCACCAATGCCGCCGACGGAGAACTGCCGCGTCGGAGACCTCCAGGCAGCGGCGTGGTCGAGACAGAAAGAGAGGGGTTAGGGAGGGTTTCTGGGCTGCGGGGGTGGGTTATACACGCGATAGGGAGGGGGTTCCAAGAAAAAATGACGTGCAGCGACCGCGAGGACCGCACGACGCAGATACTTCACCACTCAGGGTTTTTTTTGCAAAATGTTCAGACGAGGGGCGCGTCCCTCCTTCCTACGTGGCAGCCGACGCGTCGCGTTTCGGACCGTTTTGTATTAATCTGTTACCGCATTAGAGTTAACGTATGCCTTTTATGGGGGTTTTTTGTTTGTGTATGGATTCGTTACCGCCGCGAAAGTTTATGTACCCCAGGTGTAATTATCTCCCAAAAAAAGTAATGCGGTTGTCGCACCCGAATAACAAGGCAAGGGGTCAGGGGGTGTGTCTAAAACTAAAAGCATGCTGCCGAGGCTCACTCGACTCAGGTTTCAGACCAAATGCTTCCTCCCTCCCTCCCACAGCCACATGGTTTAGTTTCTACTAGCAGACTGACTGGCTCTTCTCTTGTGTTCAGCAGCAAACTGACTGTAATCGCCATCCACCGACTTTTTCCCCCAAAACACCAAAACAGTGCGCAAGAAATTATACTGCATACTGTCTGCATGGTTAGGTTACAACTTAGAACCAATAAAACTGCATGCAGGCTTTGCGCTCTCTGTTAATTAAGCATAGTGCATCGGCACCGTGTCGAGCCCCACGAGGTTATGTTTTTCTGCACAAAAATCCTTGTGTTTCTTCAGAGCAATCATTTTCAGATATGCTAGAGTAAGTAATTTTGAATGCTGAATTGAGCCTCTTTGCTTTCAGCTTGCTTGCTTCGCTTTGCTTTGCTGCTCAAGCGGCTTATGGATAACTGTTCAAGTGTTTGCTTCGCTTTGCTTTGCTGCTCAACAGACAACAGTCAGTTGGATTCCTGGATAACTAACTATTAAGCCTCTGCTTTCAGCTTCAAACTCAAGCCTTAGTAGTGCGTAGTGGCACAAGTTTTGAGATGTACTACGTCTTATGTGTGGCTCCTGTCTGTCCTAGGACAGCTACATATATTTCCTCACTGCTGAATTTTTACGCTGGCTCGTTGGTCTATGTCCTTCACTGCACTGCTGAATTCAATTCAGCATCCAAAACTACTCTACTCTGCCATTGATGGATTTTTCTAATACCATCAACAGAAAATACTATGGCCTGGTTAATTAAAAGAGCCATAAATAAAACCCTCAGCAGGCTCTAGTCTGTTAAGCATATATAGTGCAGCATTTGGTGTTGTGTTTGCAATGACCAGCTTGTGTTTTTTTTCCCAGAACAATTAATCATTTGATGCTGCTAGCTAAAGTAATTTTGAATGCTGAATTCCAATCTTTTCCACAGTAGAGTATTATTAATGTCTATAATTAATTGAGAGAACCAATCTTTATATTGACTGCAGGTAATTTTTGGCAGGCAGGCAGGCAGGCAAGATGGCGGCTTTCTCATCAGTACTAGTTTTCAGGAGAGTAAACATGCATGAAAGAATTGATGTCAAGTGTTCCTTGTTGTTTACACTAGCTAGCTAGCTCAACAGGTGATGATGGGCTTCGGCTGCTTTAATTAGGCAGTTTGTGATTTGAATTTATATCTTGTTCCTTTTTTTTCTGAAGAGAAAAGTGGCCTGACTTTTCTATGCCTACGTACTTGATTCCAGAGGCATCATCAGGAGGTGGAATGGGCTTGGTTCTTAGGCGGTGGGCCATAAAAAAGACTGCTGGATCGACAAAAAATGGGCGTCACTCTAACCCCAAGTATCTCTACTCCTAATGGAGCAGTTGGTGAATAGTCTGCACGGTTTATTTTCGCTGATTTATTTTCGTCATCCTCCCACCTCTGGTTTTTTTTCGTCATCCTCCCACCTCCGTTAACTCGCAACCCTCCCATGAAAAAAAAACCTAGCGATTCCCCACCGTTCCTCCTGACCTAGCGATTCCTCCAGATCCCTTCGCCGCCAGCCCCCGACCTCCTCCCCGGCGGCCGCCCCATCTCCTCCCCAGATCCTGGCTCGCCCCGCCCCCACCTTCTCCCTCACTCCCAGCGCCGCCCGACCCCCAACCTCCCTGGATCCCGGCGCCGCCCCGCCCCCACCTCCTCCCTTGCTCCCAGCCGCCCATGCCCTCCCGGCCTCCTCCCGGCGCACATGCCACCGTCCCTGCTCCTCCCTCCTCCAGGAGGGAGCACCGCCGCTCCTATTCTTCCTTCCCCCTGTCGGTATGCGCGTCGCCGCCCCTCTGGCCGTCGTTGGCATCCTGCTCGAGCCCATGGGCCCGAGGAAGATGGAGACGATGGATGATGGGAAGGAGCAGCGGCTGCCTCGTGATGACCTCGTGGGAGCAGACGGTGACAAAGACCATCAACGAGGCTGCTACTGGTATGTGCTTGATTTACAAATTGTGAGGAAACTCTCCCAAAATCGTTGTGCTGCTGCATGTCATCAGCTTACCCTCTGGAGAACCTTCTAGAAACCCATCTGCCTTGCCGCGTGATACAGCCGTTTTCAATTTCAATGTACAATCCAGTCGAGGCTGTGCAGCATACCCTCGGGTGAACCTTCTAGAAACCCATCTGCCTTGCCGCATGATACAACCGTTCTCAATTTGAAGGTGTCGGTGTACTAGAGTAGGGGTACCCTAGTATCCCGAACTTGTGCACGGGCAGTCGCACATCCCGCGGCAAGGCTTGCCGGGTGACCGCCAAGGTCCTCCGTGGTTCCTTTGGAGCCATTCAAGGACAAAGTATCCAAGCCAAGGAAACAAGACCCCGGCAAGAGGAGCTTGCCGGGAAGGCCAACCAAGGCATCTCAAGGAACTTGCCGCGACGCGCCACGCGTCCCGGCAAGGCCCGGTGAGCGACAAGCTCCCGGACGCGACAAGACAATGACCGCGGCAAGGCGCTTGCCGCGGCAAGCCACCACTCTGTGCCCGCGCTCCAGCACATCCACCAACGTGTCGCTCTGGGACCCTTCCAGGCGTACGTGGCGGGAGGCTGTGCAGCCAGCGGTGCGCGGTGGCAAGCGGCGCTGACAAGATTACCATCGTGGCGAGCGGTGGCGTCCCTGACGGTCCCTTTTGCACTATTTAGGCGACGCAGACGGGCATTTAATGCCCTTGTCCCTGCCGTCAGGGTTAGGTATGATACACTGTGGCAGGTAGCTGTACCAACCGCAACACCTTTCCATTTTTACCCTTGTCTACGTTGCCACCTGTCGGTGACCCCTTGAGCATATAAAAGGAGGCCCATGCGCAACGTAGGGGGGGAGGAAGGGAACACTCACGCTCGGTCTCGTTAGCTGCTGGGGTGTACTGTAGCACTCCGCGCTCCCGAGCAAGAACTCAATACAAACCACAAAGCAGGAGTAGGGTTTTACGCATCCGTGCGGCCCGAACCTGGGTAAACTGCTCGTGTGCTTCGCCTCGATCCGCTCTTCGTGCGACCCTCGCCCCCGCCGAACTGAAAGGGACCCGGTCCGCCGGTCCCATAGGTGCTCGTGGATTAGTCCCCGACACCTTTGGCGCGCCAGGTAGGGGGCTCGAGGTTGTGTGAACCAGATCCGGCATTCACACGAGCTAGATCTTCATCATCTTCATCGACATGCCGCCGAAGAAGAAGGCTTCGGAGGCGGCTGCTCCGTCCGCGCCGAACCCACCACCGCCGGAGCAAACGGCTGATGGGGCAGACGCCGGCGGAAGAACAGGCATCGACGAGGGAACTCACGGTGCTGCCAGGTCCAAGGACAAGGCTGCGCTGCCCATCGGCGGCGTAGCCGGCTCCCACAACGACCGGGCGCACTCCAAGACCTCGGCATCCGTACATGCACCGCGCCCATCTCAGGAGGCGCGGGACCGGCAGCGTCATGGTACTCACGGCACCATGCGTTTGCTGGACCAAGATCGAGCTGGTGGATCTCGGAGTGCTCAAGACCAGCATGCATGCCAACATGCTGGCACGAGCGAGGCACGGTCGCCTGGACGGGATACTGCTCCTTCTAACATAGTTAGAAGTCCGAGCATATCCCGCTTCTCGCACCGTTCGCCACCGCCACCCGCCACTACAGCAGAAGCTTTGGCGCGAGCTCAACTGCTCCTGGACTACCCTCCAACGGCAGACAAGATCGACGACTGGAGGGCCACCATTCAGAGTCTCATCGGCTTCGCCAACGGCGACACTCAACGGCAGCCGAGCACGTCGCAGCCGCGGCAAGTCAGCCAGGCACGAGCCGGTGGCGACAAGACCGGTGGGGGTGCAACCACTGTGCACTCTCCGCCCCGAAGGCCAAGATCGCCGACTCGCCGGATCCACCTCGACAGCGACTCCACCGCGGCAACCATAGTGGTCAAGAGCAAGGACAAGGCAACTCTGATTCAAGATTTAGACGAGACCTTTGCAAATTTGCGCAAAATCAGCCTCAAGCTCAACCCCCAGAAGTGTGTGTTTGGAGTCCCCTCCGGCAAGCTTCTCGGGTTCTTCGTGTCTCAGCGGGGAATCGAAGCCAATCCCTACAAGATCAAGGCCATTGAGCAGATTGAAGCACCAAAGCGCGTCAAGGATGTACAAAGACTTGCCGGTTGCATGGCTGCTCTCAGCAGGTTTATCTCTAGGTCTGCTGAGCGCGCCCTGCCGTTTTTCAAAATATTGAAAAAGGCAGGTCCAATGAAATGGACTCCGGAAGCGGAGGCTGCGCTGCAAGACTTGAAGAGATACCTGTCCTCCACTCCAACACTTGTCGCACCTAAGCCACAAGAGAAGTTGCTGCTGTATATAGCGGCAACCAATCAAGTGGTTAGTGCTGCGTTAGTAGCAGAGAGGGAGGCAGATGACGAGCCAGCAACCACGGCAGGCGCATCCAGCGACAAGCAGGGGGCTTCCCCGACAAGCTCTGGTCCCGACAAGGATGGATCTGCGCAGACGCGCGAGGAGATACAGAAGAGAATGATACAGCGCCCAGTTTACTTTGTCAGTTCCCTTCTGCAGGGGGCTAGGTCAAGGTACTCTGGCGTGCAGAAATTGCTTTTCGGCCTTCTCATGGCCTCGAGAAAGCTGCGCCATTACTTCCAAGCACATGAGATCACAGTTGTCACTTGTTTTCCTCTGAAGAGGATACTACAGAATCCAGAAGCGACAGGCAGGATTGTTGAGTGGGCACTGGAACTGTCAAGCTTTGGCCTCAAGTTTGAGAGTACTTCAACTATCCAAAGCAAAGCATTGGCAGAATTCATAGCAGAATGGACGCCAACACCAGATGAAGAAATTCCAGAAACGAGCATCCCCGTCGAGGAAGCAAGCAAAGAGTGGCTGATGTACTTTGATGGTGCCTTTTCGTTGCAAGGCGCCGGCGCTGGCGTGCTGCTTGTCGCACCCACCGGAGAGCACCTCAAGTACGTAGTCCAGATGCACTTTCCCAAGGAGCAAGCAACAAACAATATTGCAGAGTATGAAGGCTTGCTTGCCGGTCTCAGGATCGCGGCAGACCTTGGGATCAAGAAGCTCATTGTCAGGGGTGACTCGCAGCTTGTCGTCCGCCAAGTGAACAAGAGCTATCAGAGTCCATTGATGGAAGCCTACGTCGACGAAGTGAGAAAGCTAGAAGAGCACTTTGACGGCCTACAGATGGAGCATGTTCCAAGAGCTCAGAACGCCATTGCCGATGGCCTATCAAAGTGCGCCGCACTTAAGTTACCTGTGGAACCAGGGATCTTTGTGCTCAAGCTGACTCAACCGTCTGTAACGCCATCAACTGGACAGAGCAAGAAGAGGAAGTTGATTTCTGGTGACTATTTTCCGGCAGAGCTTCCCGAAGCCGCCGCCAAGAAGCTCCCCAAGATCAACGCCAAGAGCGCTGAGGAGCAGTCTGCTCCGGCAAGCCCTAGGGTTTGTTCCGTTGAAGCAGAAGCTCCCGACAAGTTTTGCTCCGGCAAGCTTGCCGGGGAACGTCAAGCTCCGGCAGAGCCGCAGGTTCTCGCCGTAGAAGCGGATGTTCCCGCAGCAGCAGATTTGCCTTTAGTCCTTGTTGTCGAGCTACAAGCTCCAGCATGGACACAACAGATTGTCCGTTTCCTTCAGATAGGAGAACTTCCCGAAGAGCAAGAAGAAGCGGAAAGAGTAGCCCGGCAGTCAAGTATGTACCAGTTTGTCGACAACACACTATACAGAAGAAGACTCAACGGTGTGAAATTGAAGTGTATTCACCGGGAAGACGGACAAAAGCTGTTGGCAGAGATACATGGAGGCATATGTGGTCACCACATTGGCGCAAGAGCACTTGCCGGCAAAGCATTCCGGCAAGATTTTTTTTGGCCGACAGCCCTCCAGGATGCAACTGCACAAGTAACCAAGTGTGAAGCGTGCCAGTTTCATTCAAAGCAGATACACCAACCAGCTCAAGCTCTCCAGACGATCCCTTTATCCTGGCCATTTTCGGTCTGGGGGCTCGACATCCTCGGCCCCTTTCCCCGAGCAGTCAGGGGCTTTGAGTACTTGTACGTTGCAATCGACAAGTTCACAAAGTGGCCGGAAGTGGAAGCAGTGAGGAAGGTGACAGCACAGTCAGCAGTCAAGTTCTTTAGGTCGATTGTTTGCCGCTTCGGGATCCCTAACAGGATAATCACCGACAACGGTACGCAATTCACGAGCCGCACCTTCATGCAGTACGTCCAAGATCTTGGCGCCAAGGTCTGCTTCGCTTCTGTTGCTCACCCGAGAAGCAACGGTCAAGCGGAGAGGGCAAATGCTGAAGTGCTGCGTGGGCTCAAGACCAGGACTTTCGACAGGCTGCACAAGTGCGGAAGAAACTGGATCGAGGAGCTGCCGGTGGTTCTTTGGTCGATCAGGACGACGCCAAATCGAGCCACTGGCCAGACACCTTTTACTCTAGTCTATGGAGCAGAGGCAGTTCTCCCCACGGAACTCGTATACGGGTCACCTCGAGTGCTCGCTTATGATGAGCTTGAGCAAGAGCAGCGCGACAAGATGACGCGCTACTCCTTGAGGAAGACCGTCTTCAGGCTGCTGTACGAGCTGCTCGCTACCAGCAAGCTTTGCGCCGCTACCATAGCCGCAAAGTTAACGCCAGAAGTCTCGAGGAAGGCGACCTTGTTCTTCGGCGTGTTCAGTCCGCCAAGAATTCCAACAAGTTGACGCCGAAGTGGGAAGGCCCTTACCGGGTGAAACGAGTCACTAGGCCTGGCGTTGTCCGCCTTGAGACCGAAGATAGCATTCCGGTGAGCAATTCCTGGAACATTGAGCATCTTCGTAAGTTTTACCCGTAAGGCACGGTTGCCGGAACCTGTTCCGGCAACCACCTTTTGTACAAGTCTTGCCGCTGTTGCATGTAATCCTTTGTACAAAGCCGGGCGCAGACCCCGCGCATAAGTAAAGCTCATATGCTCTACACATCTTGTCAATTTCATGCTTTCTATTTTTTGTATATGTGATCTGACACTTTGTGCAGCACCTACTCCCCGGTAAGCAATAACGAGCCGTAAGGCTCCATATCTTTATTTTCTCCTCTTTCTTTTTTCTCAAGGAAAGGAAGGTTCCCTCGCCCACAAGTTTGCCGGGGGGAAAGGAGAAGATAATGGTATGGACCAGGTGTCGTTCAAGAAAGTTTCGCCTTACCGAGAAGCAAACAACAGAACAGCTAAGTTGCCAAAGTTTGAGCAATCGGATTTTTTAAATTTTTAAGTTATCTCCCTTGAACGACCGCACTTTGTATGGAAAACCTGTGCGCGGAGGAACCAACTCGTAGCTAGTTGCGCCCTTACTTTGTTTCGAGTCCGCTCAACAACTTAAGTGAGCTGCGACTAGTTGCGACAAGGTTTCTTGTCGGTAGCGGCACCGCCAGCAGGCTGCTGACGTCCCGCACTCAGCGCTCGCGGCTAAGGTGCCTGCACCGACAAGTTCCCTAAAAGCGTAGGGCAAAAACATACAAAGGGAGGAATCAAGTAAAGGGAATAACATTGCAATCATTATCCGGAATAGAGTTATATTACAAGGTAGCTTGTCGCGGCTCTAACAGATTGTTCTCATAACATGACCAGCAGCGACAAGAAAAGAAGAAAACAGGCGGCCTAGTCTACGCGATCGCCCTCAATCCTCTTGATCCCGCTCACCTTGTCCACAATGGGTGCGACAAGGGTCTTGAGCGCCTCCAGATCAGCATCCGGCGGCAGGGTCTTGAGGACATTGGTGAGGTTGAGGCCCGGGTTGCGGAAGGCCACCTTCACCAACACCTTTTGAAGAGCTCCCGCGCAGATCTTGCGCGACTCGTCGGCCAGCTGCTTTGGGATCTTCTCCCGGAGCCGCTGGAGGGCCGTCGCCACGCCTTTGAAGAATAAGGTGAGATTGGCGCTGGGTTGGAGGTTCTCGTCAGAGGGATACCCGAGATCCTCCACCCCCAGCTGCGCCAGCTCCCTGTCGATATCTGCGGCAGCATTCACGAGACCCCCCGTCCAGTGCTCCACATTCTCCCTAAAAGCATTCTGGGCGGCGGCAGCACTCGCCAGCAGCGCCTTGTCGACCTTGATCTCCTCCTTCAAGGCCACCTCCTGCTCCCTGGCGCCGTCCAGCGTCTTGGTCAAAGTGGTCAGCTTCAACTCAAGATCTGCGTTGGAGTCCTTGGCGGCGCTAAGCTCTTTGCCCTTCTCGGCGAGACGAACCTGCAGCTCTGAGTTGCTGTAAGCGTCCTTCTCCTGCTCACGCTTGAGCGCGGCAAGCTCCTCACCGCTCGCCTTGAGATCGGCCTCCAGCTGCGCCACCTTCGTCTCCAGCTCCTTCTTGGCGGACTCGGCGGCTGCGGCAGCATCCTCCGCTTGCTTGAGGGCTCCGCCGAATGTTCGCTCGCGCGCGGCAAGCTCCTCCTCGTGGGCGTCAAGGTTAACTTTCCGCTGCACCAGCTCGCCCTCCTGCGCAGACAGCTTCTCAGCGGCAAGCCGCTGTTGCTCTTCAACTTCGGCCTTCTCGAGGAAGAAGGCCTTCTGCTCTTCGGCGAGTTGCTCCCGCTCCTCTGCCAGGGACCGGAGAGCTTCCTGGTTGAGACCCCGAAGCTCCTCCGCGCGCTTCTCGATGTCCGCTCCCGCCTTCGCGACAAGCGCCTCGCCGGATTCCAGCTTGGCTTGCCGCGCGCGGTAGAGCGACAACAGCTTCCGCAGCAGCCGCTCCTCCTCAGGCTCGCCGCTGCTGCTACTCGGCGCATCAACTAGCGTCAGCCCAGCGGAGGCGAGCACCTCTCCATCAAAGCTCTCTCCCTCGACCGGCGCCCTGGAGCTTGACGCCCAGGGGAGGCTGATGAAGACGCCATCGCCGGCCTTCAAGTAGACGCCTGGCTGAGGCTCTTCGGAGCCTGGCGCTGCGGCAGCGGCGGACGGGTCGGCGGTCGACGTAGCGCCTGGCGCTCCTGCGGCCTCAGGGCCGTCAGTGCGATCGCCAGACCCCTCGCCAGCTGCTGCGGCGGCAGCTTTGGCGGCCTCGTCGCCGGCGGGATCATCAGTGCCGGCTGCTTCTTCAGTGGCAGCGGCGTCGTCGGTAGCAACCTCGGTCTCCATTAGCTCCGCAGCAGATGGGTCTGATGGCCGGAAAAGTGAGAAAAGTCAAACAAATACCCAAAAAGAAGAAGAACCCAAGGGAAGCTTTGAAGAGAAGATTACCTGTACTGGGTTCGGCAGTCGTAGTCTCCGCCGCCGGGGGGACGCTGGTGCTGTCCCTTGCCGGAGAACTCTCCCTTGCCGGAGGACTCTCCCTTGGCATTTCGGGGGCGGCCTCCGGGCGCTCCTGGTGGGGCTGCTCTGCTCCTACACAAACCAACAGTCAGATGTCAGCAAAGGAAGAGTATCCATGCGCGCCTAACAGCGGAAAGCGAACCATATGCTTACGCTGGGGGCTGCTCTGGAGAACAGTTGCCGGGTCCGGCAAGGTTGTCTCGGACGCACCCCCTGCTGTCGCGCTGGGTTCGTCCTCGATGACAATCACCGGGACCTTGGCTCTCTTCGCTGCTCTCTGGGCCAGAGTCCTAAAAAGGAATAAGTTTAGAGTAAAGCAAATGAGATACAAGACAAAACAGCAAGAATTGAAGAACTACAAGTACAACAAGAGAATCTTACTCTTCTTCTTCCTCGTCGGAGCTGAACGCGAAGAAGTCGAAGTCCGGATCACGTCCGGCGCGAGGAGGCGGAGGAGTAGTTTCCCTTGGCCGCTTGGCGGGAACAGTGGCGGTGGTCTGAGACGACTCCGCTCCGGCTGCCGCCGCCGCGTGAGAAGCGGCAGGAGCAGAAGCGGTGGTCCGGGCGGACCCCGCTCCAGTTGCCGCAGCAGCGTGAGGTGCTCCCGCGGCAACAGTGCTTGCCGCGGTGGAGCGTGTCGCGCGGCGCGGCGGCTGTTCACTCGCCCGCCGCCCCGCTACGTCCCCGGCCTTGCGGAGGCGCCTTCTTGGTGGGGATGGAGGCTCTGCTTGCGGCGAGCTGCCTGAAGATGAGGAGAAAGAGGAGTTGATCTCCAGCGAGCCGCTCGTATTCTCGGCGGGCTCACTCGACTCGACGTCATGCCCGGCAAGCTCTTTCTCGCCGACGAGCTCCTCTCGCTCGCCACGGCTTGCCGCCTCTGCTGCCTCTGCCTCCTCCACGGTGAATCCAAATTCGCCCGCGGATGCGGCTGCCGCCGCCTCTTCCAGCCTAGTGGCGATGCGTGTCATCTCCGCATCGGTGGTGTCGCGGGTGAGGCTATTCTTTTCGTCGGAGCGGACCGGCACTTCTACCAAGCCGTCAAAGAACTCCTGCACGACGTCGTCTGCAGGCTCTTGCCAAGTTGGGACAATTCCATGCGAATCGCACAGCGGCATCATTGCACGGATGCGGTCGAGCGCGGAGTTGTTGCACAGCGGAACGACACCCGTCGGCAACCTGAACACTTCAGGATGTTGAGGGTCGTACTTGAACAGCTCCTGGAGCATCGCGTTAAGCTCCAGAACAGTGAAGTTGAAGTTGAGGCCCGGACGCAGCCTCATGATATCCGCCGCATTCTTGAATTCCCAGGCGGGTCTCCTCCGTTCCTGCAGGGGGGCGATGCAGCGGCGAAGAAAATCTGCGCCAACAGCGCCTACAGTGAGCCCGGCAAGCCTGAGGCGTTGGATCCGGGTGACGGCAATCTTCAGCCTATCGTCTTCCGGGGCCACGTCACTCCAATCGCTGCCGCGTGCTACTGGGGCTTGGCGCCGGGCGGTAAACGGCTGCGGGTTCTCCTCGACAATCCAGCACCAGTCTGCTCTCCATTCCTCCCACTTGCCGCGGAACTCTCCCTCCAGATAAGTGTCCTTCTTGCCGGCCCTCGAGATCCAGGCGATTCCGCCAGATAAAGGCTCTCCTCTCTCTACTCGGGGCATAAAGAAGTGGCGAAAAAGGGCTACATTGGGATAGACTCCGACAAAGTTTTCGTAGAGATGTGCGAAAACTGCCATGGTTAGAACAGCATTGGGGGTGAAGTCAAGGAGGCGGAACCCGTAGGTGTTCATAATATCGCAGAAAAATTCATAGAAAGGCGGGCAGAGCCCGCAGTAGAAGAACAAGGCGAAGAAAGGATATCCATTTGGAGCCATTTTCCAAGCGGCGGCTGGAAGTACCTCCGTGCGCGGATGCGCTCGCGTCTCCGCCGACCAGAAGAGGTAGTAATTCTCCCTCAGCTCCCTCGCGGCGAGCTTTGGGGGGAAGATTGCCCGCTCCTTTCGTAGCGCCGCAAGCCGCTGCGCCTCGGTCGACTTCACAGCCTTCCCTTTGTCGGCTCTCGGAGCCATGGCGGAAGTGGTGGAGGAGGTCGACGGCGTTGGTGGTGCTGGTGGCGATGGGGGGCGGGGCGCTGCTCTCTTTCAGCTTTGGGAAGACGAGGGAGCGACGGAGGTTTTCGAGATTGGAGTAGCAACCGGCGAATGGGCGAACTACCCCTGTTTCCCATGCTTATAAAGAGGAAGGGGGGGACGTTCCGCATTTCCGAATAAAGTAACCACCCACGATCTCTCCCACGACGCCGCATTCAACGCGTGCCGTTCGGGGAGGGCGCGGTGGATACGGGGAGAGATACGGCGTAACCCAGGCCGCGCGTGCCCGTGCCCTGTTTTGGGCCTGGCCCAACAGCGCTCGGCACCCTGTATAGCCCAGGCCCGGGGGCTCCTGTCGGTGTACTAGAGTAGGGGTACCCTAGTATCCCGAACTTGTGCACGGGCAGTCGCAGCATCCCGCGGCAAGGCTTGCCGGGTGACCGCCAAGGTCCTCCGTGGTTCCTTTGGAGCCATTCAAGGACAAAGTATCCAAGCCAAGGAAACAAGACCCCGGCAAGAGGAGCTTGCCGGGAAGGCCAACCAAGGCATCTCAAGGAACTTGCCGCGACGCGTCACGCGTCCCGGCAAGGCCCGGTGAGCGACAAGCTCCCGGACGCGACAAGACAACGACCGCGGCAAGGCGCTTGCCGCGGCAAGCCACCACTCTGTGCCCGCGCTCCAGCACATCCACCAACGTGTCGCTCTGGGACCCTTCCAGGCGTACGTGGCGGGAGGCTGTGCAGCCAGCGGTGCGCGGTGGCAAGCGGCGCTGACAAGATTACCATCGTGGCGAGCGGTGGCGTCCCTGACGGTCCCTTTTGCACTATTTAGGAGACGCAGACGGGCATTTAATGCCCTTGTCCCCTGCCGTCAGGGTTAGGTATGATACACTGTAGCAGGTAGCTGTACCAACCGCAACACCTTTCCATTTTTACCCTTGTCTACGTTGTCACCTGTCGGTGACCCCTTGAGCATATAAAAGGAGGCCCATGCGCAACGTAGGGGGGGAGGAAGGGAACACTCACGCTCGGTCTCGTTAGCTGCTGGGGTGTACTGTAGCACTCCGCGCTTCCGAGCAAGAACTCAATACAAACCACAAAGCAGGAGTAGGATTTTACGCATCCGTGCGGCCCGAACCTGGGTAAACTGCTCGTGTGCTTCGCCTCGATCCGCTCTTCGTGCGACCCTCGCCCCCGCCGAACCGAAAGGGACTCGGTCCGCCGGTTCCATAGGTGCTCGTGGATTAGTCCCCCGACAGAAGGTACGATCCTATCAAGGTTGTGCAGCTTGCACATATCTCAGTTTTTTCTCAGCGAGTGTCGAATCATGCAAAAATCTTGAGACAAAAATTTTGTCCCACAGATGAGGAGTACCAATGGCAGTTGATTTGTAGCAAATAATAAGGCCACCTCCACCAGTTAGCTACGGAGCGAGCCAACTGCCCCAAATGCGGCTGTTCGCCGTGCTGCAGACCCTCATATGTCCATATCTGTCCTTTGACTCTTTTCTTGGGATTGTCACTCACAAGGTTTGATGTGCGTACGTTTCATTGCAGGTCCATCTAAGATAATGCACACAGATATGAGGTTCTCCTTTTGGTTAGCTCCGGTTTCCTCCCACTTCATATTTATCAGCACCACTTGCATCGGAAGTTGCTGCTGTGGTCGTCGACTGTTCTGACGGAAGCGCAGAAAGAAGCATCTTGACGCAAGATATGAAGAAGATGATGTCAATGAAAGGCAGAGAGCAGGGAAGTAAACGTCCTTGGTTTCCAGTGGTTAATGGAGAAATCATACTTATTTTTGGCAAGATGTGGATCCAGAAGATAATATCAACGCAGGAGGTAAGGCCCTGAAGCGGTTGTTGGGACATGTATCTGTACAATACACAGGCACAAACGCAACTAGCAGTTAACATGAGATTGAGAAAAGGAATTTCTGCCAGGCAGGTACAATAGATCGAGTAAATACAAACACTTACAGATAATGACGGACAATGTATCATGTCAAACCTAGAATAAAAACGTGGTGTGCATTATTTATCTATTCTTCATAGTAATTTTGCTTAGTTCCATAGCTTTAAATTTCATATATCTTATTATGTCTCGGGCATTTGGTGAAGGAGTAGAGAGAAGAGTGTGACCTAATTCTGGGCCGCTTTTTAGTGCGGGCAATTGTGCGCTACCTTTAAGGAGTCAAGGTAGGTAAGTCCAGTGAAATTAAAATGCCTTATGACCTTAATTCTGCGTCACCAATCAGGTACTAAAAGGTAACTTTTTTCAAACCCTTAACAGTATCTTTCATATATCCATTCATATATAATAAGACAAATATTTTTCTTGAGATGATCTTTTTAAGATGTCCCAAAGATGATTTAAGATGTTTAGGGAATAGCAGATGCATGCCACGTTAACTTAGTCACTTGGAACACTATTTTGAGCATTTGCCGATTCATTCATACATCCTTTTACAAGGCTTTTTTTTGCGTAAAAAGGCACCCTGGGCCCTCTTTGATTCACAGAATCATTTACAATTTTATAACTCTTAAATGGGGTTCTATAAAGCTTTTTTGGGTATTTTGAGTCGCGTCTTCAATCATTGTTTGGTACCATCTCCCGACCATTGTATCCCACTATGTAGGACTGAACATTACGTCTTTCCTGCTCTTGCCTTGCTATTAGTATTGCCTATGCTCTTTGTAGATCATGCAAATATAAAGGGCCCCAAGAATACTTATGGATAGTATATTACTAATTTATAAATATCTTAGCATTATTGTGGATAAATCTGTGAAGTTAGAGAATGTTTATTCCAATGTGTCACTTTCTTTTCGAAATAAATAATTTAAAATTTTACATGGTTTTGCATAAATTTTAAACTGATTTTTTTATGAAATCTGCAATAGTCATGATACAAATATGCATCGGTAATAATGCCGACCTAATTAAGTTCGAGCATCCAATGTTTATACATGTATGCTAAGAATATTATCGAATAATTATGGAGGTTTATATAGAGAAATATAGTGGAGCCCTATCTCTGACTCGAATATTGTGGTGTCACATTAATTTTTTAGAAACGAATTTTTTGTGTTACTATATTTGACTCCTTTTATTAGAAAGAATGCCTAATTTAAAACCACCTATCGCCTCCAGACATACCAATTTCAAATCATGGATATTTAGTGTTAAGGATAACACAAAACTTAAATTTGTAAGAACTAAGATTAATTATAACTATAGATAAACAAGGCACAACTTAACATGCACGGACCCATGTGTTCATGCTACGAAATTTCAGCTCTGTTAATTATAAGGGTTAATTATCCTTTTTTGCCCTCAGTGGTGTCCATGTGCTCAGTTTTGCCCTCAGATGCGAATTGTCCTCAGTTTTGCCCCTAGTCCGAGCACAGCAACTACGACGAGGCCAAACGGCCATATTTGAGTCTATTCCGTCCGCCGGCGTTAGTGGTTGTGGGTCCGGAGCTTACACGTGGGACCGCGTGGACGTGGGTCCGGAGCTGACATGTAGGCCCGTGCAACTAAATCCCCAAATCATTCTAGCTCACACCCATCCGCCCGGCCGGCTGTCCTGCGCCGCCGCCGCCACCTGCGCCGCGGCCAGCACCTGCCCCGCCACCAGCTGCACGGCCTGCTCCGCCGCTACCTCCCTGCGCCTACACTCCACGGCTACCTGTGACGCCCACCACCTTCCTGCGACGCCACGGGTGGGGCGCCCGCCACCTGCTCGATCCGCGGCGCGGCCTCCTTCCATGCGCCCGGCCGGAGCGCTCAAAGGTGGGGGGCTGCTGGAGCTATTTGAACTAGGAGGAAGAACCCTAGGGCGAAATGGTGAGCAGCGGCGACCCCGGAGTATTTGGCGAGGCAGGCATCGGGCCGGAGATCCGCCGCGTCCACGACTGGGTTCCCGAGGGGTTAGTCTCGCCTCTTGTTTAGATTGAGCTTAGTTGTGCATTTGAACACTCGATTCGAGTAGGTTTGCCCAATTAGTGTGTTGATTGCGTCTCTGTTTTTCGCCGGTTAGGATGGAGTTGCGGTTTGCTTTCATGGTGCACATTAGAAGGGACCGGTACATGTTCGATGCAAAGCATAAGAAGAAATACCAAGGAGGTTTTGATTATTGGTTGCCAATGGCTAGTAATTGGAGTTTCAGACAATTTGGGGAGGTAATTTGTAGCCAATATCCTTGGGGTTTGCTTGATGAAGTGGTATACAAATACTATGATGGGGAAAAGAATTGGGTGACAGTTAGTAATGATGAAGAGCTAGCTACCATGTTTGTTAGGCATAAAGAGAAAGATAATTTTCATGTGAGGCTGCAAGTTGATGTGCTTGAGCAGGCATTTGGACCTAGGATGGCGGGTGCAACATCTCGGGGAGAACCAAGTCGTCATAATGGCATCTCTAGCCAGAAAAGTTCAGTTGGTGCACGGCGACGTGGTGGCTCGACAAGTGTGGGCAACAGCAGTAGGGTCCCCCTTGAAGTGGAGCCTGATGGCTACAATTCTGGGGTTGATGAAGAGAAGCTATATTCTGATGTTATTTGGAATTTACGACGGGCACCTCGGACTGAAAACCAAGATGAGGCTCACAATGCAGTCCGTGTGGATGATGACGCGATGGGTGAGGACGAAGACCTTGCAGCTGTTGAATGGGACCCTTTGAACCCTCAAATGGAAGAAGGTACAGTTTTTGCATCCGTGAATGAGTGTAGAAATGCACTTGTGACATACTGCATCAAGGTAGAACGTACTTTCAAAGTTGACAAGAGCGATCAAATACGTTACAGAGTGCACTGTCCGACTGAGGGTTGTCCATGGAGGCTGCTTGCATCTAAAATGCGGAATAGCACTAATGTTCAGGTCAAAGTGAACCCTTTTAAGCACACATGCCAGGAATCAACCCTTAGGAAGGATACAATCAGTAGAGCCAAGTCAAGATGGGTGGCAGAAGAAGTAAAAAAGTGGGTGAAAGAAAACCAGCAAGTGGGTCCAAAGGAATTGCAGAAGAACATCAAAGATAAGTTCAAGATAGATTTACCATACATGAGGTTGTTCAATGGTAAACAACATGCTATGGATTCTATTTATGGTAACTGGCAGGAAAGTTTTCAATTGTTGTATTCATTCAAAGGTGAAGTGGAGAGGACAAGCCCAGGTAGTATTGTAGATATTGATCACCACACCGTGGAGTACACATTCAGGGGAGTGACAAAGACCAAGGAATGCTTTAGAAGGGTTTTTGTCTGCTTTGAGGCTTGTCGCCTGGGTTTTTTGGCAGGCTGCAGGCCTTATTTGGCTATTGATGCCACTTTTCTCACAGGGAGGTTTAAAGGACAGTTAGTAGCAGCTTGTGCAGTTGATGCACATAGTTTTGTATTTCCAGTTGCCTATGGTGTGCTGGAGACAGAGTCTGAGGAGAGTTGGACTTGGTTTTTGCATAATCTCCGTCGGGCTATTGCACATCCCAATGGGTTGGTCATTCATACAGATGCCTGCAAAGGTTTAGAAGTGGTCGTGGACAATGTGTTCCCTGGAGTAGAGCATAGGGAATGCATGCGTCACCTTGCTGCAAATTTCATGAAGAAATTCAAAGGAAAGGTGTATACCGATAATTTATGGCCAGCATCTTTGACATGCAGTGTGAAGAAGCACAACTACCACTTGAGGCGGTTATACATGAATCCCAAAGTGAAAGAATACTTGGAAACACACCACTCCAAGTTATGGGCCAGAAGCCAATTCAGTGAAGTGAGCAAAGTTGACTATGTGCACAATAATCTAGCAGAGTCTTTCAACTCAACGATCCGGAAACTAAAGGGTCATTATGTGGTGGATTTGCTTGACAGGATAAGGATAGAATACATCAGAAATTTCATTATCATGCAGGAATAACCGAGGCAAAATTCATGGGCCACATTATCATCCCTGCCGTGATGAATGAACTGAAGCAGAAGACAACAGGCTTGGAAATGAACATGACGCTTTGCTCGGGTACCACAGCAGAGATATCATATTTGGATAAAGAGAAGAGGGAATGGAGATATCCAGTGGATTTAGAAGCTAGAACTTGCAATTGTAGGCAATGGCAGATAACTGGGTTGCCATGCATTCATGCCTTGTTTTTCATCACTTCTCTCCCAGGTCCAGCAGGGAACATACAGCAGTATGTGCATGATTACTACTTTGTTGCAAGGTTCAAAGCCACATATGCTTATGCCTTGCCTGCTATGGAGGGAAAACAACAATGGGACATGGTGGACCCTGGATTCAAGCTTTGCGCTCCAGTTCTGAAGAGAGCAGCAGGTAGACCAAGGAAGAGTCGAATCAGACCTCGCAGCAAAGGAGCTGGACTTGGAGCGAGGAAGCGTAGGTGCACAAGGTGTGGTGGGTCTGGTCATTTTGGTAAGTATTGTGATAACACAGTAGATCCAGCGTTCGGAATACTGTGTATAAACTTCAAATAATACCTATATCCGCAATGATCTCGTCGGCGACTCCTCAACGGGGATCAGCACTGGCTCAGGTTATCGGCGTGCGGCTACTGAAGGGGATCATCGTCGGATCCTGGACATGATCGGCGGCTGGTCCTCAAAGGGATCAACGCCGGATCAGGGGATCGGTGCGCGGCTCCAGAAGGGGATCGTCGCCGGATCCTGAACGTGATCGGCGGCGTCTCCTAAAGCGAATCGTCCGATGGAGGGCGGCGGCTTTGATGTGCGAGGGCGGAGTCGTGCGTGCGAGTGGTTCTCACTCGAGGGCAGGAGACCTCGCTCGTACGTGCGTGCGATTGGGTTTGGTTTTTTTCACTGGTTAATTTTCGTAGGTTTTTTTTTGGGTGCGACGGGAGGTTAGCCCCTGGACTGCGTGGGGGCATCGCGACGAGGTTTTTTTGGTTCGCGGTTGACCACCGTGGCCGGCATGAAAGCTGACGGACCTTAAGGCCGGTGACGGGTCCGCCACTGTTGCACTGTCTCCGAACTTGGTGGAGACGTGGAAGGAGAGCGGTGGCGCCGTGAAGACCTCGGCGTCTGCTGCCGCGACCACGACCATGACCATTGCGTCGGTAAGAAAGTTGCTAACTGTATACATATCCCTAGGTTCAGAAACATTAGATCTAGAAAAATTGTGAACCTGAGTTGTACTTTGTCTGCAACGATGTATGTAGAGCGGTTACTGGTACACTTACCAAGCCAATGATATTGAGAAGCACATTGAGAGATTTTCCCAGAAATCACATACCGTGAAGGGTTCCGATGCGAAGTTGCTCAAAGGGATCGTAAATTCACCGAGTTTTTTACAACATAATGATGTCAAAGCGATGCTATCTCATAACAAACCAAAAAAGGATGCCAATTTAAATGTTATCACACAAGGTTATTTTTCAATGTTATTATCAATATTTTCTTTGTGAAATTGCCTTCTGTATTCAACTAATTTGGCTTATTTTGTTGTCTAAGTTGGCTCACTTTTTTATGATGTCGACAGACTATGTTTGTACCCCTAAAGATATTTCAATCATTGAATCAATCATGTCTGCCCCTAAAAAAACCTTGTTCGTGGACATTGGAGATGCCTTGTTATTAACCGACGATTTGGAATGCCTTTTGAAAGATGATATGTTCTTACACGATGGTGTAAGACTAATTGTATAAACTTTGTAATCAATCATATCTAAATGTTGACTACAAGTGATATGTTCTTACACGATGATGTAAGACCAATTTAACATGTAACTTTTGTAAACTTTTTTAAGAGCCCGTGGCAACGCACGGGCACTCTACTAGTATATCTGGGTGTCAAAAAATTTGGCCTTGAACAAGATTATCTAGATGAATAATAATAATAACTATCAAAAATGGCATGAACATAAATGGCTAGTATTTATGATTGATTTTTGCATCCAGAAAGTGGAAGCAGGGAACATCATCGTACGGCACGGCAGAGAGGAACACGGTTCCATCCTGGAGGAAGGAACCGCGTCCCTCTTGAGCTTGAGCCTCAAGGAAGGAAGGAAGGAAGGAAGGCCACGTGCGGTTTGACAAAACTTAGATGTACACTTATTTGCGAACGGAGGGAGTAATGTAATGGTGTGACAGAGTTGCGGTAACAAGTCGTTGATATGATATAGATATGATGGCTGAACTTGTTCGGGTGGAACAAGATGTTGCTTGCTGGGTTAGGATGGATCGTTGATGGCAAAATAAATAAATATAAAACTAGTAAGTGCCCAAGATGGTTTCTGTTGTGCTGCTGTTGCTTGCAAAAAAGGCAAGTGCCCGTGCATTGCACCAGTACATACATATTCTGCCGGCTCAACACTAATTGTGCGGGGTCCCCGCTTGATTACCTACCCCAATTTATGCCTTCCCGTTAATTTATTGTATTACTCTACCATGCTTATCAAAGAAGAAATTGATCGCCGCACGGGAATTTATTGTGTTGCCAAAGAAAATATTGATCTGATCACCAAAAATGAACCTTGCTTTTCTTTTAAGTAGTATATAGATATAGATAATGCCATTCTTTGGTTGAAGAAGGCTGCACTTTCTTAAGTCTTGAGCTTTCACCCCGTCAAAAATAAAAAAAGTCTTGAGCTTTCACGCCCAGGTCTCCTCCAACGGCCTGCCTGCTTTTCTCCTCGTCGGGATTAAAAAATGCTTCCTGATTTTGAAAAAAAATATGTTCGCGAATCAATAAATGTTCATGATTACGAAAAAGGTTTCGCGTATTCTAAATCATGTTCACAAATTCAAAAAAAACATGATTTCTTAAAAATGTTCACAAAAATCAAATAAATGTTTGTAAATTATATAAAAAAAGAATTCACTGATTTAAAAAAAGTTCATGCGTTTCATAAAAAAATCAGCAAAACAAAAAAAATGTTCGTGAATTTCCAAAATTGTTCACAATTTTCATAAAATGTTTGCCGATTTACAAATTTTTCCTGAGCTTCAAAATTGTTCATAAATTAAAAATATATATTCATGAATTTATAAAAAAAAATCATGAATTCATAAAATGTTCACAATTTAGAAAATTGTTTGCAAATCTGACAAAAATGTTAATGAGTTCGAAAAATGTTCGTAAAGTTGTAAAAATATTTACGAATTTGAAAAATCTCGTGATTTCAAAAAATATTCACGAAATTCGAAAAAATGTTCATGTATTTAAAAAATATTAACAAACTTGAAATATGTTCACAAAAAATGAAAAAGAAAAACAATAAAAATAAAATAAAAAGAAGCATAAGAGGGAAAACTTAATAAAAATAAAGAAAAAAAGGATCGCCTGACTATAACAGATTTTTTTAGGGAAATCATGATCTCTTTATTGCATGATAATTTGTGAGCCTCCATATTGGACATCCTGCATTCATGAATAATCCGCTCCACATCTCTTTGAACTCCTTACGACGGATGTTGATCTCATATATAATCTGGTTATAGATACTTTTACTTCCTCCATTAATCTGTTTAACTAACGCTTCTGCGTCCCATGCAATAACTAATAAGCCTTCGAAGGTTCAGATCGGCTGCGAAGGAAAGACCCTCCAAACATGCCATTGCTTCACGCGTTCCGGGGTCATCACAGCTGTCAATGATGTGCGCGGACGAGCCAAGGTAAACTCCTTGGTTTCTCGGCACACGGTGGGGGCTGCACCCTTGCAACTGTTCTTAGCTATTCCTCCTTCTATGCATTTTGAGATAATAAAAGCGCCCTTTATCGAAAAAGCTATTCCTCCATCTACATTAATTTTGACCATACCTTCCATTGGAGGGATCCACTCTGGCACCTGCATTGACCGTGGTATAGTTGTACCGCTTCTGTCAAGCGTCTGCCATGATGTGCGGTCTGAAACTATGAATTGCCTCCGGGCTCTCGAAGATCGAGTCATGGATTCTTTTCTGCTTTGCGCTCCAAATTGCTCACAAAGAAATGATGAGCTTTGTAAATTCTGCATGTGGCAGCGTTTCAAGCATGTGAAATAGCCATTCCTCTGCTTTTGAGCATGCTGTCATGCTCATATATGCTCCGTAAGTGTGTCGTTGACAAGTGCCCACACACATCTTGTCATAGTGCAGTCGAGTAATGAGTGTCGCCATGTGTCGTTCTCTGCACCACATAGTTCACACCTTGCTGAAGTAGCCATCTTCCGGTGGTGCAGCACTGCTCCTGACGGCATGGATCGCTGGGCTAGCCGCCACACAAATACACGGATTTTTGACGGAACTTTGATCTTCCATAAGGTTGTCCACGCCTTCTCTGAGCGGCTTGAGCTTAAACTTGGCCTACCTTCTAGCCAATCCTCTCACACTTTTTTCATTGTAACCAACATATGGTAACATGATCTTATCGAAATTACTCCTGTTTTCTCGTGATGCCATGCCCAAAAATTCTCCTATTGAACCGAACTGATGGGAATGCGTAGTATCGCTTCAACGTCCATGGGAAGGAAGTGCATGGCGAGCTCTGTCCTGACCCGCCATCCCGATGTTGCATCAATTAACTCAAACACGAACTCGGGTGGGGAACTGGAGTCAAGCATTCCGTACGCGGGATCCAATTCTGTCGCCATACATATGTGGAGGCCCAACTTGAGTATGTCTCGGCCCTCCACCAGTGCCCGCCAGATTTGGGAGGGCGAAGATCCAAGGTTAGTCTACAAAATGTCTGTTTTCGGGAAGTACACAGACTTAAGAATATTTGAAAGTGTTATTTTCACAGCCCCCCTTATATTATTTGGACACCCCTTACTGAAGTGAATTGAGCTATGAGGTAAATACACTAGAAGTCTTAGAACTTGCGTGCGACGGTCAGTTTGGTGCATAAACTTGTAAAATACATGTTTCTGGTCATCTAACTTGTGCGGGCGTGTAAATACGGTCACATTTTCCGTACGCAGGTGTATTCGCTGCCTACATGGCACACCAATGGCCGGCGTTTTTTCAATAAACACCCTCATTCTTTTTACTTTTTATAAAAGCAATCCAACAATAGTTGCCCGCTGGGTCCGACCGTCAGTGTACGTTGTAAATATATTGGGCCCATTGTCAGTGGCTAGTGCACGTGATGATTTTTCCGGAAACACGCTCGTTCTTTTTGCAAAAGCACTCCAACAATAATTGTCCGCTGGGTGCCTGGGTCCTACGGTTAGTGTAAGTTGTAAATATATTGAGCTGGAAAAAATGGGACGAGCGAGTTCTAACCAAGGACCAATTGGAATGGAGCTAGCGACCTATCCACCGCAATTGATCGTACTTGGTATTTCATTTGGACTACTAAGGTATATCACCTCTAAAATAAAAGGTGCACATTCTGAATATATTTTCATTTCTCTAGATTTTCAAATTTAAAATTATTCGGATTGAAACAATTTTTCTGATAATTTGTTCGAAAAATAATTAGGTACATTCATTCTGCACTATATATTCTTTTGTCTAGCTATATTTCTTTTCGTTGATTTCTTTGAAAGAAATTTCCGTACATTCATTGTTAACTATGTTTTTTTTATATAGATTATTCAAATTCAAATAAAAATTAGTTGATTTGTCCCCCAAAAAATATGTACATTCATTCTGACCCATATTTTCTTTTATCTAGATTTTCAAATTTAAAATTATTTGAATTCAAACAAAATTTTGCTGATTTGCCCCCAAAAAATATGTACATTCATTGGGCACTAGATTTACTTTTATCTTATTTTCAAATTTTAAATTATTTGAATTCAAACAAAAAATTAGATGATTTGTCCAAAAAAAAAGATGTACATTCTTCTTCACATATGATTTCTTTCAGCTAGATTTTTGAATTCATAATAAATTACGTTTATTTGTATGAAAGAAATTTATGTATATTCATTATGAACTTTATTTTATTTTATCTAGATTATTCAAATTCAATCAAAAAATTAGTTGTTTTGTCCGAAAATTTACATACATTCATTTTCACCTATGATTTCTTTAATATAGATTTTGAAATTTAAAATTATTTGAATTAAAAAATTACATTCATTTTGCACTATATTTTGTTTTATCTACATTTTTAATTTAAAATTACTCGAATTCATACAAAATGTTTGTTGGTTTGTGCAAAAAATATGTACACTCATTCTGCACTATATTTTGTTTTATCTACATTTTTAATTTAAAATTACTCGAATTCATACAAAATGTTTGTTGGTTTGTGCAAAAAATACGTACACTCATTCTGCACTATACTTTGTTTTATCTACATTTTTAAATTAACATTACTCGAATTCATACAAAATGTTTGTTGGTTTGTCCAAAAAATATGTACACTCAGTCTGCACTATATTTCCTATCTAGATTTTTAAATTTAAAATTACTTGAATTCAAACAAAATCTAGTTGATTTGTCCAAAAAGTTTATCGAGAATATAAGTAATTTTCTTAAATAGAAAGAAATAATACATAAGAGAAATTGTGTTTATCTATTTAAATGTCAATGTGGCCAGATGGTTGGCGCTCGCACACGTGGCGAGCTTATGTGGTCATAGGTTAGAACCGGTGCTTTGCCCTTTTCTCGTTTGGTTTCTACTTTAACTCGTACGGTTTATCTTATATAAAGCTAATTGTGCTCTATAAACGTCAATAGTAAGGAGGTCAAATGCCTATCTAAGTTAGCGGGGCGTGTGTTTAAATCCTGCTGCTGCTCTAGCACTTTTCATTTTATTTGAGGATTTTGTGCATAAATAAATAAAATGCAAGGGTGCTTTTTGAAAAATAACAGTGCACGCGGATTACCCATTGCCTCATCCCCTGATAGTGGGGCCCTGCCATGTTTTTTTTTGCGTGCACATGATACGGTAGAAAGCACCGTATATGAATGGAAAGACAAGTTAGATGACCAAAAGCACGTATTTTACAAATTTATGCATCAAACTGACCGTCGCGTGAAAGTTCTATGACTCGCGGTGTATTTACCTCTTGAGCTATTTGCCAAAGTAACCCGTTGACCTGATGCCTAACAATAAGCATCCGGAACTTGTCTGATCTTTGCCGTACAGGCCTTTGCAAAAAGCAAGCTGTCGTGTACAAATAAGAGATGATTGATCCAGAATTTCGGTCCCCATTAATAATAAGAAAAAAGTAGCGAGAAAGATAGTATAGTTGAAGGTTAGACGGGCCGGGCCCTCTAGTCTAGTCTAGAGAGAAGAAAGGGCCGATGATGATGATGATGCTGGCTATACGTTAGACCCAATACGCGAGATCGTGGCCCAGTAGGCGCGACCGTTACCGGTTTGGCTTTGGCAGGCAGTTTCAACTAATTCCCCATTTTTTTGTCTCAAAAAAAAAAACTAATTCCCCATTTCCTCTCCCCTCCCACCCCCAACCCCGATCGATCGATCGACCCAGACCGCCCGCCTAGGGTTTCCACCGCCGCCGTCCCGTCCGCCGCCAGCCCGCCGCTCCGCCGTCCCCATCCCCACGTCCGTCGCCTCGTCGCCCTCGCCTCTCCGCCCCAACCAAGGTGCTCCCTCCCTCCCTCCGCGCCCACCCCAACCAAGCTTCTCCTCTCCCCGCCCCGCCCCGCCCCAAGGCTGCTCTACAATTCCTCCCTTCCATCTGCTAGCTAGGTCTAGGTCTAGGTCGAGCTGCCACCCGACCGGACCCGACCCGACCCGACCCCAGTACGTAGTGGTGAAGGAAATGGGGTACCTCGTGCTAGGGATTCTGTGATTATCTTCTGCTAGGGATTGTTTATTAGATGCAAATCTCTCACCGTATTCACTGAATTCCCTTCCTTCATGGCAACGCAAAATTGACTTTACTTCCATTTGACTGCACTGCATCCATGATATCATCTCTTCTGTTTGTTACTGTCGCCTGGAGTAGAGTAGATGCAGCATATTATCCAGCGGCAGGACCAGGGCAGGTAGTGATGAATCTATGTACCCTTTCCTTTGTATAAGCAACACCTCACCTGACATGGCATGGGACTAGTGTCTGTCTACCACTATGCTGCTGGCTGCTAAGGTTTGGCTTCTTTCTAATAAAACCCTGAACCAGAGCTCAAGAAGATATGCCCCATGGTCACAGCCATGAAGCGACAGTCTGTATGCTCTTAACTGTACGCTGTTTGCAGTCACCATCTTCTCTTCTGCGATACACTCCTCAACCACTCGGTCCTGGATACTTATTCACCTTGTGTTTTGTTTTCAAACTCAAGCACTTGGCAGCAGCTAAAGTTCAGATATGTACGTGTCCTGTCCTGCGTGCCTCCTAGGACGGCTGCATTTCCTCAATGCTGAAATCTGCACATTTTTGTATGCTGTCCTGACTAGCTCGTTTGTTTACGTTGGATTGGAAGGGTGCCTCAGATGCAAACTTTTTATTACCAAGTTAAATTATTACGCACATTTTTTCTTTTTTGAGGTTTTTTAATTTACAAGTAACTAATGGATGTGTCTGTTTCTGTTTCAGATTGGCGGCTATCACCGGTTCATGCATTTTTGGTGGACAATCTTCAGTTGAACCTGAGTGTTGACTCGCTCTTCCGTTGCCAACGATGTCCGGCTTGCTCAATGTACTTGCTTATCCAATTCAAATCTTGTAACTGGAGGACTACCATGCATTCACTATATATATACGCTTTCCAATTCTGTCTGTCTACTAGGTTTTGTTATTACTTGTCTTGATGATAACTTGATGCTTTCTTCCCTTGGCAGTCAAATCTTAACACTTCCACATCGAACCTTCCAGACTCATCCGGACGGCCATTCACAACATCCTTTTCTGGCCAATCTGGATCAGTTCAAGGTTTCCATCACTCTGGTGAGCATACGATTCATACACTAGCTCGGTTAGTGCATTGACCTAGTGCGCCATCCACTGAGTACACCTTCTTAACTCTTGTCATTTTCTGCATTTTTCAGGTCTGCACAACATTCATGGAAATTACAGTCTTCCAAATATGCCCGGATCACTTGCACAAAGGAATGCTGCGATGAGTGGCCTTCCATCCTCCGGTGTTCAACAGCCTGGAGGGAGCATTTCTGGGAGATTTGCTTCAAACAACCTCCCTGTTGCCATGTCTCAGGTTCGAATGCCCCACCTTTGTGGAGGTTTGCAGCATTATTATTCATATACTTTGAAACATCATGAACATGCATGTTAATGGGTTTGCAATCTAATCAACAATTTTGTTGGCTTAATTATGACATACTCTTCTTGCTGTGGTTTCATGTGGAGGATGATGATTTTTACTGTCTTACTGTGGTTTCTTTTGCAGATTCCTCATGCACATTCAGGTGTCAGTGGTAGAGGAATGAATGTTGGTGGAGGTCAAGCATTCAGCAGTGGAATGAACATGGGTGGGACCATTCAAGGTTTGTCCTCAAACTTGGGCACCAGTGGTAATCGAAATTCTGTCCCTGGCAATCCAGCTTTAGGAAACCTGGGTCCACGTATTACAAGCTCCGCGGGAAACATTGTGGGTGGAAGTAACATTGGAAGAAATATAAGCTCTGGTGGATTGTCGGTGCCGAGTATCTCATCACGCATCGATTTTAGTGGCAATGCTGCAAGTGGAAGACTAAATGTGCAAGGATCCAACAGGATGATGAATGGCCTTATTCCGCAAGGTAGTTTACCTAACCGTAGGTTGATTTTTTTACTCCATAGATTTATGTTAAGCTTCATGTTTTAGCTTGAAATACTATTTTTAAGCATGTTTAACCATTGCTATGTTAATGCTCTGTTCCTTGACTTCTTAAGAAAAAAAGTTGGGTATATGAAATAAATGTTTAACATCCCGTATGATATAGGTTTCACTGGACCTTCTTTTTGGAAAACACAGTAGGTAGCGTTAATGTTCATGCTTCATAAATTATGAACCATGTGATGCTATAGTGTATTGCAGACTTAAATTTTGGAAGTGACACTATCTGGGGAAATAGGCATTTTGTTACCTCTGTACAATGGGAGCCAACTTTTAGAATTTAGAATTTTACCTTAAATATTGAAGTCCAACATTGTTGGAATTCCTGTCATCGCTATTCTTTCTTTTGCAGGGATATGTTGGCTGTTGGAAACTTTTTAATAATTAGACATAGAATCTTGTAAACAAAGGCACACATATTAAAATAAATAGAAATCAATGCTATTTTCTTAGTATTATTTGAGAATATCCATTCTATAGTTGGTTATTGCATAGTATATCTGTTCTTGCTTTTTTAGTGACTGTTACTGTACCTATTTCTTAATGTTGTTCTATTCTGTGATATTACCAATTTAAATTTATGATAGTAGCTGGGTTATGATAAAATCTTGTTTATATTTTATACAACCGTGATAGTCTCATGAGGGTGAATGATAAAAAAGCATACAGTGTGTTATTTTCTTTTGTTGAACTGCGTGTTCTCATCCAGCTTGTTCTTTTTTCTATCTCTTAACACCAGGATCGTCGCAACTGATGAATATGATTGGAAGTTCATACCCAACGTCTGGTGCTTCATTGTCCCAGAACCAAATGCAACCAGGAAATAGTTCTCTGGGTTCTATGGGGATGCTACATGACGCCAGTGACAGCGCTCCATTCGACATCAATGATTTCCCCCAATTGACTGGTCGACCTAATTCAGCTGGTGGTCCACAGGGACAATATGGTAAAATTGCTGGAAAACCGTAAATATTTCTCCTATTTTTGGAGGATTCTTTGCCAATCTCTCTTAATTGCAGGATCACTACGGAAGCAAGGAGTTGGTGTTAACTCCATTGTTCAACAAAACCAGGAGTTCAGTATTCAGAACGAAGATTTCCCCGCTTTGCCAGGATTTAAAGGTTGTTACAGTTGAACTAATTCTAGAACCTATCTGTTGATTCAGTGAGATTGTTCTCATTATGTTTTCGGTGTAGTGGAGCATGATTATTTAGTTGTGTTACTTTGTGATCTTGAAGTTCTAATATCGGCATGCCTGTTATTATACAGCCCTGCTACTCTGTACTTATTGAACCTCAGTATTTGAACAGCTTAGTTACCAACATAATTACTCCGTCATAAAATGTTCTATCTGTGATAAAGCCCATTGGTTTTTTAGTCCTGTAGTATGAATGCCGTGATCTTCTCCTCAAGTCAACGAATGCTTACTACCTTTCTATATGCTTGAAAGGTATTGTTGTGTTCTCTACTTCTCTTGACACCTTGCACTGACCTAACTAGAAGGTGCAGCGACCGTTGCAGCAAAATTTATGGCACACCATTTTTGTGAATATAATCATAAAGAGATGTGAGAAGACGAGGATGCAAAGATTTCATGATAGGGCCAGCGGGGGCAAACCCCATGCAGCTGACGTGGCCTCACGGGAATGCAGAAAAATATCATGTGATGCTCTAACTGAAATTACCATGAATCATCATTAGAATATATGGTGGCCACCTAGGAAAAATGCGCGAAACGACATTTGGATAAAAGGGTCTCTCTGCAACATGCCTACGTGCGTCGCAATTCAGATGCCTATAAGTAATAAGTACCCCTAATTTTTGCGAGAAATGGAAGTATGAACTATTTGTGACATATGCAGGACAATGTTAATACATGATATGGGTATAGAGCTCTTAGTTAGTTACCTTAGGGGAAGATAATCAATTTGTCTTTCCTGCGAGAACTCGTATAGAGAATTTATTGTAAGCTTCTCATATCATGACTTATGGTTATAGATGGAAGGGCATCGTAAACCCTTCGTGTTTTCCATTGGTCCAAATCTTCATATAAAACATGAGCTAAATATTACTCCCTCTGTCCCACAATATATGACATTTTTAGAAGCTAACAGTAGGTATGATTTGAGGCATAGCAGCTAAGCCATTGGGAGGTGGTTAAGCCAATTTAATTCTGTTGCTTACTATGGTTATAATTCATTTAATCTTACTTTGGCAGTAAGTTAACTATGAGCCTCATGATCTACCACCGCGTGGACCAATGTGGATCAAAATTACATCCTGAAAATTAATTAGCTGCAGCATTTTACAGAGATTTCTGCCGAAGTTACCAATTTGGCCATCCATGCGCATACGTTGAGTCGTCAACTTTGTAAAGTGTCTCAGACAATTTGTATTCTTGTACCCGCTTCAGGGCATCAAGACAGCCATACGGATGAATACAAATAGTTGCACTTGCGTCTTTAGGCCCAAATGTAACTATACCGTCTTTTATTTTTAATAGTATTATGATTACAGTTTAGGCCGACGAACCATCTTCCTACTAAATGTAGTTTGTCGTTTTTCTGGTCAACTCTGGTGTCATTCTCCTTTAATGGTGCCACGTGTTCTGCATGGTTTTAATCTTTCAATTTTTGGACCTATTATTTCCACGTGCGACATGCTCAAGCTTTAATGCTTTATAAATGTGCACGGAATAAAATAAGACCTTTGTAGCATTTCTTGAGGCTTTCAAATTCTTTCCTAAAGTATATCTTTTGGTTGATCATTGCGCTACCTTAATACATTCCTCTTTTACTCCATTTTCGGTGAGTTATACAGAATACTGACAGTTTGAATTATCAGGTGGCAGTTCAGATTATCCTATGGAGTTACATCACAAGGAACAACTTCACGAGAATGTACCTGTAATGCAAGCACAGCAATATCCTGTGGGTTCATGTCTCTGAACTTTGAATCCTTGTTTCTCCCGCTGAGCATTTATTTTGACATGTTATGAACACGTACGCAGATGTCAAGGTCAGTTGGGTTTAATTTGGGAAGTAGCTATCAACCAAATCGTCAGCAACATCAGCAGGGTGCTGCTAATTCAGTAAGTTATATTGGAAATCCATTCCTTGAAGCGATCATCAGACATTCAACATCTCCCTCATTGTCGTCATGGTTCTGACATATTTTCTATTTTGACAATTCTTCATCTAAATAAAACTATAATGCATCATGATCAGGTTTACTGCTCATATTTATTTACCCGTAAATACATACGCAGAGTAATAATCCTCATTATGTTTTGTCAGATTCAGAGCGGTGGGCCCCAAAATATTGGACTAAGACCACTAAACTCTCAGAGTCAAACCTCTAGTTTGGGATCATACGAGCAACTGCTCCAGCAATACCAGCAGCCGCAGACTCAGAGTCCTTTCAGGTTGCAGCAGATGTCTTCTTCAGCTGCACAGACATATGCGGATCATGGTCTAAAGCCCATTCTGGGAGGCCGAACCCCACCTGATCCATACGGCTTGTTAGGATTGCTGGGAGTTATAAGGATGAATGATCCTGATTTGTCATCTCTTGCTTTGGGAATAGATTTGACAACCTTGGGTTTGAATTTGAATTCACCAGACAATCTGTACAAGACATTTGGCTCTCCATTTTCAAATGAACCAGCAAAAGGAGAACCCGAATATACTACTCCAGCTTGTTATGTGGCTGAGCAACCCCCAGCACTACAGGTAAGCTCCCGCCAATTACTACTGTTGCCCATTTCTGTCTAATGGGATCGATGTTTTAAACCAATTAATTTTCGAGAAAGGCCCAGAATCTTTCTTTGATGCAGCCGGTTCATTTGATGATAAATATATTATAACAAGTTCTGTCTTGCTGCGTGCAGCCTATGCATTTTCAGAAGTTTCAGACACTCATACTGTTATACATATTCTACAGGTACTTTTGCTAGTTGAATGTATTATTGGCTTCGGCCATTAGTTTTGGTAAAATTTAAGGTTTTATCTTTTGTCTTCTGTTTTCAGCATGCCGAAGGATGAAGCTCAAATATGTGCTGCCAATGAACTGTGAGTACATGGGTTCACTGCTTATCTCATTTAAATATCTTGTTGTCAGATGTAATAATTGGATCATCATGCATGCACTTTTTAATGTTCTTAATCTTTTACCAAGAAATATGATCTTTTTGTGCTAACATTTGATAAGGGAACATACTGCTATGTCCCGATCAATTTTCTAATGCTAAAGAATGTTTAACTTGTAACCTGTCAGATACGCCCATTGACTGTCATGGATCTATAACAAAAATTTAAGTAGCCTTGTGGATTTATATCTTCCTGGTGAATACTGTAACTTGGCAACATTTTAATGTATTCATGATCCGCTTAGCTACCTCAAGCTGCGCGAATGTTCCATTTTCATTTTCCTGGTTTTCTCTATCAAATATCAGCATTTTCTATTATTTTTTTTGCTAAGTTGCACAGTTTGTGTTTAGCATTGCTATGCATCCTTCAAACTTCCTTGTAGGCTATCCGTTTTTGCTATCACATGTCTTCCCTAAAAATATGGCAATAATATCTTACTTATCTTAACCCTTGCCCACGACCTAGTTTAACACATCACAACTGAGCAGAGCTTGAGCAAGTAAATTTTGTATGATATGTAATGCATGTGTACTGTTTTCATCAGATATAATCGTGGATGGTATTACCATAAAGAAGCACGGCAATGGTTCACAAGAATTACTAACATGGAGCCTCTTGTCAAAACTCCTACATATGAACGGGGGTCTTATGCCTTCTTTGATCAAGGCAATTGGGAGACAGTCCGTAAGGTACTTGCATCCGTCTGGTGAATGATTATCCAGCATCTCTACGCGCACACTTGTTGCATTGCATATGATGATAGTTGAGCATGTGTGTTGATTTGCTGCAGGATAACTTTGTTCTCCATTATGAGCTAGTAGAGAAAAGGCCAAGTCTCCCTTCCGTATCCCAAATTGTTAGGTGAAAATTTTCTGGGTAAGGTCTTCCTTCCTGGCTACAAATATATTTTAGTTCTTGTTTCTGTGTATAGAGCAAACATCTCACTGTTGTATGCAATGCAATATAAATTTTTTTCAGGTACCTCCTGACTCTAGCTTTCTTGTACATGAATAGGGAGCTTTCTTTACAAACATAGTGAAGCGACATTGCCCTAATTTGTCAAGGTAGATACTCTCTTCTGCAGTGAAAGACTTGTATTAATGTCGGTTGAACAGCACTTTGGGTTATTTATGTAGGCAACTACTTATTAGGTAGGAAGAAATATTCCATGTGGCCATTGTAGGAAAGAAAATGCCTCTATCTAATTAAATATAAAAGAAGAGGGCACCTGCGGAGGCGGGGCCTCGAACGCGGGTGGGCAAGCACTCGACTCATGCTGCTAGCCAAGGGAGCAACTGTTGTGCTTGGTTCTCATTAGGAAAGAAAATATGTTAACGTTGCAGTAGCGGTAATCCACTTCTGAGGCCAGGGTCAGCTGCACCCGTCCTGACGAAAAAAATCAAAACAAATACTAGAAAAATTCAAACGGCTTTCTTTTGAGAAAAAGAACTGGGTACCGTATTTTGCAGTGAAATGTGTATATAAATGTAGTTTAAACAGCACTTGTGGTTGTCGTTGGGAAAGATAGTATGTTAACGTAGTAGTTTCTGTTTGCTGGAAAGTGAGAAGCCTCGAGGGTCCCTGTTGCTTTTATGCATGCACTTGACAATTAATCCCTGATACCCGTGGGTCTTATTTCATTTGGCATGATGTTTCTTTCAAGTATATTATATTCGCCGCTTTGCTAATAATGATAGTACAAAAGTTGAGTTTTCTAGTGTTGAGCGTGGTATCCTATTCGATTCGATTGACTGACTAGGTTGACTTTTGTTGACAGCAGGCCAGGCTATATATATAGTGAATGAATGAGGAAGTATCTTGTGTCAGTCATGTCGATATGCGGAGAGGAGGAGGAGGAGGAGGCTAGAGCAGGAAGTGAAAAAAGGTGGTGTTTGTAATTATAGTTGTTAGGAGGAGGAAAATTGAAGGAAGGATGGATGGATGGTAGCGTTGGCCGTTAAACTTTACATTTACATTTACATTTACATAGCTGCTGCTTCTTCTTTTACATGTATGTATGTCTCCTACAGTGCTCCTTTACAAAAACAGTTTAGGAGTAGTCGGCCGTGTGCATTGCATTGGCATTGGCATTGCATGGATGGTTTATATTTAAACTCAAATTAACCAAACCAAACAAAAGAAAACAATTGGAGACTCGTTGAGTTATGCATCTGCTGTGTGTGATTCCCAATTTCTCGAAAGAAAAAGAATTGCAGTATGGCACGGCGGTGGTAAAATGTAACGGGTTAGAGGAGCATGGTGCAGCACAAAACTAGTTGTGGTGCTCATCTTGATCTGAGAAGAAGAAGCTTTCCTTGACTCCTTCCAACTCTGATCAACCTGGGAGCTTCGTCCAGAAAATCAATGCCTCCTTTCAAATCCTGGGAGCAAGCAGATCCTCATCACAAATCCATGCCTCCTTTCAAAGCCCCCAGAAAATCAATCGCAAATATGAATCGTCCGTCTCCTTTGGTTATCAAGACCACTCTTCCAATTCCTCGTCTCATTTGGTTATGAAACACTAGACTCTTTTGACCTCAACATTCTCTTGTTTCTTTCCCTCCTTCCCTCCCTAGGTGCCACGAAATCAAACATAACCAACGTGTTGAACACTAGATTCTTTGGACATGAAGATTCTCTCGTTTCTTTCCCTCTGTAGATGCCCACCAAATCAACACAACCAACGTGTTGAACACTAGATTCTTTTGACATGAAATATTCTCACGTTTCTTTCCCTCTGTAGGTTCCACAAAATCAACATAACCAACCTTCTGGAATATGCGGGTAGCTATCTCAAAAACAATCAACAACTTCAAAAAAGCACACAAATCTTTCATGCGATGCGGCTGAATTCCTTGATGGCACCGAGTCCATCAATCCTCCAAGATTCTTACTCATTGTACAAGGAGTAAGGTTGTGTGGGAATCTGCAACAGTGGAGCTCCACCTCCCAAACAGCAGATGCCACATAGCAATAGGCCATTGTATGAGGTGTTGCCGCCGGATGTATGTGGGTTATGTGGCCATCCCCTCTTTGCCAAATTGTCAGCTGATATGGTCTTTTCTTGAATGGTCAGTGGTCAGAGTATATATAGGCGGAAGAAGTAGGTCGGTGTAGTTACGAGGGGCCCACGAGGGTGGGGGGCGCGCCCTCCTGCCTCGTGGCCGCCTCGTTGTGTCTCTGACTTCCACTCCAAGCCTCTTGGATTGTGTTTGTTTCAAGAAAGATCCTCGCGAAGGTTTCGTTCCGTTTGGATTCCGTTTGATATTCCTTTTCTGCAAAACACTGAAATAGGCAAAAAAAAACAGCAACTGGCACTAGGCCTCCGGTTAATAGGTTGGTCCTAAAAATAATATAAAAGAGCATATTAAAGCCCATTAAACATCCAAAACAAATAATATAATAGTATGGAACGATAAAAAATTATAGATACGTTGGAGACTTATAAGCGGACGCATCCGACCTCTCCCCCGAGGAGTGGCTTTCCCGTTATGATTTAGAAGACCAACTCTCCGTCATCTACACCGATGAGGAGGCCTATTGGTGCTTGCGTGGCTCCCAGAAATGGTTCTTGAAGGGTGATACGAACACGGCCTACTTTCAGGCCATTGCGAATGGCCGTCGTAGACGCAACACCATCCCACTCCTCTGGGGTGGCGAGACCCTCCTGCAGTCCCTGGGTGACATTAGGGCCCACGTCGACGGGTTCTATAGGTCCTTGTTCTCCTTCGCTCCTAGGAGCGGACTATCTGTGGCCCTCAATTGCTGGACCGACAACCAGCCAGTTTCTTCCGTGGAGAACGAGGCCCTTACGGCCCCCTTCTCTGAGGGCGAGGTCTGGGCTGCCATTAGAGGCATGAACCCTACCTCGGCCCCTGGTCCGGATGGCCTTCCGGTCAAATTCTTCCAGTCCTTCTGGAATGTGATTAAGCCTGAGATCATGGCCATCTTCCATGAGTTCTACGTTGGGTCCATCGACCTCGGGCGCCTCAACTATGGGATCATTTCACTCATCCCCAAAGTGTCTGGGGCGTCCGACATCCGCCAGTTCCGACCGATCACGGTTATCAACGTGATATTCCGGATTCTGCCTAAAGGGTACGCCAATAGGGTGACCCTGCTCACTGACCACATTACTGCTACCTGTTAAGCATGCGTTGGTTTTCCCTTAAAAAGGAAAGGGTAATGCAGCAAAGTAGCGTAAGTATTTCCCTCAGTTTTTAAGAACCAAGGTATCAATCCAGTAGGAGACCACACAAATCCCTAATACCTGCACAAACAATTAAGAACCTTGCAACCAACGCGATAAAGGGGTTGTCAATCCCTTCACGGCCACTTGCAAAAGTGAGATCTGATAAAGATAATAAGATAAATATTTTTGATATTTTTGTTGTATAGATTGAAAATAAAGATTGCAAAATAAATGGCGACAGGAATAGCTAGTTGAGGGAAGATTAATATGATAGAAAATAGATCCGGGGGCCATAGGTTTCGCTAGTGGCTTCTCTTAGGATATCATATATTACGGTGGGTGAACAAATTACTGCCGAGCAATTGATAGAAAAGCGCAAAGTTATGAGAATATCTAGGCATGATCATGAACATAGGCATCACGTCCGTGACAAGTAGACCGAAACGATTCTGCATCTACTACTATTACTCCACACATCGATCGCTGTCCAGCATGCATCTAGAGTATTAAGTTCATAAGAATAGAGTAACACATTAGGCAAGATGACATGATGTAGAGGGATAAACTCAAGCAATATGATATAAACCCCATCTTTTTATCCTCGATGGCAACAATACAATATGTGTCGTTTCCCTTTCTGCCACTGGGATCGAGCACCGCAAGATTGAACCCAAAGCTAAGCACTTCTCCCATTGCAAGAAAGATCAATCTAGTAGGCCAAACCAAACTGATATTTCGAAGAGACTTGAAAAGATATTTAAATCATGCATAAAAGAATTCAGAGAAGAATCAAATATTGTTCATAGATAATCTTGATCATAAACCCAAAATTCATCGGATCTCGGCAAACACACCGCAAAAAGTATTACATTGAATAGATCTCCAAGAAGATCGAGGAGAACTTTGTATTGAGATCCAAAGAGAGAGAAGAAGACATCTAGTTAATAACTATGGACCCGAAGGTCTGTGGTAAACTACTCACGCATCATCGGAGAAGCCATGGTGTTGATATAGAAGCCCTCCGTGATCAAATCCCCCTCCGGCGGAGCACCGGAAAAGGCCCCAAGATGGGATCTCACAGGTACAGAAGGTTGCGGCGATGAAAAAAGTGTTTCGTGGCTCTCCCCGAAGGTTTCATGGTATAAGAGTATATATAGGCGAAATAAGTAGGTCGGTGGAGTTGTGAGAGGCCCACGAGGATGGGGGGCGCGCCCTCCTGCCTCGTGGCTTCCTTGACCTCCACTCCAAGTCTCCTGGATTGCGTTTATTCCAAAAACGATCCTCGCGAAGGTTTCATTTCGTTTGGATTCCATTTGATATCCTTTGCGAAACACTGAAATAGGCCAAAAAACAGCAATTTGCACTGGGCTTTCGGTTAATAGGTTAGTCTCAAAAATAATATAAAAATGTATATTAAAGCCCATTAAACATCCAAAATAGATAATATAATAGCATGGAACAATAAAAAATTATAGATAAGTTGAAGACGTATCAAGCATCACCAAGCTTAATTCCTGCTTATCCCTAACATAATTTTTGACGTGGAATGCTCCCTAACATAATTTTCAATGTAATTCTCTTTATTGTGGCATGAATGTTCAAATCCAAAAGATTCAAGATAAAAGTTTAATATTGACATAAAAATAGTAATACTTCAAGCATACTAACCAAGCAATTATGTCTTATCAAAATAACATAGTCAAAGAAAGCTTATCCCTACAAAATCATATAATTTGGCCATGCTTCATTTTCGTCACACAAAATGATCCCGTCATGCATAACCCCGATGACAAGCCGAGCAATTGGTTCATACTTTTTAACGTGCTTCAGCCTTTTCAACCCTTACGCAATACACGAGCGCAAGCCATAGATATAGCACTATAAGTGGAATAGCATATGATGATGGGGGTTATGTGAGAAGATAAAAAAGGAGAAAATCTCACATTGACGCGGTTAATCAACGGGCTATGGAGATGCCCATCAATTGATGTCAACGCGAGGAGTAGGAATTACCATGCAACAGATGCACTAGAGCTATATGTGTATGAAAGCTCATCAAAAGAAACTAAGTGGGTGTGCATCCAACTTGCTTGCTCACGAAGACCTAGGGCATTTTGAGGAAGCCCATCATTGGAATATACAAGCCAAGTTCTATAATGAAAGATTCCCACTAGTATATGAAAGTGACAAAATAAGAAACTCTCTATCATGAAGATCATGGTGCTATTTTGAAGCACAAGTGTGGAAAAAGGATAGTAACATTGTTCCTTCTCCTTTTTTATTTGGGCTTTTTTGGCCTTTTTTTATTTGGGCTTCTTTGGCCTTTTTTTATTTGGGCTTCTTTGGCCTTTTTTTTATTTCATAGTCTTCATCATTCTTTCCTCACATGGGACAATGCTGTAATAATGATGATCATCACACTTTTATTTACTCATAACTCAATGTTACAACTCGATACTAGAACAAAAATATGACTATGTGAATGCCTCCGGCGGTGTATCGGGATATCCGATGAATCAAGAGCGACATGTATGAAAGAATTATAAAAGTGGCTTAGCCACAAATACGATGTCAACTACATGATCATGCAAAGCAATATGACAATGATGAAACGTGTCATAATAAACAGAACAATGAAAAGTTGCATGGCAATATATCTCGGAATGGCTATGAAAATGCCATAATAGGTAGGTATGGTGGTTGTTTTGAGAAAGATATAAGGAGGCTTATGTTTGATAGAGCGTATCGTATCACGGGGTTTGGATGCACCGACGAAGTTTGCACCAACTCTCAAGGTGAGAAAGGGCAATGCACGGTACCGTAGAGGGTAGCAAATTTCGAAAAGGTAAGAGTGTGTATGATCCATGGACTCACATTAGTCATAAAGAACTCATATACTTATTACAAAAGTTTATTAGCCCTCGAAGCAAAGTACTACTACGCATGCCTCTAGAGGGATAGATTTGTAAGAAAAGACCATCGCTCGTCCCCGACCGCCACTCATAAGGAAAGCACTCAAAGAACACCCCATGCTTCAAATTTGTCACACAATGTTTACCATACGTGCATGGTACGGGACTTGCCAACTTTAGCACAAGTATTTCTCAATTTCACAATTACCCAACTAGCATGACTCTAACATTATCACCTTTATATCTCAAAACATCTATCAAGTATCAAATTTATCATAGTATTTAATGCACTCTATTTGAAAGTTTTTATTATACCCATCTTGAATGTCTATCATATTAGGACTAATTTTATAGCCAAAGCAAACTACCATGCTGTTCTAAAAGACTTTTAGAATAATATAAATGAAGCATGAGAGATCAATAATTTCTATAAAATAAAACCACCACCGTGCTCTAAAAAATATAAGTGAAGCACTAGAGCAAAATTATCTAGGTCAAAATATATAAGTAAAGCACATAGAGTATTCTAATAAATTCCGATTCATGTGTGTCTTTTTCAAAAGTGAAGCACATAGAAGATTCATGTAGCACTAGAGAACTATTCATTTTGAAGGCTGGGTGTGTTGCCGGACACGATCCCAGGATAGGCACGGACACGATTCCATTGCCCTATCCAAACGGACAGAATCTGGGCAAAGCGGACGCCCGTTTTTGGGGTCGCGCGGTGGAGGTGGCCTTAGGGCCTCTCCAACACGGACACCAGGTATTCCGCCATTGTCCAGTTTGGCTCTCGTGTTGAGTCGGATGCGGGCGAGTGTAAAAAAAAAACCCAAAGTCGTGGGATTTTTTTTTTTGAGAAATAGTCGTGGGATAGTAGGGGAGTCCGGAGTAGGCCACACCGGACTCTGACAGTCCGGTCCACAGTAAAGCTCACTGACCAAGATCTTTGGGGCGTACATTCATTAGTGGGCTATGTTGGGGCGGGCCACTCGTTGGCGCTTCTTCTTGGGCCGGCCCCCCCACTGGATGGATGGATGGATGGGCGGCCCATAGGTGCGGTGCGTTTCGTTGTCATCATCATTATCCATCCTCTGAATTCTTAAAAAAACAAAAAAAAACATTATCCTCTCTCTGTTTCTCCTCCTCTTCCCCCGCCACCGCCACCGCCCGCCAGTCATCTCCGGCAAGCCGCCGCTCTGTACTGTACTGTACTGTACTGTACAAAGAGGGAGGTTGAGTGGAGCGGATGGGGATACAGATACAGAGGGCGGTCGTCTCCGGCCAGCCGGCGCTGCTATGCCCGAGGCCATCGTCTCGGAGCAGCAGCAGCAGCAGCAGCAGCAGGACTGCTTCTGCTTCTTCCTCCCCATGGGTAGGGGCAGGGGCAGGGGCAGGGGTAGGGGTAGGGGTAGGAACCACCAAGCCCAACGCCATCATCATCCCCGTCCTCGCCAAGGATTTCACAAGGCGGCGGCGCACCGGCACATCAATTTCCCCTCTCCACGCGCTGCCTCTTTCCAAGGAGGAGGAGGAGGAGGACAATGCTCTCTTGTTGTAAGATTCATTTTCCTTGTATGGGACTTTTAAGATACTACTAAGGATACACACTTGCTTTCTAATAAGATAGATACTACTCCTAGATGCTTACCTACCTACCTTGGACCCAAATCTATCTATGTTGCAATCATATGTTTCTGCTGCCTTTTGTATCTAACATAACAACAACAATCCAACAAATACGCAGCAGCAGCAGCAGCGGCACTGTCGGCATCGACCTCATTCTTCTAGCCCTGCCTGCAGTCTTAGGCCAGGCCATCGACCCCATGGCGCAACTCATGGAGACCGCCTACATCGGCAAATTAGGTTGGTAATTTTTTACTCACTAACAACTCTTGTCGTTCGTTGGAGACCGCCCATCATCAATCAATGCCACTCATCAACTCATGTTCCTTGTATGCCAATTGCAATTAGTAATATCATCATGTCTATTTGGCACTTAAGTGCTAAAACCTTTAACTATCTATCTATCACCATAAGCCTCTTCTACTACAGTGGTGAAATACTATGACACCCAGACAGATTGGTATTACCTACCTCATATGGGACGGACGCCTTAGGAAGGAAGTTTACTGCCTACACTCTCAACTGAAGGTGTCTTGTAGACACACATCCCTGCTGCATGAAAGCAACTTGTTAGTTATATTCTCTGTCTAAATCTTGGCATTATCTTCTCAAGGTGCTCTGGAGCTAGCATCGGCTGGCATTGGTGTCGCTATTTTTAACATCCTGTCCAAGATTTTCAACATCCCCTTGTTGAGCATAGCAACCTCATTTGTGGCAGAGGACATTTCCAAGAACGCTACCAAGCATTCTACTTCAGGTAACAGGAAGATCATCTCCTCAATAAAAAAAATTTTAGTTTTGTGTGCAACTTTGCTTTGTTCAGACAATGGAACTTGACTCCTCCTCCTCCTCTCTGCGTTGCAGGCAAACTGGAGCTGCCATCTGTGTCATCGGCTTTGGTTCTAGCTGCTGCCATTGGTACAATTGAAGCATTGGCATTGTTCCTAGGATCGGGACTGTTTCTTAAACTAATGGGCGTGTCACCTGTATGTATGTCTATATATCATGATGGTGCCTGTTACCACCATTTATGTGTTTTTCTTTCTCTCCTTAATTTATGCGCATTATGAGCAATGGATTTCACTCCTTAACTGGATTCAGAACAGTGAATTTCACTTCTGCTTGTTAGCAGAAAGTCTAAGTTTACTTCTTACACAGGCCTCTCCGATGTATGCTTCTGCGCGGCTCTTTCTTTCGCTGAGAGCCTTAGGAGCACCTGCAAATGTGATTATGTTAGCAGTGCAGGGTATCTTTCGTGGATTCAAGGATACAAAGACTCCCGTACTTTTTATAGGTAATAACTACCTCATCGTTTGCTTACTGGCATTGTGTTCTCACCAGTTGTGAGTGCAAAAGCTACCTTTTGATGCACATAATGGTGGTGTCCCCCTAAGTTGATGATATTTTCCTCTTATATTCCTGTCAAATATTTTGCAGTAACACACCAGTACTGCCTTTTTTTGTGTCTATGTTCCACTTTCCAATGCCAAAGCCCAAGAATAGTTTATCATTCACGCATTTGCACATTGATGCTGTTTGTAAGCAAGTCTCATTTGAATTGGAAGCGTTCCATACAGTTATCTGATGTAAAAAAGGCCTCCTTTCTTGCAGACTTACTGATTATTTAAAACACCTGTAGGTTTGGGCAATCTTTCAGCCGTGGCCCTTCTTCCGCTACTTATATATGGTTTTAAGCTTGGTATAACAGGAGCCGCAATTTCGACAGTCGCATCCCAGTAAGTTTTCTATTAGCTCGGTGTAATCTGAGTTCAAGAGAATTATGGAAGTCAATTCGACATATACCAGCAAATGTCTCTCCCAGTTTGGTTCCTATATGTTGCTGAAATAATCAAAGGAAATAACACTTGCTATTAAACTTGCAACTTACCTTTTTTTTCTCATTATCTGGATACGTTTAAATTGCGGCAAACATATGCAGTACTATGAGATTATTGGCTGTTAGCAGACCTACTGATATTGTGGCATGCAGTTTATTAGTTATATGATTACACATGTCAGATTTACTATCAAAACATGAAGTGTAGTACTCATAATACTGGGCTGTTGGGTGCCTCACCTTTTTTTGTACTCCCTCCGTTCACTTTTGCAAGTCATTTCAGACAGCTCAAAATGGGTTGTTTTGCACATTGTCTCAAATGTCTTTAAGGTCTTATAAAAGTGAACAGAGGGAGTAGTTTTAATTGGAACAAAAATAGGATGGACCAGTTAGAGCTGTTGGGAATCTCACCTGTTATATGGTTTATTATGATGTAGGTACATTATTGCCATTTTGCTTATGTGGTCTCTAAGTAAAAGAGCTGTTCTGCTTCCTCCAAAGATGGACCAGTTAGAGTTCGGTGGATATTTAAAATCTGGTGAGTCTATGATCCCAGAAGTTTGTTCATTGGTCGGTTGTGGACTCATGGTGTAGGCTACTGAAAAAGTTCAGTTCTTCAGATATGTTTCTGTTGGCCTTCAGAGTATGGATTTTGTACATACAGAGTGCAGTTTACCGCAATCTGAATTTTTTTCAGCGAATTCCGAGTTTTTCTTGGGCAAAACCTGCAGGCTATTTGGGTCCTTCTATAGAAGTTTCTGTTTATGGCTTCATTTTTCATTTAGTTGGGCCCAGCTCTAGTCAAAGTACATAATACTCCTGACAATTCAAAAGAAAGAAGATATAGCCACTGATCCGGTATGTTTGTCAGATAAGAAGGCCAACTTGTTATTGATAAAGCTCTCGTACTGTATCTTCTCATGATACATTATCTGACCGCTGGGCAATGGGCAACACTCATAGATCTTTTTGACCTTGTTACGCCAATATTATTTAGAGATCTTTGCTTGCACTAATGCGCCTGTGCTATTTTTCTCTGTTTTCTTTTTCTTCCCTTTGTTTCTCTGTTCACCTGTTGATTAATTTTACAATATATGTCTGTTTTCTTGAAATTGTTAGGTGGCATGCTATTGGGACGAACCCTCTCAATTCTGTTAACTATGACCATCGGTACATCGATGGCTGCTCGACAAGGCCCGACGGCTATGGCTGCTCATCAGATTTGTTTGCAAGTATGGCTTGCTGTATCTCTGCTTGCAGACGCCTTAGCAGTTTCTGCCCAGGTATGTATTTTCAGTTATAGAAATCATCCCTACTGTTAGATCAGCTTCCTTTTGCAGCTGTCGTTCTGTATCAAAATTTGTACAGAACCTTACATGACATACTACTAAATGCGTCATCATAATTTGAACTATTAAATACAAATATCGTTTCTCTAACTGAAGGATCTTGTCATGATTTATCTGGTCCATAAGTGCAGGCTAACTTTGCTTGCATTTCTTAGGCTCTGATTGCAAGCTCTTATGCAATATTGGACTACAAAAGGGTCCAGAAGGTTGCGATGTATTCTCTGCAGGTGATACATACTTCTCCTCTGCATTGTGAAGTTCAATTTATTTGCATGGATACTTGGCCCATTTATATTCTCGGGGATGCAATTGCTGTCTCTTGTGTTGATAGAAAACACAGATTAAATTATTGTCCATTGCAGATAGGACTAGCTAGCGGGTTAGCTTTGGCAATTGGCCTGTATATCTCATTTGGCAGTATAGCAAAGCTATTTACCAATGACCCTCAGGTCCTAGCGGTTGTGAGCTCCTGTGCATTGGTATGCCTTCCTACTTTACCACTTAATTGTTACGTACATCTAAGCCTTATTCTGAAAAAAAAAACTTTCGTTTCAGTTTGTCTGTGCCAGTCAACCAGTTAATGCCTTGGCATTCATCTTTGATGGCCTCCATTATGGCGTCTCAGATTTTGACTATGTCGCTCAAGCTACGGTATGGGAACCAGTTCCGGCCAGCTTCATATATAGATCCTGGTTCTTTCTTCCTATTGGTCATGGATTTCTTGATTTTGTCTGGATTCCACAGATTGTGGTTGGGGTGATATCATCGTTGGTCTTGTTATATGCTCCACGTGTCTTTGGCCTGGCCGGAGTCTGGGCTGGTTTGACAACACTCATGGGATTGCGCATGGCTGCAGGCATCCTGAGGTGATCAATTATGCTTCTTGTTTCTTGTTCCGTTACATTAGTCACACGGACCTGTGCAAATTAGCATACATGTATATATGATACTGCAGCAATATGTTTACTTTTCCTGTAACTGGATATAGTGTGATGCTCCGTGATCATAGCCATCATGCAACTGCTTTCTCTTATTTGTTTGTGTTTCTGTTAGTATGTAACAATGACATTGCTAATTATAGTTGTTGTAGACTAGGAATTGAACCTGCCATGCATGCTCCAATTTTTTTGGGGGCTTTCAGGCGGGTGGTCTTTTCTGGGCAGAAATTGTTCACTGCCACTGTACTTTGCACTTAATAACAATATGATTGCTATATTTTTCTTCTTGTGAAGTATACTAATATGTAATGGTATAGTGGTGCCAACACATTGCTACAGAAATAGTGCCAGATTCTAACTGAACTATACCAGAATTACTAGAAAATAGACAAGTCCAGAAGGCCTAGCATATGTTTTTTTTTTCCTACTGCCTCTCATGTAACTGCGTTAGAGCCTCCACCTGTCATCGCGACTTCATTTGTGTGAAATGTTTGTATGGCGTCTTGAATCAAGGGCTTATTTCAGAGCGCCTTGCATCTTCGGCCGTGATCCGTCAGATAGCATGTGAAGTATTTCATTGTTTCACCATGCTGCCTGATAAGAGAAATTAATGTCATGTGAATTGGGACCTGGGAGCGCCTGTGTGGGTACCTGAAAAATTCTTCATTTTCTTGAATATGATCGGCACTTCCCAGCAAAAAAAAAAAAAATTCCTTTTTCCATTGATGTGATGCTCTCATCTCACTGCAAACCGCTGGACAAATGTCAGGTTGCTATGGAAATCAGGACCTTGGTCCTTTTTGCACGAGGAACCAGAAACCAAGGTTTGTTAACTATTATTAGTTCTCGTCTTTCATACAACATTATTTTGCAAAAGGAGGATATGTAGCTCTTTGATACAGTACTGGCTTATAGGAATGGGGTTTTTCTTCTTCACATCACATTATTGTTATGATCCGTGGGGCCGGGCCGGGTGTGTTTGAATCGAATATTGCAGTTGCAGGCGCAGCCACTTGCATCATAAGAATTCATGTCGAGCCAGCGCAGGGAGAGCTGCATGGGCAGATGCAGTTGAGGAATGAAGAAGCACAAGCTAAACCAACAAGCTGCTAAGCTAAGAGGATTGTCATTAGTTTTGTCACTTTTGTGCGTGTGTGTATGTAAATAAGAGGAGGAGGAGGAGGATTATTTCATTTGATGTTGCCAGCATGCATGCAGTTTATTCATTTATTTGTTTGTTCTAATTATGAGCATGCATTTCTAATGATATGGAAAGTATGGAAGAAATGTGAGTTGTAGTATCCCGGGTTTCAGAATGTTACTGTTAGTTGTTGGTTCCCCTATGGCTATTCTTCTCATTTCATTTCGCGGAGAAGCTCCATATATATTGTCTTGGTTTTTATGGTCTATTTAGGCTACGGCACCACTCAAAAACGAGGAAAATGAAGAGTGGAAACAGGGAGAGGATGGTGATTTGGATTTGCAACACCAAGCCATAATATAAGAGAGTTGAAGGTAGATCTGGCCTTGACATGGGTTTAGTCATGGACGACTACCATGCAGTAGAGTGTCGGTATGAAATTGACCATCAACTTGGTCTCTTTGCCATTTTATGATTTGACAGATTTCTTAAAAGCTGCTCACTCCGTCCCATAATATAAGAGCTTTTTCGCACTAGTGTAGTGTCAAAAACACTCTTATAGTATTATGGGACACATGGAGTAATTGAAAACATACATAATAAAAAAGGAAGGCGGAGCTCGTGCTTTTGTAGCAGCGCGCATTGTTTCCCGTCAAAATCCTCCACTCTCTTCTTTCAACATCCGCCGCTCTTCGCCCAATTCCTGCCCTTTTCTCCCACCCTCTTCTTTCTTTCGTTGCCGATGCATGAAACTGTCGGAGAACTTGTCGAAGATGGAGCCGGCCGAGGTGCTGGAGGATCCGAGCATCACGCCCGCCCGAAAGATCAGCTCGGCTACACGGCAAACTCGTCGCGTCAAAGCGAAGGCCGCAAAGGAAGAGAAGCTCAATAAGCGGTTGGCCCGGTGGAGGCGTTGGGCGTTGAGGTTGTGGCGGACGATGCATTCGTAACGGCCGTGGCGAACACTACCAAACGGGCGCACCCACAGTACAGACAACACCACTCAAATATTCAAACAGGTGCCAGTCAGTGGCATGCGTCCAATACTTTGCACCAAAATGGCAAGCCATGGGTGGGTGCGCCCGTCCACGGTGTATTCTTGCGCACCCCGATGATTCAAGCCTCCCGTCTCTCTCTCTCTCTCTCCCCGGTGGATTCTTGCGTGCAGACGTGCCGATTTACCGATGGACTCCGATCTGCGAGCAATGAAGGAAAAAAATGTGAATAATTTTTGAATTTTTGAACAAAATTAAGAAAAAAAGAAAAGTAAAATAAAGTTGAAAATGGAAAAGAAAAGAAAAAAAGAAACAGGAAAACAGATAAAAGAAAAAGTATAAACGGGAGAAAAAAAAACGTTCCAAAACAGGAACGAACAAACTGGTTAAATGGGCCGGCCCAGTCGGTTCGCTAGTGCGGCTGCCTTTGCGATGGGGCGACAATTTGCCGCAACGGGCAGCAAATAGGGATTTCCCTTCATCATTGCTCGCATGCATGTGTGAGGTAGGAGTAAATTTGCTGGTGCGTAGTGGGCCGGTGGAGTGAATTTGTGGTCGTGGTCTGCTGCCCTGGTACGTAGGTTTGGGCCTAAAAGGCTAAATAAGTAGACAAAAATACGTGCTCGGATACGCTCGGTCTGATTCTTTAGGATGAAAATTCAGATTCTGACCTTAGTGGTTGGATCCGATGATGGTGGCGCATGAGAATAGCTACCTTCCCGAAGGCTTTGCTATTGGAAGACCTCATTGTCCTTGTGATGCCATTGAATGATTGGTGCAGATATGGTCATAGTTGTAGGTTGGCGATCATGGATTTCTCTGCTTTGGGTTCTATTTTATTTTTCTTCGCTTAGGCATATCCTTGGTCTTATGTGACCTTGCTATTTGCCAGCTTGTTTGTTTCTGTGCGTCCATTAGTGTTGGCTGTTGCATTTTATCCATGCACATGCCAGATGTGTATTCATGATGTTTGTATCCTCTTAATGTTTCATTTTGAGTCAACAAAATTCACGCTTTATTGAAAAAGATAAACATCACTCCAATATATAAATAGAAGGTGTGGGAATTCAGTGAAGTTGTGCAACCGGTAGCAACAAGTTACAATCTCATAGCTTTTGTTGGTAGCAATAACAACACAACAGTAGGTCATCAGAACAAAGACGAGTCTTAGTATGCAGCCCCAGAAGATCCTATCTGAATACTTTCCCGATGTGACCATGTCCACATAACACCCAAGAATATAATATAAACATGATAAAGTTTTAAACACAACCAAGCTGACATGAGTATTTAACCAAAAACTACCACATTTGCCGGAAACGTGACAGAAAACTACCACTCTACGTTTTTGTGCGAAAAACTATCAAATTTTTCCTAAGCCGTGGCAAAAAACTACCAACTCGCGTAATCGCTCGCTTCGCCCGCGCTAACCCCTATTCTGACCGGTTGGGCCCGCCAACAGTTGCCACGCGGGCTAACTGACGCCCGGCGCGCGTGGACGGCCGTTAACGGCCCGTCCCCTGTCGGAACGGCCGCTGTCGGTCGGGTGCGGGTCAAGATCTGACCCTTTCCCCTCTCGCTGCACTCTCTCCGTCCTCTCCCTCTCTCTGAACTAGGTGGCGGCGGCGGCGACGACGATGGCGGCGGTGGTTCCGGAGGGGGGCGTCGGCGATATGGGTGGTGGTGGCGGCGGCGGCGATGCAGGCGGCGGTGGCACAAGTTTGGACGCTGCGGGCTCAGTCGACAATTGGTTGGGGAGCACCAGCTTCTCGACGCAGGCCGGCTCGCAACAGCAGGAGGCACAGCTCGCCCAGTCATCGCTAATGGGTTGCAGGTATGGAAAATATCATCTGCTAGGTTAGCTGCTTCAATCTGCCAAATAGGTTAGCTGCTCATGAATTGGTTAGCTGCTTCAATCTGGCAAATTAGTAATATGTGTTTGTTAGAGCTTGTTGGACATGTGTAGTAAACTGTATTGCACTTGTAGCTCTGTCATTTTCAATTGAATTCATGAGCACCTATTTCTGCAGTTTTGCTGACAAGAAGTGGGAGATATGGTTTCATTTAGAAGGAAGAAACCCTGTGAAAAGGGTTATATATGAGTCAGATATATCTTTTGTTACTCTACAATCACTCATTGCTAGTGAAGGGTATGGGCAGAGTGATTACATGTACTATGTGAAGGAGGAGGAAATTGGATCTGAAAGAGTAAAGTATTTAGGTAATGAATCTAGTGTTCATGAAATGTTGGAGTTTTTTAATCATGTCAATGTTGTGAACATAAGGGTTGTGAGAGATGTTGAACCTGCAATAAGTACACATGCTATTCAAAATTACATGAACACTCAAGAGAGTTGCTGTGTGCAAAAGGTTGTGGAGCAATCTGAGTTTCAGAATGAGATAGATGATAGAAAGGCTCAGCTTGAGAGGAGCAGGATTCAAAGAGAGGCAGATTTGAACCACTTTGAAGGAGACACTGAAGTGTCTGAATTTTGTTCTGATGATTCAGTTCATTCAGATGGTAGTGCTGAAGTTGTTCAACAAATGGAAATAGAGTGTGCCTCTGAAGAGGAAACACCATTGCAAAGTACTGCTATTGTGAAACATGTGAAGAACCCTGGGCCAACTAGCAGATGTCACAATGAGGTAGAGAAAAAACGTTTTGAAGATTGGTTTCCTGAAGCAGATGAGTTTTGTTTTGCTGGTGATCCAGGCATAAGTGATGAGGAAGAAGAAGATGAAGTTGAACTACCATACATCATGAAGAAGGCAAAGACAAAGAGTAGTAAGAAAAAGATGAAGGAAAGAGTATATTTTGACCCTTCAATTCCCAATTCACATTTACTCTTGTGCAAGAGCTTGTGTTTTGATTCTGTTTACCAGTTCAGAGAAGCATTAAGAGATTTTCATATAAGAACTTTGAGGTCTTTTCACTACCACAGGAACACTCCAACAAGAATTATTGTTTGGTGTTCACAGAGAGAGCATGGATGTGAATTTTACATCTGTGCCTCCAGGATAGCTCATGAAAGAACATTTTGCATTAAGAAGTGTAACATGGAGCACACTTGTCCAGCATCAGCAGAGAACACAAAAGTTACTACTAAGTGGCTTTCCAAAGAAGTTGAGCCATCTCTTAGAGCAGATCCTAGAGCACCTGTGGATTCACTTATTAAAAACAGCAAAGTCAAGTTTTCAGTTGATGTATCAAAGAGTGTGGCCTATAGGGCAAGGAGGAAGGCTATTAAGGTTGTACAAGATGACCAGAAGGAGCAGTACTATAGACTGAGGGACTACCTACAAGCAGTTCTTGACACAAATCTTGGTAGCAAGTGTGTAGTTACAACATTTGAGGACCCAGAAAACCCTGCCCCAACTCCTAGATTTAAGTACATGTTCTACTGCTTGCATGCATCAAAGCAAGGATTTCTTAATGGTTGCAGGCCCTTTATAGGTAAATATATAACTACATTTTGTTCAAAATATCTTGTTGTAATTTTTTGGTAGCTAATTTGGGTATGGATGCAGGGCTTGATGGTTGCTTCATCAAGCTAACCACTGGACAGCAAATTCTTGCAGCCACAGGAAGAGATGGCAACAACAACATCTACCCCATAGCCTTTGGTGTGGTTGATAAGGAAGATTCAGAAAGTTGGACATGGTTCTTAACCCAGCTAAGATGTTGCATTGGAAGTGGAAGCAAATTTGGAACCTACACCATTATTTCTGACAGGCAAAAGGTATGCAACCTATCTTAGCCAGTAGTTCACATAAATATAGTTATTACTGGCTTTATTTGTTTTTGTTCATGACCATGGTTGTTAATTTACAATCAGGGTCTTCTTAAGGCTATAAATGAGGTGTTCCCTGATTCCCCTCAGAGATACTGCCTCAGGCACATCTATGCAAATTTTCAGTCAGCTGGTTTCAGAGGAGCAGAACTAAAAAAGCTAGTAGATAAGGCTAGCTACTCATTCACCAAACATGGCCATGAATTAGAAATGGCAGAGCTTAAAGCAGAGTGTGAGGATGCCTGGAAGTGGCTTTCAAAAATTCCAAAGGAGACTTGGTGTAGGTCTTCAATGGATTACAATTGCAAAACTGATCTTGTTGTGAACAACCTGAGTGAGGTTTTCAACAAAATGATCCTTGATGTTAGGGCCAAACCAATTAGAACTATGTTTGAAGGAATAAGGACTAAGCAAATGATCAAAAGGCAGAAGACCAGGGAAAAAACAGAGAACAGCAGGTGGATGATCACACCCAACTATTCAGAGAAACTAGAGGAGAATAAGAAGTATGCCAAATTTTGTGAGGCAGATAAGGCTGGTCCTGACATTTGGCAAGTGTCTAGTAAGGAAAATCAGTACTGTGTCAACCTAGCTACTAACTCATGTGACTGCAGGAGGTGGGACATGACAGGTGTGACATGCAGTCATGCAATAGCAGCAATGAGCAAGATTCACATGCACCCAGAGGACTATGTGCATGAATTTTTCAAAAAACCACTATATATTGAAGCATACAAAGACATAGTGTACCCTGTCCCTTGTCCTGGATTCTGGCCTGAAACCCATACTCAGGATATTGAGCCACCAGTGTTCAAAGAAAAAGTAGGGAAGAAACAAACAGCTAGGAGAAAGGGCCAGTTTGAGGTGCCTGCACCAAAAGACACAAGCAGGATGGGAACAATTACATGCAGCAATTGTGGTCTACAGGGCCATAGATTTACTTACTATGGGAAAGCTCTAAACCCAAGTCTTCAGATGAGAAAGAACTTACACCAGGTCATTTAAAAATGTTGCATTCTTTGTTTAGTTAATAGTTGTTTAATTATGTACTAACTATCTTAATTCTGTCATGCAGGAGAATAGAGAAATTTTTAGGGGTTCCTCTAGTGCTAGTCACCCACCTCCAGAACCACCACATCAACACCAAACTTCATAGAGGCCAGCCTCATCTACTCCACCTCCTAAAGCAGTGAGGAACAGAAAAACAGCAGCAGATAAGAGAGCTTCAGCATCAACTGTTTCTGCAGGAGCAGCCAGGTCTTCACCAGCACCTCCAACAGGATTAGCATCAACAAGAGCTCCAAGAGGATCAGCATCAACAAGAACATTCAATGCACCAAGAGCATCCACTGCAGAACCAGGGATATTAGCAGGCAAGAGGAAGAGGAAACCCCCTAGCAAGTTTGCACTATATTTTAGTGCTAGTGGAAACCATTGAAACTCTGCTACTAGACTGCTTAAATTTGTGGCAATGTGTTCTGCTACTTAGTTTGATTGTATGGTACTAAGTTTGTGCTCTGCTACTAGACTGCTTAAATTCAGACATGTGAACTTGTGTGCAATGTGCAATGTTGAATGTATGGGTTAAGTTTGTTTTATTTGTTTTACTTTGCCATTTGTGCAGTTTAGGTGCATGTTTTAATTTGTTTTTTTGTTTTACTTTGCCCTTTCTACAGTTTAGAAGTGACTGCCAAATTCATTTTAGAAAAAAAAAATATGCACAAAAAATGTCTGGCCTGGGCTTGAACCCAGGACCAATTGGTTGTAACCATGCGTTCAATACCAATGGGCTAGTGCTAGTGATTTGTTTGCATAACATCGGCCAAACTTATTATATGTTGCCCACCACGTCGTCTGTTCAGCGTGCGCTGCAGCCGCCATCGTGGTGAGCGTGCGTTGACTAAACCCAACCGTTTTGGATTCTACGAGTTTATTACGTGTCCACCCACCACGCTCTCTGCTCACTCGCCCACTCGCTGCTCGCACCGCCCACTCCGCTTCCCCCTCTCTCCTGTCGAAATCGCCGCCGACAACCACCGCCACCGCCGTCGCCATGGACTGGCAGCTGGCCATCGAAGCTCTTGCCAGCAACAACCAGGAGATGCGCGCGCAGTACAGGGAGATCGCGCGCTGGTTCCCCAGTCTAGCGATGATGAGGAACCACGCCCGCGGCCTCGTGAAGGTGATGACAGCTGCTGAAAAGCAGCGCGCCTTCCCTGCCGGCCGCACCATCCCGCCGCCGTCCCTTCTGCTGTGGGCGATGCGCGAGGTGCAGCGCTCCCCCGACCCCAGGCAACGCGCCCGATGGTGGATTTACCGCTCATCCACCACGCCGCCGGCCGCCGCGGACCACGTCACCGACGCCGTCCTCGCGCTCCCAGCCCCAATCAACAACGCCTACTGGGACAGGCGCAATCCATGGGTCCTTGGCCCCTCTGACGACTCTGACGGCGAGTCTTCAGACGAGAGTCCTCTGACGACGAGTCCAGTGAAGATGATGAGGACGAGTCGTCTGACGAATCTGACGAGGTGGATGAGGTCGTCGTCCTCTCCGACGACGAGCTTGAAGTGCAGCTGCTGGCTCCCGTCCTCGACGCCGTGGAGGGGGACAGGAACCTCCCAATCCACGTGGATGCGCTGCCGGAGGTCGATCTCCCAGACGGCGTCGTGGTGAAGCAAGAACAAGATGGCGGCGAGGAAGATGTGGTGGAGCCGGCGCCGGGCAAGAAGAAGAGGGCGGCCGTGACTGCAGTGTGCCGCTCCCAGCGCCTGAAGATGCTGAAGAAGGAGGAGTGAAGTGCTGCCTTCAGTTAGTTCAGTGCAAAAAAATTCAGTTTCATCAGTCCTGAACTTTCATAAGTTCAGTAAGTTCCTAGGTTCAGTTTCGTCAGCACTATCTACTTGCTATCTATGTCAGACACTATCTACTACTAGTTGCTATCTATGTCAGACTATGAATGGTAGTACTATCTATCTATGTCAGATTATCTATATATGTTAGTTGCTACTTGCTACATATGTTAAGTTATTTGTCAGACTATCTAAGGTACTTGCTATATATGTTACTTGCTGCTTTCTACTTCCAACTATGTCACTACTGTCAGTTATCCACACATGATATATGTAGAGTAAAACAGACTCATCATAGATAAAACATTCTTACTTAATTAACTTAGCATGAGTACTCACTTAGCATAGTAGGTCTTAACATAAAAGTCATTACATCATAGATAAAACCAACTAATTCTTAAACCATAAGAGTACCTCCCTCCCTCATACCATTCTGAAAGCACATAAAACTTTCCCAAAATATACACCTAACATGCATGACATTCCAAGGCCAGCTATATATAGGCCTACTAATTACTTAACCCACACACCAAGCACTTCACTCATTCATAATTGCCTTGATCCTCTCCAGCTTATCTTTGCTGGCATGCCCAGCATTGACCAGATCAGCAATCAGATACTCCAGCTTCTTCTTCTCTTTCTTAAGTAGGTCCCTGTCCCCCTCCACTTCCTTCATGGCCTTCCTCATGTTCTGAATGATATCTGCTTGGCTTTGAAGAATGCACCTTTGCTCCTTGGCAAGCTTCATCTTTTCCATACTTATCTCAATCTTTGCTTGATCCTCAAGTTGTTTCTTCTTTGCATTTAGATCATTGATTGCCTGACTGGTATAGTCCATGTCATGAGACATCTTGCCATCTTGATAGTCAAAAAGCTTGGATACATCTTCCACCAACTGGCTGTAGTTGTTTGACAGGAAATCAATTTCCTTCTGTAGCTTGGCCACCTCTTTCTCATGGGCTTGTTTGTCCTTCACCCTCCCCAAGTTCTGCTCATGGTATATGTCCCAAATCCTTGTTAGGCACCTTTGTAGAATCTCTGGCCAAGGACCATCCACCCACTCCACAATCCCACAGTTCACACCTACATCCTACAGAAGCAATTATTTATAATTAAGCACAAATCACTTAGTAACAAACTTAGTACAGATAACCAAAGTTCACACCTACATCAATATGCTCTCTGAATTAGCATCAGACATAAATTCAGTTAACAGCTATATTTAGCAGTAGATATAAATTCATTTAACTCTGTTCTTTTTTAGGTAACAGCTATATTCAGTAAACACCTAACTAATACATTCAATTCACAGTACACTAAAGATCTCTGCATGTAGGTGTTCTAAGGTTCAGTCATGTATTGAATTCAGTTAACTACAACACACATCTCTGCACATCACACATCTCTGCACCACATGCTGCACCACACATCTCCAGCAGCAAAGCACATCACACATCTCCACCAGCAAAACAAGATTTAATACCTGCTGCACAGGACAACCCAGGAATCGCCTCCCAGTCAAAGCACCTTCAAAAGCCACCATCTTCTTCGGCCTCTGATGATGCATCATGCACGTTGGCTCAGATTCAGTGTAAGAACCACAGAAAGATGGTTCCACCACACTGTCAGGGGTTTCCTGCAAAAGAAACTTCGAATCAAACCTAAAGCAACTTGGAATCTCCAACTTGGATGAACTAACCCTAACTCTGTTCCACCATTATGCACTTACAAAGAGCTGAGGATCCATTGAAACCATGTTGATGTCCTCGTCCGAGCTCTCCTCGTCATTCCAGGATGGCATCCTCAACTTCTACCGGCAGCAATGGCCGCGGCGGCGACGGCGACAGGCTGACCTAGCTCAGAGCACCAGGGAGAGGGGAGAGGATGAGGACGAGTGAGAGCGAGCGAGGAGGAAGAGAATGAGCGAGTGGCTGAGCTCGCTCGCTCTCACTTATTGACCCGACCGACAGCGGCCGTTCCGACAGGGGACGGGCCGTTAACGGCCGTCCGCGCGCGCCGGGCGTCAGTTAGCCCGTGTGGCAACTGTTGGCGGGCCCAACCGGTCAGAATAGGGGTTAGCGCGGGCGAAGCGAGCGATTACGCGAGTTGGTAGTTTTTTGCCACGGCTTAGGAAAAATTTGGTAGTTTTTCGCACAAAAACGTAGAGTGGTAGTTTTCTGTCACGTTTCCGGCAAATGTGGTAGTTTTTGATTAAATACTCAGCTGACATAGATTTATATTAGACCATGTAATAAATATGTATGCGGTCTTCATGAAGCATCAAACGCAACCAGATGGTAAGACTGAAATCATCATTACGTGTAGAGCTGGTACCATGGATGGATGCAGCAGGACACATTTCACGGTTATGGCAGGACTGTTGTTTATATGACAGAAGAAGAGATGTATCAACTTTCAAGCAAACTAAAAAGAAACTTAGTGAATGCCGCTCTCTGTCCACGCACGCAGCACGCACGGTAAAAAAGAAAAAGAAAAGAAAAATGCCTTCTATGGCATGAGATATGTGGTGAGCGCGCATGGGATGAGGTTTGGGTAGTTGGGTGAACTCCTGTCTGTAGAGAATGGCATAGGCTCATGTGGCAGGGACTTTGTGTTGGTGTCAACTTGGATCATCCAGGCGGTTTCGTCCCGGGGGCGGCGGTTCTTGAGCATGGACATGAGGTAAACAGCGTTCTTGTCATGGCCGTCACACGGGGAGAGAACGGGGGTGCACGTTTGCAGGTCCTTCCATGAAACAATATTTCCGAGTTGATCGGAATGGAGTATGGTTCCTCTCTGCCAATGTCCCCCAAGTGAGGGCCCTAAACCAAGTGATGAGCCGCCAGCCGACGACCTCGTATTCGACTTTCTCCGGGACCATGGGTGATTGGGAATCAAAGAGCAGAAGCAAGGTGGAGGGATCGTGCACGACCGGTGTTGCTTTGGGCTTGGGCCTCAGCAGCTGCTCGATCTCGACACACCTGATGTGACCGTGGCCGAAGGTGACGTCGCGCAGCGACCGCGCCAAGGAATAATCCTTGCCGTAAAGGTCTTGGTTGCCGGGCAGTGGTGTCGGCATGGGGACAAAGCGAGCCGTGGCTTTGGGGTCGTCTTTGACGACGTCGCAGATGAGGATCCCCTCCCAGAGATCGACCCAGCCTAGTAGTCCGTCTCCGAGAGCGATCACCTTGTCGGGGCAGACACGGTGGGGCTTCCTGGTCCACCCGTAGTCCACCGCTAGCCGCCGGCGGTTACAAGTCCAAGTGGAGCGCACGTAGCTGTAGAGATGAAGGTCGTACTGTGCATCCACCTCGTAGTTGTAGCTGAGAGCGGCCAGGACGAAGCCGTTGTTGCTGCTGTCAGTGGAAGTGGAGATGCCATAGGGTTCCACCAGCGGTTGATGGTCGTCGTGGATGTCCGGGACAAGGACGAGCGACGGCAGCCCTCTGGCGGAGGCGGAGTAGACCAACCACAGCAAGTGCTTGCAGGTGGTTAAGCCGACTTGGATGAGGGCGAGGTCCTCGGCCGAGGAGACGATCTTGGGGATGGAGTCCAACACCAACTGCAAGGGGGGGTCGCTATGACTATGAGCAGCAGATGCAGAATCGGGGCAGACGGAGATGCACCAGTAGGAGCGGCGCGGGGGGTCGGCGAGGAGAAAGGTTACCTCGATGGTGGTGCGGCCGTCGGGCATTAGGGTTTGGGCGGTGGTGCGGTTACGGACACTGCCGGGGGGCACCATGTAGGCGAGCGACTCGAGCAGCGCCCAGCTGCTACTGCTAGGGCTAGGAGGGCGGTGGGTGTTGCCGGAGGAGAGGAGGTCAAGGGCGTCCGGCGGAAGGCACAGGGAGGCCTCGAACCGGGGATCGTCCTCCGGCCTCACCATCTTCTTCTTCTTCTTCTTCTTGTCTTCCTTCCTATTGGTATATTGGTATTTGGTTGGTTGATAAATAGGCGGGCCGGAGGGAGGGCTCCAAGACTTTGGATGCTGGATGATCCGTGGTTTGGAGGACTAGTATTTATGGATGATGAGGTTGATTCCGGTTCAGATCAGAAGATGAAATAGCTAGGGATAGGAACTCGGAATCGGATGGACTACTTCATCGCTCGCTGTTTTCTTACGTTATTATTGGATTGGAGGAAACTCATAACTGCATGCATGCATGCCCACACATCACGTCATTTGTGACAAACTAACAAGTCCATTTTTTTTTTGACGCCACTGCAGGTAGGGGGCCACAAAACCAGCGCCGCCAGTCTCCCTCGGCCATTCTCCTGCCGCCGCTGCCGCCGGCGAGGTCCGCGGTGGCGGCAGGCCCGGTGCCAAGGCGCTAGGTCGGGCAGATCTGCAGCGGGATCCCCTTGAGACGGCAGGGGCATCTCTTGTGGTGCGCCCGTGGGCAGCAAGCAGGGCGGCGCCCCTAGCCTGTGCGGCGGCGGCCATTCGTGCATGGATGGTGGCAGCACTCCATGGATGAACCGGTGGATGGCTCTGCCTGAAGATGGGTCGCGGCGGCCACGGATCTGGCGTCCCGTCCAAATCCACCGTGGCCTGGTCTTGGCCGGCCGGCGGTGCGTGGAGGTATTGGTGAGGGTATGGAGGATCTCTGCTGGAGTACCAGCGGCGGTATACGTCTTCATGGCGAGACTCCACACGGTTCTAGCCAGTCACGAGATCAGGACGACACGGCTTCCGGTGAAAATCACGCCTGACTGCGGTCCCGGCGGACGATGGCGGCGTCTCCGACGTCGTTTCCTTCTCGAAGCATCGTCGTTGCAGGCCACGTCAACCTGATCGGGAGGTTTCGAGGGAAATCCTAGATCTGGGTTTACCGGATCGGACGATGACGATGTTTCGATGTCGTTCTCCATCCTGGGGGCATCATTTTGGACCAAGTGCGGGCTGGAGGGGATAAGAGGAGGAGCGGCGAGGCATCTGACACGTCAACAACGGCGGGTCTCAGCGGCATGGAGCAGCGGGGTCTCACCGGTGGGCGTGTGGTGATGGACGAGCGCAAGATGGTGGCGCTGTCTGGCGTCGTGGTGGCGTCGACGACAGCTAGACCGGGCAAGGTTGATGCAGCAGTACAACACTAAAGATGGATTTGTGGCAGGTGGCTGCGACGATCTCATACCCGGCAGGCGTCCTAGTTGAGGAGTGTGCCGGACTGGTGGATGCCCCATACCCGGCAGGCGTCCTGGTTGGGACCCAAGGTCTTAGATTTTGGTTTGGCTGCGAGGTATGTTTGGTATTAGGCCCAGACTATCGGCATCCATTCATCAACTAGATATGAGTAGCGCAGATGTTGCCTAGACGGTGGCTTTAGTCTTACTGTTGTATGACTTTGTAAGGTCTTGTGTGAATAATTAATAAAGTGGTTGCATGCATCGTTCAGATGCAGAGGACGGGGGTCCTCCTCCTTTTCGAAAAAATGATTTTAGGAAGCAAAACCAATCTTTAAAACATAACTAATTCTAGATATACTACTATCTCCATCTCCATCTCCACTGCTATTAAACAATCTCCACTACTATTAAACAATCAACAGTTTTGCTAGAACTTATCTAGATGAGATTTAATTTGGTCTCATTCACATTTTATAGCCATTAGATGTGATGCTATAAGATGTGTGTGTGCTGATGTGGGTTGTATATATTCTTGTTTTTTAAGTGAATGCGACCAAATTATATCTCATCTAGATGAGTTCTAGGTACTCCCAACAATCAAACAAAAACTTTCTTATATGCACTCCGCAGTTAGTCCCACAACACCGCATGAACCAATTAGCACCACGCGATTAGGCCCACAAATCTTAATCTAACAGTCATGATTTATCTAATAACGGGATGGTGTGGACTAATCAATTTCCATTGACCGACCATACTCCACCAGCAACTACTTGAAGGAAATATGCCCTAGAGGCAATAATAAAATTATTATTTATTTCCTTATATCATGATAAATCTTTATTATTCATGCTAGAATTGTATTATCCGGAAACATAATACTTGTGTGAGTACATAGACAAACTAAACGTCACTAGTGTGCCTCTACTAGACTAGCTCGTTAATCGAAGATGGTTATGTTTCCTAACCATAGACATGTGTTGTCATTTGATTAACGGGATCACATCATTAGGAGAATGATGTGATTGACATGACCCATTCCATTAGCTTAGCATCCGATCGTTTAGTATGTTGCTATTGCTTTCTTCATGACTTATACATGTTCCTATGACTATGAGATTATGCAACTCCCGGTTGCCGGAGGAACACTTTATGTGCTACCAAACGTCACAACGTAACTGGGTGATTATAAAGGAGCTCTACAGGTGTCTCCAAAGGTACATGTTGGGTTGGCGTATTTCGAGATTAGGATTTGTCACTCCGATTGTCAGAGAGGTATCTCTGGGCCCTCTCGGTAATGCACATCACATAAGCCTTGCAAGCATTGCAACTAATGAGTTAGTTGCGAGATGATGTATTACGAAACGAGTAAAGAGATTTGCCGGTAACGAGATTGAACTAGGTATTGAGATACCGACGATCGAATCTCGGGCAAGTAACATACCGATGACAAAGGGAACAAAGTATGTTGTTATGCGGTCTGACTGATAAAAATCTTCGTAGAATATGTGGGAGCCAATATGAGCATCCAGGTTCCGCTATTGGTTATTGACCGGAGACATGTCTCTGTCATGTCTACATTGTTCTCGAACCCGTAGGGTCCGCATGCTTAACGTTACGATGACAGTTTTATTATGAGTTTATATATTTTGATGTACCGAAGTTTGTTCAGAGTCCCGGATGTGATTACGGACATGACAAGGAGTCCCGGAATGGTCGAGACATAAAGGTTGATATATTTGACGGCTATATTCGGACACCGGAAGTGTTCCGGGTGATTTCGGAGAAAACCGGAGTGCCGGAGGGTTACCGGAACCCCCTTGGGATAAGTAGTGGGCTTTATGGGCCCTAGTGGAGAGAGAGAGGGGCGGCCAGGGTGGGCCGCACGCCCCTTCCCCCTCTGGTCCGAATTGGACTAGGAGAGGGGGGCGGCGCCCCCCTTTCCTTCTCCCTCTCCCCCTTCCTTTCCCCCTCCTAGTAGGAGTAGGAAAGAGGGGAGTCCTACTCCTACTAGGAGGAGGACTCCTCCTCCTTGGCGCGCCCAAGGGCCGGCCGGCCTCCCCCTTTCTCCTTTATATACGGGGGCAGGGGGCACCTCTAGACACACAAGTTGATCTTTGTGATCGTTGTCTTAGCCGTGTGCGGTGCCCCCTCCACCATAATCCTCGATAATATTGTAGCGGTGCTTAGGAGAAGCCCTGCGACGGTAGAACATCAAGATCGTCACCACGCCGTCGTGCTGACGGAACTCTTCCCCGACACTTTGCTGGATCAGAGTCCGGGGATCGTCATCGAGCTGAACGTGTGCTAGAACTCAGAGGTGCCGTAGTTTCGGTGCTTGATCGGTCGAGCCGTGAAGACGTACGACTACATCAACCGCGTTGTCATAACGCTTCCGCTGTCGGTCTACGAGGGTACGTAGACAACACTCTCCCCTCTTGTTGCTATGCATCACCATGATCTTGCATGTGCGTAGGAAAATTTTGAAATTACTACGTTCCCCAACACTACTAGTCGTGCGTCCCTTATATTCATGCAATTCAGATCACAAACTAAGGAAACTCAACAAAATTAGCTCCCATCGTCGTCGACCTCGACGCATGCCTGCCTTGCGTCACCATCGCTAGACTCCGCCCACCAACACCGTCTGCTGCTTGCACGGCGACCTCGCAACACTGCGTCGCTCCGTCTCTTCCCTGCATGATCGCCATTGCCAATTGTTGCCACTCGCAGCGTGCTATCCGCCTTCACAGCATGGTATCCGCTTGCGAGATCGCCCGTGCCCACAAGCCTGCCCCGGAACCCAGGCTGTGCGCGCCCTGCACATCCCCTGAACCAGTCGGCCACGTGCAGCTGTAATTCGTCCCTGCACTTCTTCAGGTATGAATTTTTCCTTTGACTTGTTGCAGCATTACTCATGATTAGAATTTTGAGGATAGAGTTCTAAAAAATATAAACAGTTGGACAGCAGAATGCTATAAGCCGTTCGTTTTATATCTCTAATTAATGGTTTTCTATGTGGAAAATGGCCTGTGTTTGATTGTAACAAGAACTAAGAGCTATACATATGTAGAGTTCATGTTGCACAAACAGACCGCCCTATCTCTTTTATTGTGACAAATCAGTTATGCCGATACGGATCAGTAAAGGAAATCAGCTAAACTTGCATACATGCCTCGCAGCTCCATCAGATCAGATCAGGCCAATGAAGGGTCACCGAGGAGCCTACTAGAACTTGTAGAGCTCGCCCTTGTCGAGTGCAGAGACCATGGTGAGGATGGAGACTGGTGAGCGAGCGATAGGGCACCAGCAGAAAGAGCAGTAGAAATAGCATAGCAGTGTCACAACATCTTGTTTTCCAGCAATCTTCCGATTCTTCAGGACACTCACCCTACTAGAAACAGATACTCGCTCTGTCGCATAATATAAGATCATTTTGCATGCTGTTTTAGCTTGCAAAGCGATCTTATATTATGGGACGGAGGGAGTAGTTATCAATATACAGAAGAGAGACACCCCAAACTGAAGATTAAACAACGGTGAGAATGAACCAGACGATAACAAAATTCAAAATACATTGAAACGAACATTTTTAAGAGGTAATAACACTAGTGGTGCTTAAACTTGTCATCAATGTTCACTTTGATGCCTGAATTTAAAAAATACATCGAATTGGTTCTAAAACTTGATAGTACTGTGCACATACAGTTCTAGATATGTATGTATTGCTGATTAGGGACAGACTGACATGCAGTGATGTGCATATACAGTTCTAGATACGTATGTATTGCTGATTAGGGACAGACTGACATGTAGTGTATATGTCTCAATGATCATCCGGTCCCACCTGTCAGTGTACTTGAGAAATAAACAAAATTAGCGCGCAACAAATATTCAAACTTGCTGCCTTGCGTAGAGGATTGCGTGCGCTAGTTTCCTATCAACTATGGAACACAACAATTTATTTAGTTAGGCACCCATGGGGTTAAAAGGGGCCGCTGGCAGTGCGGCCCATTTTTCAAATGTTAATTGTTTTTCCTTTTTAATATATTACATAAACATATACACTAAATTATAATCACAATAATAAATAAATTTACATCTAGTTTTAAATATTAATGTAACTAAAATAATACTTAAAATATTAAATGTTTTGATCATTTTTAACATCATTCACATATTTAATAAATTTTTTTGGAATATTTAAAAGATTATATTTTCCAAATTTTAATCCAAATTTCAAAATATTCAAGTTTTTAAATAATATTCACGTGATCCTTTTTTAGAATTTTAGTATTTTCTCTTTACTTGACCCTTACACATGTTTTTTTAGAAAATTTTAAATTTATGTAAAATAATGTATAGTAATAAAAATAAAGTTAGAATTTTATTGTCTTCAAAATAATCCTCTTGCAAAAATAACTTACTTTTAAACGTGTTTATGTAATTTTTTTAAAGTATTTATGTATTATTTTATAAATCATGTAATAAAAATAATTGTTAAGTCTTAAAAGTGTATGTAAGGTTTAAAACTTGTTCATTTGAATATCTATAATACTAGGGGCACACTAGGCTATTAAGATTTTAAAATTTATTTTTATTGTGAAATATATATTTGGACAAACACATAAACTTTATTAAACATGTAAACACATTTAAAAACTAGAAATACATTTCCTAAAAGCCGAACAGTTTACTTGAATATTTATTATAATTTCCAAAATAAGGAAACAACTAACTTTTGGGAAATGGGCTGCCCTGACTGGAGCCCATTTAAGTCCACGGGCGTGTGCAATGCTAAATGTTAGCAATCTTGCCTAGCCCAAGTGGTTAACGCAGGTCATTTGCTCTGCCAGGTAGCCTGTTCAAATGGGAACCCCTATATGCCGCTCTTTGCGGCAAACAGCCGCAGGTTCGCATAGGCGGGACTCTACCTGGGCCGGCCCATGAAGAAAATAACAGCGTGCACGTATTGTAGTAGCTAAAAAAGTAGGCGCCCTCGCTTGGGATCTCATGGCAGAGCCGACGAACCTCAACCAGTTGAGCTAACGACAGTTATTGAACAAAGAACAGCGTAAAGCATTAAAAACAAACATCCAGCACAGATCCGACATGTTTTTAGAATTTCAGAACGAATTTTTTTGTGAAACAACCCTGAGTGTTTTATGAAACACAAACACCTTTCAACTTCGTAATTTTTTTTAAATAAATTGAAACATTTTAAAAGAACATTGTCTGAATTTCTGAACAACTTTGGAAAACAGGAACATTTTCTGAAATTCCCGAACATATTCTAATTTGCGGAAAAAAATAGGTAACATAAAAAAAATTGAATTTGTGAACAAATTTGGAAAACAGGAACAATTTTTTAAAATTCCCAAACATTTTTTAATTTGCAAAAACTATTTAGAAACATGAAAGTTTTCTGAAATTGTGAACAAATTTTGAAAATGGGAACATTTATCGAATTTTTAAAAATGTCAAAAAATTTGAAATTTCTAAGCTTTTTCCATAAGCATGAACATTTTTCAAATTTTTGAACAAAATTTCAAAACGGGAACAATTTTTTAAAATCATGTACATATTTTAAATTTTTTGAACAAATTTTGAAATGGAGAACAATTTTGAAAATCCCAAACAAATTAGAAATCTGAATAATTTTTAATACGTGAACAAAAATTAGAAAACGAGAATATTTTTGGAAATTTATGAAAAACTTTTGAAAACAGGAATATTTTTTGAAATCCTGGTTATTATTTAAAATTTCGAAAAATGAACAAAAACATTCTGAACAAATTTTGAAAAAGAATTTTTTTTCGAAATTCCCGAAGAGTTTTGTAAAAATGCGAACATTTCTTAGTATGAACAAATTTTTTAGAACACAAACATTTTTTAAAAGTTGAAATTTTTTGAAAGCACAAAGTTTTTTAGGTTTCCAAACAATTTTTGAAAATATGAACACTAAAATAGAAACTAAAAAATTGAAATGTAAAAATGAAACAGAAAAATAAAAAAACAGAGAAGGAAAAGAAAAGAAAATAGAAAGAAGAAAAGTAAATAGAAAAACAAAAAAGAAAAGAAAACCCAAAAAAGAGACCAGAAAACCGGTTTAGGGAACTTGCTAGAAGGTTCCTAAAACTAGGAAAACCCATCAGGGAAATTCTAGAAGTTTCCCGAAACCGGAAACGATTTTTCTGAAAACCTGCTTCGCGCTATAATGGGCCGGCCCGGTCGATCACTCGCTCGCACCTCCCTGTGCGAAGCGTTGACAGTTCGACGCAGTAAGCGGCGTATAGGATTTTTCTGTTCAACTCACAGCTACACCCCTTTTTTGTTTATTTCTCCTATACACTGACAGGTGGGACCCGATGGTCCTTGAGACATATACACTGCAAATCAGTCTGTCCCTGCACTGCATGTGGCCACACGCCACGCTGGCACTACATAGCAGCCTGTCCTTGCACCGCATGTAGGCCACGCGCCATGCTGGCATGTCTAATCAGCAATACATACGTATTTGGACATGATTTAAACCGTATTTGAATCATACTGACAAGTTTTAGAACTAGTTTGGTGTATCTTTCAAATTTAGGCACCAAAGCGAACATCGATGGCAAGTTTAAGCACCACTGGTGTTATGACCTCTTTTTTAATCAAATATTTGTAACTTAGGCAGATCAAGTGTAGCAAAGATTTTATTAATCAAATATCTGTAACATGGCTACATGAAGGAGTAATTGGATCTTTGGAAGTAAATACTTCTATTAGTACCTAAGATGATCTGCTTTGTCAAATTCACATCCAGAAGCATTTGAACCTTGGCTCATATGACATATTCTTGACAACATGCACAAACTTATGGACCACAAATATTTTGTAACTGAATATATGCAAACTGCATGATCCTAACCTCCTATTACAAACTCAATCAGTTGAAATTCCATGGAAAGAACATTTGAAGTAGAAATAGATGGAAAGAAGATAATAACCTTCACACCAGCAACAGTGCATAATTATAGAGCGTCCTACTCCTAGGCGACAAGGATCCTACAGCAAATAAAGAACTCCTTGTTGAAGATATAAGTGAAGCACTAGAGCAAATGACAAACTACTCCGAAAGATATAAGTGAAGATCAATGAATAGTCGAATAATTATGCAACTATGTGAAGACTCTAACATTTAAGAATTTCAGATCTTCGGTATTTTATTCAAACAGCAAGCAAAGCAAAATAAAATGACATTCTAAGAATGGCAAACATCATGTGAAGAAGCAAAAACTTAGGATCAGCCGAAACTAATCGATAGTTGTTGAAGAAGAAAGGTGGGATGCCAACCGGGGCATCCCCAAGCTTAGACGCTTGAGACTTCTTGAAATATTATCTTGGGGTGCCTTGGGCATCCCCAAGCTTGAGCTTTTGTGTCTCCTTAATTCCTCGCATATCACGGTCTCCCTAAATCTCAAAAGCTTCATCCACATAAAACTCAATAAGGACTCGTGAGATAAGTTAGTATAAATCATTGCCAAAACCTTATCATACTCTACTGTAGAAAATCACTAAAATTATTATTCAACATTGCATACTAAATGGCTCTGCATATTTAATAGTCCTATCCTCAAATAGAATCATTAAAGGAGCAAACATATGCAAACAATGCAAACATAACAGCAATCTGGCTAAACAGGATAGTCTGTAAAGAATGCTGCAACATCCATACTTCCCTAGCTCCAAAAATTATGAAAGAAAATTCCCACTGTAGTAAATTTATCAGAGCTTAATATGCAAAAGGTTTCAACATTTTATCACATTCTGACTTTTCTAGGGAATTATTGCAACAGCGGTAAACTTTCTGTTTTCAAACAGCAACATGTATACTTGTAACATAGGCATAGTAAAGGCTATCAATGCCACTTTTATTGAAATAAAAGATGCAAAACATTGTTCTAAATAACAGCAAGCAAATCCTAACAAAATAAATTGACGCTCCAAGCAAAACACATATCATGTGGTAAATAAAAATATAGCTCCAAGTAAAGTTACCGATGAACGAAGACGAAAGAGGGGATGCCTTCCGAGGCATCCGCAAGCTTAGGCTCTTGGTTGTCCTTGAATATTACCTTGGGGTGCCTTGGGAATCCCCAAGCTTAGGCTCTTGCCACTCCTTATTCCATAGTCCATAGAATCTTTACCCAAAACTTGAAAACTTCACAACACAAAACTTAACAAAAAACTCGTAAGCTCCGTTAGTACAAGAAAATAAATCACCACTTCAAGGTACTGTAATGAAATCATTATTTATTTATATTGGTGTTAAACCTACTGTATTACAACTTCTCTATGGTTTATAAACTACTTTACTAGCCATAGATTCATCAAAATAAGTAAACAACACATGAAAAACAGAATTTGTTAAAAACAGAACAGTCTGTAGTAATCTGGATCAAACGTATACTTCTGGAACTCATAAAATTCTCAAATAAATTGTTGGACCTGAGGAATTTATCTATTAATCATCTGCAAAAATAATTAACTAAATATCACTCTCCAAATAAAAATGACAGCAATTCTCGTGAGCGCTAAAGTTTCTGTTTTTGACAGCATGATCAACAAGACTTTTCCAAAGTCTTCCCAAAGGTCCTACTTGGCACAAACACTAATTAAACACATAAAACCACATCTATACAGAGGCTAGATGAATTATTTATTATTAAACAGGAACAAAAAGCAAGTAACTAAAATAAAATTGGGTTGCCTCCCAACAAGCGCTATCGTTTAATGCCCCTAGCTAGGCACGATGATTTCAATGATGCTCACATAAAGGATAAGAATTGTAATATAAAGAGAGCATCATGAAGAATATGACTAGCACATTTAAGTCTAACATACTTCCTATGCATAGGGATTTTGTGAGCAAACAACTTATGGGAACAAGAATCAACTTGCATAGGAAGGTAAAACAAGCATAACTTTGAAACTTTAAGCACATAGAGAGGAAACTTGATATTATTGCAATCCCTACAAGCATATATTCCTCCCTCATAATAATTTTCAGTAGCATCATGAATGAATTCAACAATATAACCAGCACCTAAAGCATTCTTTTCATGATCTACAAGCATAGAAAATTTACTACTCTCCACATAAGCAAGATTTTTCTCATGAATAATAGTGGGAGCAAACTCAACAAAATAACTATCATGTGATTGAAAATTAAGATCAAGATGACAAGTTTCATGGTTATCATTATTCTTTAAAGCATACGTGTCATCACAATAATCATCATAGATAGGAGGCATGCTTTCATCATAGTAAATTTTCTCATCAAAGCTTGGGGAACAAAAAATATCATCTTCATCAAACATAGCTTCCCCAAGCTTGTGGATTTGCATATCATTAGCATCATGGATATTCAAGGAATTCATACTAACAACATTGCAATCATGCTCATCATTCAAATATTTAGTGCCAAATATTTTATAGATTTCTTCTTCTAGCACTTGAGCACAATTATCATTTCCATCATACTCACGAAAGATATTAAAAAGGTGAAGCGTATGAGACAAACTTAATTCCATTTTTTTGTAGTTTTCTTTTATAGACTAAACTAGTGATAAAACAAGAAACTAAAAGACTCGATTGCAAGATCTAAAGATATACCTTCAAGCACTCACCTCCCCAGCAATGGCGCCAGAAAGAGCTTGATGCCTACTACACAACCTTCTTCTTGTAGACGTTGTTGGGCCTCCAAGTGCAGAGGTTTGTAGGACAGTAGCAAATTTCCCTCAAGTGGATGACCTAAGGTTTATCAATCCGTAGGAGGCGTAGGATGAAGATGGTCTCTCTCAAGCAACCCTGCAACCAAATAACAAAGAGTCTCTTGTGTCCCCAACACACCAAATACAATGGTAAATTGTATAGGTGCACTAGTTCGGTGAAGAGATGGTGATACAAGTGGTATATGGATAATAGATAAAGGTTTTTGTAATCTAAAATAATAAAAACAGCAAGGTAGCAAGTGATAAAAGTGAGCGTAAACGGTATTGCAATGCTAGGAAACAAGGCCTAGGGTTCATACTTTCACTAGTGTAAGTCCTCTCAACAATACTAACATAATTGGATCATAAAACTATCCCTCAACATGCAACAAAGAGTCACTCCAAAGTCACTAATAGCGGAGAACGAACGAAGAGATTATGGTAGGGTATGAAACCACCTCAAAGTTATTCTTTCCAATCAATCCGTTGGGCTATTCCTATAAGTGTCACAAACAGCCCTAGAGTTCGTACTAGAATAACACCTTAAGACACAAATCAACCAAAACCCTAATGTCACCTAGATACTCCAATGTCACCTCAAGTATCCGTGGGCATGATTATACGATATGCATCACACAATCTCAGATTCATCTATTCAACCAACACAAAGGACCTCAAAGAGTGCCCCAAAGTTCTACCGGAGAATCACGACGAAAACGTGTGCCAACCCCTATGCATAGGTTCCCAATGTCACGAAACCCGCAAGTTGGTCACCAAAACATACATCAAGTGGCACGTGATATCCCATTGTCACCACAGATATTCACGGCATGACATACATCAAGTGTTCTCAAGTCTTTAAAGACTCAATCCGATAAGATTACTTCAAAAGGGGAAACTCGATTCATTACAAGAGAAAAGAGGGGGGAAGAAACATCATAGGATCCAAATATAATAGCAAAGCTCGCGATACATCAAGATCGTATCATCTCAAGAACACGAGAGAGAGAGAGAGAGATCAAACACATAGCTACTGGTACATACCCTCAGCCCCGAGGGAGAACTACTCCCTCCTCGTCATGGAGAGCACCGGGATGATGAAGATGGCCATCGGAGAAGGATTGCCCCCTCCGGCAGGGTGCCGGAACGGGTCTAGATTGGTTTTTGGTGGCTACGGAGGCTTCTGGCGGCGGAACTCCCGATCTATGTGTGTTCTGAAAGTTTTAGGTTACGTAGGTATATATGGGTGCAGGTGGTACGTCGGAGGAGCTACGGGGGCCCCACGAGGCAGGGGGGCGCGCCCCCTACCCTCGCGAGCTCCTCCTTCCTTCCTTGACGTGGGGTCCAAGTCCATAGGGTGGCTTTCGTTTCAAAAATAACTTCTCTAGTTGATTTCGTTCCGTTTCAACTCCCTTTGATATTCCTTTTTCTCGAAACACTGAAATAGGCATAAAACAGCAAATCTGGGCTGGGCCTCCGGTTAATAGGTTAGTCCCAAAAGTAATATAAAAGTGGATAATAAAGCCCAATATTGCCCAAAACAGTAGATAATATAGCATAGAGCAATCAAAAATTATAGATACGTTGGAGACGTATCACCTGCACATGCCTTGAACCAGTCGGCTACACGCAACTGTAATTCTTCCCTGCACCTCTTCAGGTACGAATTCATCCTTTGACCTGTTGCAGCATTACTCAGGATTAGAATTTTGAGGATAGAGTTATAAAAAATATAAATAGATGGACAACAGAATGCTATAAGTTGTTCGTTTTACATCTCTATTAATGGTTTTCTATGTGAAAAATGGTCAGTGTTAGATTGTAACAAGAACTAAGAGCTACACATATATAAATGATGACCCACAAGTATAGGGGATCAATTATAGTCTTTTCGATAAGTAAGAGCGTCGAACCCAACAAGAAGCGGAAGAAAATGACAAGTGGTTTTTCAGCAAGGTAATGTCTGCAAGCACTGAAATTATCGATAACAGATAGTTTGATAGCAAGATAATTTGTAACAAGCAAGTAACAATAACGGTAAACAATATGAAGCAAGGTAGCCCAATCCTTTTGTGGCAAATGACATGCCAAAACGGTTTTTTATAATAAGCAAAATGTTCTTGTATGCGTGATTATTGGATTGGATTGGATTGGAGGAAACTCATAGCTGCATGCATGCCCACACATCACGTTGTTTCACAAACGACTAACAAGTCCATGATTTTAGGAAGCGAAATCAATCTTTAAAACATACCTAATTCTACATATATTATTTCCTAAAATCTTGACCGTGTGCGAACGAGCGGCCAAACACGAGCCACACGATCTTTTTGTATCGAACGGTGCTGGACTTGAGGTGGTACTTGGTGTTCACACACGAACACGTCACTGTGTACCTCCAACACCGAGGGTGATGCACCGTAACTCACGTCGAAGGAGTCCCGTCAGGAAGCGTGGTACGCAAGCAATCCGGCGGGTGCTTTTCAGGACTCGAAACCCCACGCGCCCTGGAGGGACCCCGTCTGGACGCGCGGCGGCTATGGGCTGCCCTAGGTCGGTTCGCCCGCCCCTAGAGCCTCGAGGATCGCAGCCCTGCAATGAAGAAGAACGAACGAAAAATGAGGAAGAAGAAGAACAAAGAGAGAGAATAAAAGTAAAGGTAAAAAGTGGTAGCTGAATTGATCGATTGTGTGTTGTTCAATCGGCCGTCACTCCTTAGGTAATAGAGGCGGCTGGACTTCCCGTGAAAGGAAAAGGCTTGGATTCACGTCCAAAACCCTAGTCAAATTCGGATTGGTTTTGTCCGAACTTTTTAAAACTGTTCGGTTTAAACTGGCTGCACCTTGCGGGTCATTTTTGAGGTGGTAAACGACCTCGGGTGGAAACGAGCCCAAAAGCAATCTTGAACGTTTAGCCGAGACAAACAACTTTCATGTTGAACGTTTTTTTATCAAAGCTCATCTTGAGGGACAAATCGCTCACGCAAAACAGACTATTATTCGCGCTACCTATCAGACACGGTGTGTGGTAGGGCGCGCCATTTTTTGCCTACTGATAGGACTGTATTTCGATGGCTCTAACTTTTTCATACGAACTTGGATTGGGACGATTTTTATATCAAAATCAACCGTTTCGACGAGACGCACAACTTTCATGTTGAATATTTTTTCATTGGAGTCCTTCTTGGGGGTGTAATCAGCCGAGTAGTGTTATAAATATAAAATCTCAGTACTTCGAACACAACTTCGGCCTTAGAGATGAGATCGGATGGCTATGACCCAAATATCAAAGTTTCTCCTTTTGACAATATTGAACTTTCACAAGTCCATGATTTTATGAAGCGAAACCAATCTTTAAAACCTACCTAATTCTACTATAGATAAATTATTAATTTCGGGAAACGTTTGTATCCGGTTGGCGTGAGTACGATCAAAGCGAGGATCTTTTTCTCTCGTGAATCTTCTCTCCCTCCACCACATAGATTTCCTCCTTTTTCTTCTTTGTCCCCGTCGAACCACCACCGTCCGGTGAGTACGCCGCCTCCCACTTGTGTCGCATACCCACCACTACTGTTTGGGCGGCGAGGGGGGGGGGGCTCTTCGCATGCTCCGTGTAGAGCATCTCCAACAGACGCGCACCACGAGGGCCGACCACAGACCAGCAAGCCAGGCGGTGCGCCTAGCGATGGCCGGAGATGCGACCCGGCAGCCCAAGGTTGGATACGCGGTCACCACGCGCTAGAACTAACCGACGTCGAGCTACAACCATAGTGGAAATTTGCTAGAACGGGCTGACGACGGAGCTACAACAACGATGGAAATTTGCTACAACCGTGGCCAACATTTTTTTCTTCTGGAAACAACGGCAAGGGTTGCAACCGGCGCAGCTAGGAGCTACAACCCTTTTGATAGATGTTACAATCAGGACGACAAATGTTACAACCATGGCCAACGGCTGGCGGCGTACAACCGTGGAATGACAAAGGATGCAACCAGCAACAACTGATGCTACTATCCTTCGACAAGATGTTAGTACAACCATGGGCGACAAATGCTACAACCATGAACGACCCCGGCAACGACGAAGGATGTTACAACAGTGGATGACAAATGCTACAACCATGAACGACAATGGCAACAACGAAGGATGTTACAACCATGGAGGACAAAGGCTACAACCATGAACGACCTTGGCGACGACGAATGCTACAACTAAAGGCTGCAACGGGCGAAAATTGATACACGTGTAACGGGGGTGCTATTTTTTCAATTTGAATTTGGGTTGTTGACAAGTTTAGCGGCAGTTTCGGGAATGCCCCAAATTATCGAAGGCGTCTCTAGCGTTTTAAGGGAACGTTGCAAAAATAATTAGAAGGAGTTGTTATGTCCATTAAAGGCGTTTTACAGCGCCTTGCGGTGATGTGGTGCGGGGTGTTCAACAACATATACAAGTCGGCTACGTTGAAGCTCCACCGACCAGTCGTGCTTGTGGCACCGACCGCCAACAACGTACCTCAACAAGGGTTTTTTAGAAAACATACCGGCAACAAGTAGGCCATTCGCCAACTGGTGCGCACACCCTGCTGAAACTAACGGGCCGGCCCATATAACATACATTAGAGGCGGGTTTTCTTTCAATTTTGGGAAGGTTCTGATAGTTTCTACCAGTTTTTTTTTTGAAGAGTTTTTATGTGTTTTGTGTTGCCTGGTTTTTTTTTGAAGAGTTTTTATGTGTTTTTGAAGAATTTTTTCTCAAATTCGTGAACTAGTAGCACAGATTTCTGTCGGTTCCAGCATCTAGCGAGAGCGGTTGCAGCATCTGGCGGGCGCCCGTAGTAGCAAATAATTATGCCGGTTCTAGCATCTAGCGAGAGCGGTTGCAGCATCTGGCGGGCGCCCGTAGTAGCAAATAATTATGCTGGTTCCAACATCGAGCGAGAGCGGTTGCAGCATCTGGCGGACGCGGTCATCGCCCGTAGTAGCAATTTTTTGGCCGGTGAAGTTTGCATCACCGGTCGGGTCGTAGCATATTTGGACGCCGGTTGTAGCATCTCCAATCGCTGGGTGGCCAGCACCTCGCCTTGCCCGTTGTAACACCTTGACATGCCGGTGGGTACAAGTGCCTTATATTTGAGAAGGAGGCTCTACAGCAGAGACACATAGAATGAGATTGAGGCCGCTGCTGGTCCTGGCGTTAGCTTCTGTGGTCCTTTTCGGCATGAGCCACAAGGACGGTTACAATAGCAGGGACGTCAAGTCAAGGTAACATATATACATCCTCTTCTCTTGCACAACTATGGTCGCGTTATTGCCACACTTGACCATCACTGCATTGGGGTGTATTCCTTTCCTTATGTAAAATTCATCTATGAATATATCGACGGATGGCATGACATGGTTTCGCAGTAGGACCTTCCCAATGAAGCTGGTTTTCTTTCTTTGAATGTCTAAGGGAGTATGTTAGCAAGGTTAATTTGGTATGTAAGTCAGGTGCCTGCAGCCCGTGAGATTCCAGAGCTGGTTCAACGGCACATAGAAGAAGATGGATATGGATGGAAGACGTTCATAAGTGATGCCTGCCGCCACATATAAAAAGGTTGGGCAACTTTAGGGGCCATCTGACTCTGAAGAGGTTCAGCAAAGCACCAACAAATTTAAAGCGTGACCTTGGAGAGGAGCTGTGGGATGGATAGCTTGGACAAGCCATCATTCTTCCTCCCAGGTCAAAGCCATCTTACAAAACGCTTTTCATCCGCACCGAGATGTTGTTGACCGGGTCTCTCTCTTCACCGCCGCCATAAGCTACATGAACTAGAGGACATGTTCAAGTACAACAAGGAAAACCTGGAGAGTGGCTCAAGGGATGGGAGGATCATTAAACACACGGATGGGAGGACTCTGACCCACAATCCACAAAGCTTGCAGGCTTGCTGTGTCACTGATGAAGCTGGACCAAAGGGAGGGTGTGTGCAGTGGGTGGAGATGCTCTGCTACTCTGCTAGTAGATGTAGAGGGTTGCTGCACACCAAGAGAAGTTTGGCCAGAGGTCAAAGCTGAGTCTTGGACTCTTGGGCGCCAATAATTTCATCGTATTTAATTTTGGGTCCATTTGTGTTGTGACACCATCAAACTGTTGTGTTGGGCCATCACTTTTGCCTACCTGAACCTAATTAAAGGGCCATCACTTTTGCCTACCTGAACATTGTTTTGCTTGACGCGGGACGATATGTTTGGCTAGAATCTCCTCCTGATAATTTATGTATCCCTGTAAACGTTGTTAACTTACAATAATGTGCGTTGTGATGTGACGCCAATAATTTCATCGTATTTTGGGTCCATTTGTGTTGTGACACCATCAAACTGTTCTTTAACTTACAATAAAGTGCGTTGTGATCCTCAAAAAACAAACAGTGTTTTGCTTGTCTCGGAAACATCAGCCAGAACAGCACTTGTACCTGAGTACCTGACGATCTGATCAGCCAGAATAGCAGCAACTCAGCCAGCAAATTAAAATAAATGTTATATTCTGATTATTTTCAGTTTTAGCTCTTCTTTTCTCGCTGGTGTATGCCCTGTTCTGTTAGGGCTAGCTGGTGTATTATTATTATTATGTCAAACTAGTTTGGCCCTGCGGTTAGTGGACCAAAATGCCCATGCTACACAACTGTCCAACTGGCCTCAAATTGGCAAAATGCACATATTATGCATAGCAGCACTATATATACCAGAGCTGAAATTGGCAATCTTCATCATATTACAGAGCAGGGACACCATGCATTGTCTTCATGGGGGATTTCATTTTTCAATGTGTGTGTGCGTTCCAGCAGCTGTAGCTCTAGGCATATCTGTCAAACATGTTGAGATCGCTCTAATAAGCGCAACAGTCTCGTCCAAATCCCCTGCAATTCAATATGTGTGTCATTTCTCTACTTTCAGCTAGTCCACTCAAAGAATAAATGCGCCAGAATAAGCAGCATTTTGACAATTCCTTGGGTTCTCTGCTCTCTCTCTGACTCACAAGCAGTTTTCTAATACACTTCTGTAAGTCGTTTCAGACAACTCAAAAAGAAAAAGATTTGTTTTGCACATTGTCTGAAATGTCTTCAAGGTCTTACAAAAGTGAACAGAGTAATAGAAGAGATCCATGACAAGAAGCTAGCACTTTTACCTGTACCTGACCATAAGCAGCATCAACTCTTTTCTTAGTGTGCTTCTACTGATTTTCAGTTGTTTTAGCTGTCTCGTTCTCGCTAAGCCATGTAAGCGCTGAATAAGCACAAGACACTGTAAAGGTAAAAAAAAAAGCTGTAGGTACCAAGGGATTTTTTTTTTCTTAATAAAAGAAAATATGTTGGAGACAGACAGACCAAACATTACTACTGTCCTGTCATGGCTTACCTTCTGATCTCCATGTTAATGTTACAAAGGAAATTCTTCATTCAACAAGGCAAAGGCACAAGAGAAATGTTCTTCATTTTCAAGACAAATAAATAGCTCACCCGCAAAAAAAAAAGACAAATAAATAGCTAATAAAGAGCCAAGCAGACACAAAGTAGTCAACTCAGAAAAGGCAAAAACCAAAGAAAATAACAAGATCTCTCCTACAGGTAGGAGTGGAGACAACTTGCCCTAAAAAAACAAAAGCCCTATCTCAACTAGTTCAACCAAATAAATGGACCAAAAATACATGCGGTTGTAAATTTTCTCTTTGCTATCTAAATACCAGCTAAGACAGAATAACATACATATATCCGTACAAACACACACACATCTCAGCAGACCAAACTAACAAATCGTCTGCAACTGCAACCGCACGCGCTGTGCTTGTTATCTAGCAGCTATAGTTGTGTCTGCGTGTTGTCTCCAGGACCAGGCGGCAGCTCTCCGCCCATCTTGGGGGCGGCGCCCAGCACTCTCTCCATGTCGAAACGCACCTCAATGTTGCGCATGCTGTACCCGACGATCATCAGCCAGAACAGCAGGTTCGCCAGCTGGGCACCGCTCGTCTCCGAAACCGCCGTCTGCGTCACCATTCACGCCAAGTCAGCAACAACATATACATACATACATACATACACATGCTTCTCTATAAGCCACCAAAACTACTTATGCTGGTGGAGTGGTGATACTAGATCCATTTTACCTTCATCTGCGCAGGGTCCGAGACAGCCAAGAGACGCTTTATGAATGCGTTCATTGCAAACACGACGTCCTCACCCGCACTACTCGCCAGTTCCTACAAAACAAAATCACCATTTAATTAGCTAAACCATTCATCAAACTAGCTACAATGATAAGCCAACAGTATCAACAACATATACAGATATAATACCTTTAGATTTTGAGGTTCTAGGGTTTTTAGGTATTCCAGGAGCTCATTGCTTCCTTGAGATGATTTCCTAGCAACTTGACGGCTCAGCTCATCGATTTCTGCTTCAAGCAATTCTATATATTTCACAGCGTCAATCTTTTCTGGTCCAGTGGTCTTGTTCCATCGGATCACTTCCCCACTTACCTTTTTCTGGGTTCCAGGAGCATAATCTTCTGAGCCCTAGAGATGCCAACCACGCATATTACATAATATACAATCAAACCAAACAACTAAAATTGAATTTTGCTATTATGATAGCTTAAACAGCAGAGCTCCTTCAGAATGATCAAACAACACGGGTATATGTTTAGGAATTCAAGGCACATGATTCTAAAAACTAGGAGTAGCAAGTGCGGATACACCAGTCCATCAACCATAACACCAGGTCACAGCATCTCTTTCCAATGTTCTACACCAATAACAAAGCTAGTACAAAGCAATATGGATGCCGTACTTTGCTCTCTGAGCAGTGATACAAGTCAGGCAGGTGAGGTCACCGAGGTGTCAACCATCCCACACTGGCAACATCTCACGGTAAGCCTGCATGTGTTCTGTAACTTCATCTAACCCAGAGTAAATGAATACTGAACTATCGCCATTTTTATACCTTGCTAAGCACTAGGTACCACCAAACCAGCAATAAAAAAGCACCAGTAATAATTATCATATATGAACATAATTTCTTAGCAAACAGAATTTAGTCTTCCACGCGATATGAAGTCGTCAAAACATCGGGTGATCACAACCATCAAAGTAGCGAGCTTGCATGTGAAAACAGCTAATACAACACTCTAAACATCGCACCTCTTCCAATCATAGATCTGAAGTCGTGCAAATTCAAAACAAATGTTACTCATTAGTAGTTTTATACATATTGCAGCGAACGACAAAAAGTTAAATGTACCAACATTTTCAGCAAGATGTACTGAGCACTGTAAAATATCAGGGTAATTAACACAATAATTAATTAATCACGCAATGATAGATCAAATATACGTGACAGGATTATGACAAGCCCATCAATGTTGCTGTGAAATAAGTGATTTGTTCCCTCTTTGAGACAAGTGGAATCATTTAGAGACTGAAATATCAGCACAACTGTTGAATCAATATATCCATGAGCAGTGGCATGAATCGGGAAGGTACAAAGCAATATGGATGCACTAGTTTGGTCGCTGAGCAGTGGCATGAATCGGGAAGGTGAGGTGTCAACCATCTCACAGTGGCAACATCTAACCCAGAAAAATGAATATTGCATCTATACCTTTGCTAAGCACTGGGTACCAAACCAGTAAGAAAACACCATCAAAGTAGCGAGCTTGCATGTGAAAACAGCCAACGCAGCACTCTTTTTTTCGAGAAAACGCAGAAGATTTGCGTTTCATTGTATTGAAAAGAGGGGGTTAAAGATCACTCTTCTACCAAACATAGATTTGAACGCATGCATATTCAAAACAATTGTTACCCATCAGTAATTTCATACAAATTTCAGTGGAACAACAAAAAGGTAAAGTAATTGACCAACTTTTTCAGTCAGATCTACTAAACAGCAAACACTAAAAAATATCAAGATTGGGCTGTTAAATAATTGCTAAGCAATTTGTTTGTTCTCTGAGGCAGGTGGAATCATTTTGAGACAGAAATATCAGCACAGCTGTTGAATCAATACATCCATGCATGTGAAAAAGTAATATTGTGCTAACATTAGTAGAAAAGAACCTTTTCTCCTTTGGGTTCAGGAAGAGCAATCTGCTCCAGGCTCTGTTGCAGTTCCAGACGATACTGTGCATTCCTGAACATGTATCCAGTCATCAAAACGCTGTACATAAGCTGTGCCAGATTTTCAGCAACCTGTGTTGATGAAAATGATTAGTAACATGTCGCGATGAAATGAATATTACAGATGATATTTTCATTACCGTTGTGACGGTTACAGCAAAAAATTGAGGCGGCAGAGTCCCAATCATATTTGTCACTGTATGGCGCATGGCATCAACAACCTTGGAGGACAAAGTAAGTTATGAAGGGGCAATTTGAGCATATATATAAAGACACATATATTTTTTAGCAATATAGCCAGTATTTCTAGACTGAAAACATATATATATATATATATATATATATATATATATATATATATATATATATATATATATATATAGGTTATGATCAAGACATGGGGGAAAGGAGAGGTAAAAGAACCTGTGTTGGGGCTCTTTTGACGAAAAGCTCCATAAACTCTGGCTGGACGCCTTTTACGTATTCCAGGAGAATATCCCTCCGGTTTTTGGGCTGCAAGTATCAATCAAAATAGCAGATAAGCATAGATAGATTTGAACACGGCTAGCTAGCTAGCTATGTGGTTGGAGAGGAAGATTTCTTTCTATGTAAGATTAGCATTACAAGGGAGGGACATGGGATAATTAAGCATAAGAATTAATATGGGAGCATACATATATGTATGTAATCTTGCATACATAGCTTTAACAGTCAGCAGTTGCAATGAGGCGGGTGAATGGGCATATATAGATGTAATAATTATTCAGTGAGTTAACAACAAGACTTGAGAGTTGAGTCGAACGCAGCTAACAACATACATACATACATACATACATACATACATACATACATACATACATACATACATACATACATACATACATACAGATACAGTATCGAATCCAATCCAATCCAATCGAATCCAATCCAATCCAATCGAATCGAATCCAATCGAATCCAAGTTGGATCAGTTACCAGGTTGTTGGCGCCCCCTGAACCGGAACCGGAACCTGGACCGGGAGAGGCCGCACCGTTGACGCCGTTGGGTCCGGCGGCGGCGAGGCGGAGCCCCACATCCGCATGGAGACGGCTGCGGCGCGCGGGGAAGCAGACGAGCAGGGGCCGAGGTGACAGCCTCCCCATACTAATACCAGAGGAGGAGGAGAAGGAGGAGGAGGAGGCGGCGGCGGCGGCGGGGAGTAGGAGGGACGGCGGCATGTCGGCGGCGGCGGTTGGTTGGGTTCTCCGCTCCGCCGTGAGTAGGAGGGCCGGCCGGGAAAGGAAAGGAAGGGGATAACTTTAAGGGCATCTCATCTCATCTCGTCTGCCGCCTCAAGATTCGTGCTGCACTCCTCTACTACCAAGATGGTGGATAACACCCAGATCAATCAATCAATCAATCAATTAAATTAAGGCCTCATTCGATTTCAAGGAAACCAAAATGTAGGAAAATAGTCACCCAATGTATATGCATATGAATATCAGTACAAGGGGTGTAGAGCTTATACTCGGTGTGCTGTTTGCGGCCGGTTGTTCGAAGATGGAGGGCATCTTTTTCTTAAATGCAAATGGGTGAAACACAGATGGCGAGCGTGAAGAGGTGAGAGTGAAATTGTCACAGCAAATTTCCGCAAAGGGACTAGTATATGCTATTGTAGAAGGACAAGATATGGGTTGTGCAATCTCGATGTATTGATCGGTGCACCAGGCACGTATATATAAGTACAGAGGTGGGCCACAACCTCAACTATACAAAGGAAACAAGAGGTGGGCCCTACACACAAATATACACGTACACAATATACTCAACACCCCCCCGCAGTCGAAGCGGCGCCAGTGACGCAAAGACTGGAACGAAACTCCTCGAAAGTAGAAGTCGGCAGTCCCTTCGTCATCACATCGGCGAACTGCTGAGCGGTCGGCACATGGAGAACCCGCATGCGTCCAAGAGCCACCTGCTCGCGCACAAAGTGAATGTCCAGCTCGATGTGTTTAGTCCGGTGATGATGAACGGGGTTGGCGGAGAGGTACACCGCAGAGACGTTGTCACAGTAGACAACCGTAGCCTGGGAAACTCGTGATGCAGCTCTTGCAGTAACTGTCGTAGCTAGGTGCACTCGGCAACGGCGTTGGCCACAGCTCGGTACTCAGCCTCCGCGCTGGAGCGCGAAACTGTGGGTTGTCGCTTAGACGACCACGAGACGAGTGAAGGACCGAGGTAGACGCAGTAGCCAGAGGTGGACCGACGAGTGTCAGGGCAGCCAGCCCAGTCAGCATCGGAGTAGGCCACCATCTCCAGAGAAGTAGACGCCGTGAGTGTCAGCCCGAGGGTCATCGTGCCGCTGATGTAGCGAAGGATCCGCTTCACGAGAGTCCAATGAGAGTCACGAGGGGCGTGCATGTGGAGGCACACCTACTGAACAGCATACTGAAGATCCGGTCGAGTGAGAGTCAAGTACTGAAGAGCGCCGACAATAGACCGGTAGAAAGGAGCATCCGACGCAGGCGAGCCCTCAAGAGCAGAGACCTTGGCCTTCGTGTCAACAGGAGTAGCAACAGGGTGACAGTTGAGCATACCGGCACGCTCAAGAAGCTCATGTGCATACTTCTGCTGATGAAGAAAGAAACCGTCCGGGCGGCGAACGACCTCAATGCCAAGGAAATAATGTAGAGCACCCAGGTCCTTAATAGCAAACTCGTCACGCAGCCGGAGAGTAATCTGCTGAAGAACAGCTGTGGAGGAGGCAGTCAGGATGATGTCGTCGACGTAAAGCAACAAATATGCAGTCGTGTCACCGTGGCGATAGACAAACAGCGAGGCGTCCGAGCGAGTAACGCTGAAGCCCAGTGTCTGAAGAAACCCGGCGATCCGCTGGTACCAGGCGCGGGGTGCCTGCTTGAGCCCGTAAAGAGAGCGGGACAGCAGACACACATGTCCGGGAAGTGAGGCGTCGACAAAACCGGTGGGTTGATCACAATACACATGCTCCTTAAGATGGCCATGGAGAAAGGCGTTGGAGACATCCATCTGATGAACGGGCCAGCCGCGGGACACGGCGAGCTGGAGGACGGTGCGGATCATGCCCGGTTTTACAACCGGGGCGAACGTCTCAGTGAAGTCCACTCCAGCGCGCTGGCGAAAACCACGGACCACCCAGCGAGCCTTGTAGCGCTCGAGAGTGCCATCCGAGCGGGTCTTATGGCAAAAGACCCACTTGCCGGTGATGACGTTGGCGCGAGGAGGCCGGGGAACCAGTGTCCAAGTGCGGTTCCGCTGGAGCACATCGAACTCTTCCTGCATCACCGCAAGCCAGTGGGGATCACGGAGGGCGGCACGAGCGGACACGGGAAGAGGCGACGGCTCCGCAGTGGAGGCGGCGAGGACATACTCGTCACTCGTGTACCGGAGGCTCGGACGATGAACGCCGGTACGAGTGCGGGTGACGGGGCCAGAGGGCGCCAGCGGAGCCACCGGCGAGGGAGCCGGTGAGACGGCCGGCGTCAGGGCCGGCGAGGCGGCGGGCGAGGCGGCCGGCGTCGGGGCCGGCGAGGGAGCCGGCGAGGCGGCCGGCGTCGGGGCCGGCGAGGGAGTCGGCGAGGCGGCTGGCGTCCGGGCCGGCGAGGGAGCCGGCGTCGGGGTCGGCGAGGCGGCCGGCGTCGAGGCGGCTGAGGAGGCGGCCGAGCCGGCCGCGCCCGATCCCGCGGCGGGTGAGGGAGGGGCGCCAGGGGCGCCGTCAGAGCCGGCCGAGGAGGCCGAGGGGGCGGGCGCCGGCGTGAGGGCGCGAGGACCGCCAAAGCCCGGAGGTGGTCCGCGGGCCAAACGGAACCGTCCGCCTGACGGAGTCGTCGAAGGGCCGGCGGTGACGAGACGACCAGGGGTACCTGCTGCTGAAACGGAAACACCATCTCATCAAAGTAAACGTGTCGGGAGGTGAAAACACGATGGGAGACGGGATCATAACAGCGATAGCCCTTAGTGTTGGGTGGGTAGCCGAGAAAGATGCAGGCGACGGAGCGGGGTGCAAGCTTATGAGGCGCAGTAGCGGCGATGCTAGGGTAGCAAAGGCAGCCGAAGATGCGAAGCCCATCATAAGAGGGGGGTGCACCGAAGAGAAGATGATGAGGTGTAAAGTTCCCGCGAGTACGACATGAGCGGATGTTGATGAGGAGAGAAGCGGCGGCGAGAGCGTCAGGCCAAAAGCGCGGAGGCACATTGGCATGAAAGAGAAGAGTCCTAACACAGTCATTGAGAGTGCAAAGGATGCGCTCAGCACGACCGTTCTGTTGCGAAGTGTACGGGCAAGTGAGACGAAAAATCGTGCCATGTGTGGTAAGAAGATTACGAACGGCGAGGTTGTCAAACTCCTTCCCGTTGTCTGTCTGCAACGCGAGAATGGGACGACCAAACTGCGTGAGAACATAGGAGTAGAACGCGGCGAGAGTGGATATAACATCCGACTTGCGGCGCAACGGGAAGGTCCACACATAATGCGAAAAATCATCAAGTATGACAAGATAATAAAGAAACCCCGTATTACTGGCAACAGGAGAGGTCCAAACATCACTATGAATCAACTCAAACGGGTATGATGCAACAAAAGAAGAAGCCCTAAACGGAAGACGAGCATGTTTGCCGAGGCGACATGCATGACACGAGTGATCCTCGTTCTTATTACACGTGAAAGAAAAACTCCGAAGTATGTGGCGAAGGGTGGCAGGATTAGGATGACCCAAGCGAGCATGCCAAAGATCCACTCCGGTGGCGAAAGCGACAGGGGCGGCGGAAGTGGTGGAGGTGGCGGAGTGAACCGGGTAGAGCTCGTCGGGGCTATCACATCGGTGGAGCACCATCCGCGTGCGAGCGTCCTTAACAGAAAAACCACATGCGTCAAATTCGACGGTAACCGGATTTTCACGTGTAAGAGAACGGACAGAAATAAGATTTTTAATAAGTTCAGGAGAAACGAGGATATTAGACATGGATATAGGAGTGGAGTTAGACGGAAAATATGTATGACCAATATGAGTGATGGGAAGGGAAGAGCCGTCACCGACGGTGATGCGGTTGGAGATGTGGACAGGATGAGCGGTGTGAAGGTTACCAGGGTACGCCGCCATGTGAGCGGTGGCGCCGCTGTCCATATACCAATCGCCGCCGCCGGTGTAGCTGGACGGGGAGGGAGCGTTGTGGAGAGCCGCCAGGAGGGCCGGGTCCCACGGTGCCGGCGGGAGAGGCGGCGCAGCCGTCAGGGGCAGCAGCGGCGGCCCACCTGGCGGCGATTGCTGACCGTAGGGTGCGGCGTAGGGCTGCGGCGCGGCGTAGTACGCCTGATGTGGCTGAGGCCGAGTGCCGAGAAGGCCCGGGGCAGGGGCCCGAGGAACCGGCATGGAGTAGGCGTGGACAACGCCGGTCCATGGGTTCTGGCCGGCGTACCACGGGGCCGGCTGAGGAGCCTGCTGTGGCGGGCGGGGCGCTCCTCCCTGAGCACCGCCGCCGCCCCCCTGCTTGCGGCCGCCACGACGACCGCCGCGACGACCCCCCCTCCCCGTTGGCCGCCGGCTGGGGCGGCGGGAAGGGGGCGGCCGGTGCGGGCGGGAACCCAGGCGGGAAGGCGGGCGCCGCCGGCTGGGGCGGCGTCGGGCGTGGCGGTGGCGGGGCCGAACCCCCGCGGGTGCCTGCGACAAGGGTGGTGTGGGTCGCGCGAGTCCGTGCCACCCGCATCCGGCGCTCCTTCAACTTGAGGTACGCGATCACCTTGGCGAAGGTGGGCTCAGGGATGAGGGTGAGGTTGGCGGCGGCGTTCCCGAAGTTCTCGTTGAGGCTGCCGGAGAGGGTGCTGATGAGGAGCTCATCGCCGATCTTTTCCCCGAAATCACGGAGCTCATCGGCGAGCTTCTTGAGGCGCATGCAAAAATCATCGATGGATGAGTCAAGTTGCTGGCACCCGTAAAACTCATCATAGAGCAGGATCTTGCACTGTAGCCGATTGTCGGTGAAGAGGCCGTTGAACTTGGTCCAGACCATATAGGCGTCGTCCTCGTCGTTCACCACGGTGTGGAAGAGGTCGCTGGAGATGGTGAGGTAGAACCAGCGGATGATGGTGGCGTCGAGGATCATCCACTCCTCGTCGTTGATCATGAGCGCCGAGTCCACGGTGCCGTCCACGTGGCCGTGCAGGAGGTACTCACGGAACACAAGCGAAAAATACCGCTCCCAAGCGGAGTAGGAGGCGGTGGTGTGATCAAGCTTGACCGGAACGCGCTCGTGGATGTTGAGGTCGCGGACGATAGTGACATCGGGACCGGCAAACGGGTTGGAAACGATGGACGAGGAGGAGCTCATGGCTAGGGTTCGGCGCGGGTGGAGGAAGACGGGGTGCGGCGCGGGTGGGAGGGGAGGGGGAGGTTAGCGGCGCGGGTGGGAGGGGAGGGGAGGGTTGCGGCGCGGGTGGGAGGGGAGGGGGAGGTTAGCGACGCGGGTGGGAGGGTAGGGGAGGGTTGCGGCGCGGGTGAGGGAGGCGGAAGCGGGAGCCCGCGACGGCGGCGGCCTTGGAGAGGCGGCAGCGGCGGCGAGCGAGGTGGTGGGAGAGGCGGCGGTGACCAGCGGCGGCAACGGCGACCGGAAGGAGGGTGGCGGTGGCGGCGGCTGGTGACGGCGGCGCGGAGGAGCGGCGGCGGCGGCGGCTAGGGTTATGGTCGTGCTGCGATAGATATCATGTAGAAGGACAAGATATGGGTTGTACAATCTCGATGTATTGATCGGTGCACCAGGCATGTATATATAAGTACAGAGGTGGATCACAACCTCAACTATACAAAGGAAACAGGAGGTAGGCCCTATACATAAATATACACGTATACACTATACTCAACAGCTATTTTGCAACTTCCAGAGGAATAAAGGATGCTTACCATTACTCTTCTTTGGTCTTGGTGGCACGAGAGAAACCGTGGAAATCATGAAGAATATGCTGTTTGTTTTCATGTGAATGAGTGGAATGAGTTCCTGAATAAGAAGCCGGTTTCTCAGACGAACATCCATAGTTCTTGGAAGCCACCACCGTCAGATTTTATTAAAATTAATATTATGGAGCCTCTTCAGAACACAATGGATACAATGAATGGGGATTAATATGCAGAGATGCCTTTCATGAAGTCCTTTTTGCTGCAGCGGGCTCATCCCAATCAATTTCCAATGCTTTACACGCTGAGACAGTAGCTCTTTGCACTGATTGTCTAGTGCTACAACAAGCTGTGTCATCGGATATGTACGACCTGTCTTCCCTTGGCCAAATGTTCAAAGAGCTTAAGGTGAATCTTGTCACACAATTTATCCAGGCTATGGTTGTACACACGCCACATGTTTGTAACAAGCCAGCGCATGTGCTAGCTGTTATTGGTGCGGGTTTAGTTGCTGGAGAGTCTAACCAGTGGTTCTTTAACTATCCTGATGATGTAACCCGTGCTGTAACTGACGATTTAGCCGTGTCTTAATAAAATACGAGTGTTCCATCTCAAAAAATGTAGGAATTAGAAAACAAAAATGCAAGGAACATGGCCATCGTTTCGTTCCCCCCACGCCCCTCCCCTCGGCCCTCGCCCGCCGCAAACTCGAGGCATGTCATACCTCCCAACAGAAGAAAAAAAATCACAAATCAGTGACAACCACTGGTTGCAGCTTTTTCCCTCAACAGTCGTAGCTTTTCTCTTGTCTTCGTCGCAAATATAAAGCTTCCTCGCTCGTCCAAATGCATCAACGGTAGCAATCCAGACTGACACTTCCAGCAAAAAAAAATCACTACTTCCAGCAATTAAAAAAAAACCCCAGAGAGGAGCTTTCTAGCAAACAAAATCGTTGCTTCCAGCCAAAAAACAAGAGTTGAACATCGATCGCACGCCGTACCTTCCAGCACAAATAACATTGTTTCCAGCTCCGCCATTTGCCGGTTGCAACTTTTGCCTTGCTGGTTGCAACTCCCTCCCTGGCCGGTTCGAGCTCCCCCACTTGCAGCTTTGCCACTGCCTCTTGCAACTTCGCCGTAGCTGGGTCGAGGTCCACCGTTCACCGGTTGCGCGCGGGAGGTACGCCATCACCACGTCCGCGTGGGTAAACTTCCCCCGTCACAGCACCGCCTTGCAACTCCCCTGCTACATCATCTCATCCTACCTCAGGCGATCTGCGCTATCGCGGGGGCACCCCACTATGGTCGCCTCCTCACGTGGGTGAAACGACATGGCGTGTGGTGGCCCTCCCTCAATGGTAGTGATTTGCCTTAGCGGGGGTAGGCGGCGGCCCTGGCCTCTCGCCGATTTGGAGCAGGGGGAAGGGGGTCGGCCGGTCATGCTCTCGATGAGAAAGGGGAGAACAAGAAAAGAAATCGAAGGGGATAAGGTTTCTCACCAGCGGTGCGTGGTCCCACTCACCCGCACGCGTGTGTGCTGCTGGGTAGATGACGTGGCATAACCATTTTAAAACTATATAACCATTTTAAAAAATTCTTCAGATTTTAAAATCTGTTGGCATTTTTTCCAAAAATGTTTATGTCTCAAATAGTGTTAACTCAAAATGGATTGTGTTTTCCAAAAATGTTCATTTTTTTAAAAAAAAAGTATTCAGGATTTTAAAAAAGTGTTTGCACTTTAAAAAAATCGGAGATTTAAAAATTGTTCGTGCCTGCACGTTTCTAATATTTTTTCGCCCTTAAAGAATCTGTCAAATCTCGATGCTGTTGTGCGTGGATAAATACTCTTATTCTGGCCTCTCAGTATAGCAACATCAGCTAAAGGTAGCCGCATCAGTTTAGGAGAGGCAGATCGCAAGTTTGTTTTTCCTGAGATTTTTTACTTGGCGTGTTACGGAAAAGAGAAGAAGAAAAAAACTTGCTTCAGGGCTGTTTGAAAACGCTCTCAAGGTTTAAAATAAAGTGTGATCAGAGAGTTGGATGTGCTGATTTCCGAGATTGCAAGTTTAGGGCTGGATTTAGCTTTCGTCGTCTATAAGTTGAAGGTTTGTTAATTTTGGACTTTTTTCGTTTTGCAAAAACAGCAGCATGTAGTACATGGATCCCCATCGTCCCAAATCGCTTCCCCGTTCGGTCGGGATATGACAACAGCAGCCGGCACAGCATTGTACGTATTGTATTGTATTGGTATTGTATTGAAATGAAATGACTCGACGACCACTCACGGCGACGGACGTCATTTCATTTCACCGTTGAGCTCCGTACGTACGTATTATTACCCTTCCTTCCACGTAACGTAAGCACAAGTTGAGCATGCACTCTTTTTTCCTTTCTACCCCCCTTACAGTGTCCTCTCTGTATGTATGTGGGAGTGGCAGTGGCAGTGGCAGTGGCAGTGGGACTAGTGTGGAAGGCTAAGCACTTCATTCACTGTAGCATATTGTGCCCTGTTTCAACACTGTAGCAGAACTGTAGCAGCTTGGGCCCGGGGCTTAGCCTAATCCTAAACTCCGTCCTACATATACACACACATATACTCATCCCTATACACGGATACTAAGCTGGCACAATCTCTTGAGATTGATAAAGTCACAATAGTCGTCTTCATAGCCTACGGAAACATCTCTTCCCATCGAAAAAGTATCGCAGATCCCACCAAAAGAATATCACCAAAGAGTCTAAAATAAATTTAGGAAAATGCGAGCTCCAATACCAACATAGTACAATGCAGATGCTCACATACACTCATCTCTACAAACGCATGCACGCACACCCTACCCCTATAACGTTACCCGAAGAGACTGAAACAAATTTAAAATACACACATAAGTGCCAACACAGTACAACATAGATGCTCAATTACACTCACTCATAAGAACGCACGCATGCACACCCTACCCCTATAACGTTGTTAATAGTATAAAGTGTAGTTTTTTTTTGCTCATTCTACCTTCTATATAAAGTTAAGTTAATTATGATGCGATACCTAACAACTTTTTCTGCAAGACACTATAGGATAAGCAAATCAAACAAAATTATGTGCCTTAGAGTATCTACCATTTAGACCGTGAGAATTAAATTTGATTTTGATTGATAATGCATCTCTAATTATGTTGCTCATGCGTGCTAATTTTCACGACTAAGCCTTACAGCATAAATTCAGAAAAATGGGAGCACCAATATCAACACAGTACACCACATATGCTTAGTTACACTTAACCTTATGAACACCCGCACGCACGCCCAGCCCCCACAACGTTGTGAGTAGTACAAAGCGTAGCTTTTTTGCTCACTCTAGCTTCTATATAAAGCTAGGTTAATCCGGATAATGCCTTCAACAGGGTAACGATGCAAAAACATCACTATTGCCAGGTATAACCAACTCGAGCCAAGCCTAGGTTTTCACCACGAAGCTCGAGACCGGGTACACCACCATCGAAGTCAATCATGTGTTGTTGCCGCCACTTTTCCGCCTAACAGCTACATGTGTTGGGCTAGAACACCGATCGCCGCTGCTGCACAATCATATCCTCTATGTCAAGCCATCGTCCATGGAATGCATTTCACTGCCAAGGCAACCACCGGATCTGGAAAGAGAAACCCTCACAAAGACATTTTGGTGACCCCACAATCTGCGGCGAGGCTGCCACTGCAGGGCAGAGTGGTCAGCACACCGTCCAATATCGAGACGAAGCACATCACCACCGACTGCCATCTCACAGGAGATAGCCTTGCCTAAACCCGTCGTCCAAGGAGCTGACATAACCATATCTTGAGTAAGGTAGATCAGTTTATGGGGTCGCAATCCGCCTAGCCGCAACATCCACGTCGGATCCATCTAGGGCCTCCCCATGGCTATGGCCAATGCGAGAAGCCGTCGAAGGGTCTACACCCGCTGACCAAAAAGGAGATGGCGACTCCGGGACCTTGGATCTGAGGAGCGGGTTGGAGGCACCAAGGTGAGGCAACGCACGTCCTCACAGCCACTATCCACCACCGCGCTTAGCCAGACGGCATCTGACAACGACGAGGAGGGATTGAATAGCGGAGGCAAAGGCTAGGAGCGGCTTTGGCCTCCGGAGTGGCTAAATGTTTGAAACCGTGGGTATCTTTTGGTTTTTATCTGAGTTAAATTGGCTTGCACACCATCAACTGCCAGCTCGCTTACCCACTGTCTTCTTTTCTTTTATAAGAAAAACAACCCAGCCACGCATACGGGCTTCATGAAGTGCGCGGCGTGCCGCCCCGCCTCCGCCTGCTAGTCTTCACTTAACTCAAGAAACTACTCTACTATAATGGCCAAGCCTACCTACCTTAATTACCTCTCCACTCAAAATCAATACTAGTATGTAGTAATACACTAATCATAATCAGTTGAACAGTCAACTTACATAGATGTTTCAAGGGAACACATAGATCGATCCTCAAAGAAAAAAAAACAAAGTGAACAGATACATCATATAACCTTGGATTTACACAAGATTGCAACTTATATGTTACCTTCTTAGATTTTTTTTAACTCTTTCCTGTTCATCCTAAACACCATAAAAGATAGAGGTAAAACTTCTACTGTTCATCCTAAACACTATCAAAGATATATATTAGTGAAAGGAATGAGACAACAAATTATAATAATAAAAACATTGTAACCACATCGAGTCCGCAATAGGAAATTGAGACAAAACTTATTATCACACCACATATGCTCTGAACATTAATAAAACAATGCTATTATGATAAATCCTTCTAGACCAAAAAAACATCGAGACCCCACTGCACACAGGGACCGAAAATCTCCCCACAATGTCTCCAGCAAGGTAACAACGCCCACACGCGCCGCCATCGATGGTTCCGACGAAGGACGAAATCAAATTTCGCTGCCATACTCGCATCCAACACTGGCTGGACCACTGGATCCATCCCCACCGTCTTTTGCCACACCCCAAGGGAATGTTCCTGCCACCGGTAAACAACCACACACTGCTGGAGTCCAAGCGATGCAACCACCACCAGGAACCGCCGCACCGCCTCCGTGGGCCCTCGACTATTGAAGAAGCCCCAACACTGCGCGGTCGACGTCAGACCGCGAATACCTACGTGGCGATCCATCCATGGCCTGCCCCCTAGAACCAAGACAGAGCAAGGCACCGCCGCCGCCATCATCCCTCGCCCCGGCTTTGCCCTGCGGCTCTCCGACGGCGGCAGCGGAAACCCTAGATCGCGGGGAGGGGGATGGGGGGGGAGACTATTTTCTCTTGATTTTCTCATGGGGACATGGAAACTAAGAAGGGGTAAAAATGGACACGAAAATTTCACTAGTGAATGTGGTAAGAGCATCTACAGCCGGACTTGGCAAATCTGACCCATATACGTCCGCGGACGCGCCCGGGCACGCCCGCAGATGCATCCGAACGGGCCCTCATATTTCCGTCCCGACATCCACATATCTTAAATCCGGATTCTCAAATCCATGCACGCCAATCATACAAGCCAATGTCGCACGTAAATAGCAAATGTTGGTACGAAGCATAGATAGTGTTTACATAAAATTTATTTTAAGTGCCAAACTCAAGCATTGGCTCCTTGGTTGCCATTATGGGTCCACATGTGCTCCACCAGATCATTGAGTAGTTGCGTATGCACCTGCCGGTCTCGGACATTCTGATGCATCTGCAAAAAGTTCAGCAGCTGAGCCGCATCTTGATCCTTCGGGATTTCAATTTGTTCTCCAGGTGCTTCAAAATCATGGGTTTGGGTTACACCATCACCCTCATCATCGATAATCATATTGTGCAGAATAACACAACATGTCATCAGCTGCCACAAAGTTTCTGATTCCCACATCATTGCAGCGCTCCACACAATTCCCCAACGAGCCTGAAGCACACCGAATGCCCTCTCCACATCCTTCCTAGCCGCTTCCTGCATTGTTGCAAAGTGGCTCTGTTTATTGCCATTCGGTTCAAATATGGTCCTTATGCAATAGCTTTGCTACGGACACCCTGTGTCGTTTGATCAATCTTCTCCCTTTGATTGAGACATTGAAGTTGAGAATATGCTCCGCTTGTTGGTCCATTTCCTCTTGCATGCTCATGGGCATAATCATGTCCACTTCTTCGTTCGAATCCGACGAATCGAAGAACTCATCTTGAATCATTTGATCAAGCTCCGCCCGTCCATACTCCTCGTTCGACGAAGCATCGGAATCGATCGCTTTCCCAAACAAAATCACAAACAATCATGTCAAACAATGTGTTGAGCACATCAAGCGCAAGGCGGAGCCAGAGAGTTGCCGGACGTACCACGGTGGCGTCTGGGCCTGTTGGGAATATACCCCACGATATGACCTGCCATGTGAAACAACCCGGTGGATGGTTGGCAGCGCATAGATAACTCGGCCCATCGACCGAGTGGACGAGAAGGCCCAAAGGTCTTGAAGGCGGCTCGATGAGGGCCAGCTCATAACCTGATAATCGGTGGGCTGGCTGACAGCAAAAGCAAGGAAAGTCTACTTGTTTGGAGGACAAGATAAGTAGGAAACATATTAAGACTGTAGGGGAACGTAGCAATAATTCAAAAAAATTCTACGTGTCATCAAGATCAATCTAGGAGATACTAGCAACGAGAGAGAGGGAGTGTATCTTCATACCCTTGAAGATCGCTAAGCGGAAGCGTTCAAGAGAACGGGGTTGATGGAGTCGTACTTGTCGTGATCCAAATCACCGATGATCCTAGCGCCGAACGGACGGCACCTCCGCGTTCAACACACATACGGAACGGAGAGACGTCTCCTCCTTCTTGATCCAGCAAGGGGAGAGGAGAGGTTGATGGAGATCCAGCAGCACAACGGCGTGGTGGTGGAAGCAGCGGGATCTCGGCAGGGCTTCGCCAAGCACCAACGAGAAGGAGAGGTGTCACGGAGGGAGAGGGAGGCGCCAGGGACTTGGGTGCGGCTGCCCTCCCTCCCCCCACTATATATAGGACCCCTAGGGGGGCGCCGGCCCTAGGAGATCCAATCTCCAAGGGGGCGGCGGCCAAGGGGGGGACTTGCCCCCAAGTCAGGTGGGGCGCCCCCATCCCTAGGGTTTCCAACACTAGGCGCAGGGGGGGGCCCATGGGGGCGCACCAGCCCACCAGGGGCTGGTTCCCCTCCCACTTCAGCCCATGGGGCCCTCCGGGATAGGTGGCACCACCTGGTGGACCCCCGGGACCCTTCCGGTGGTCCCGGTACAATACCGATTACCCCCGAAACTTTCCCGATGGACGAAACTGGACTTCCTATATATAGATCTTCACCTCCGGACCATTCCGGAACTCCTCGTGACGTCCGGGATCTCATCCGGGACTCCGAACAACTTTCGGGTTACCGCATACTAATATCTCATAACAACTCTACCGTCACCGAACCTTAAGTGTGTAGACCCTACAGGTTCGGAAACCATGCAGACATGACCGAGACACCTCTCCGGCCAATAACCAATAGCGGGATCTGGATACCCATATTGGCTCCCACATGTTCCACGATGATCTCATCGGATGAACCACAATGTCGGGGATTCGATCAATCCCGTATTCAATTCCCTTTGTCAATCGGTATGTTACTTGCCCGAGATTCGATCGTCGGTATCCCAATACCTCGTTCAATCTCATTACCGGCAAGTCACTTTACTCGTTCTGTAACGCATGATCCCGTGACTAACTCCTTAGTCACATTGAGCTCATTATGATGATGCATTACCGAGTGGGCCCAGAGATACCTCTCCGTTACACGGAGTGACAAATCCCAGTCTCGATTCGTGCCAACCCAACAGACACTTTCGGAGATACCCGCAGTACACCTTTATAGCCACCCAGTTACGTTGTGATGTTTGGTACACCCAAAGCATTCCTACGGTATACGGGAGTTGCACAATCTCATGGTCTAAGGAAATGATACTTGACATTAGAAAAGCTTTAGCATACGAACTACACGATCTTGTGCTAGGCTTAGGATTGGGTCTTGTCCATCACATCATTCTCCTAACGATGTGATCCCGTCATCAACGACATCCAATGTCCATGGTCAGGAAACTGTAACCATCTATTGATCAACGAGCTAGTCAACTAGAGGCTTACTAGGGACATGGTGTTGTCTATGTATCCACACATGTATCTGAGTTTCCTATCAATACAATTCTAGCATGGATAATAAACGATTATTATGAACAAGTAAATATAATAATAACTAATTTATTATTGCCTCTAGGGCATATTTCCAACAGTCTCCCACTTGCACTAGAGTCAATAATCCAGTTCACATCGCTATGTGATTAACACTCAAGGTCACATCCCCATGTGACTAACACCCAAAGAGTTTACTAGATTCAATAATCTAGTTCACATTACCATGTGATTAACACTCAATGAGTTATGTGTTTGATCATGTTATGCTTGTGAGAGATGTTATAGTCAACGGGTCTAAACCTTTCAGATCCGTGTGTGCTTTACAAATCTCTATGTCATCTTGTAGATGCAGCTACCACGCTCTTTTTTTGGAGCTATTCCAAATAACTGTTCTACTATACGAATCCGGTTTACTACTCAGAATCATCCAGATTAGTGTCAAAGATTGCATCAGCGTAACCCTTTACGACGAACTCTTTTACCACCTCCATAATTGAGAAAATTCCTTAGTCCACTAGTTACTAAGGATAACCTTGACCGTTGTCCTGTGATCCATTCCTAGATCACACTTGTACCCCTTGACTGACTCAAGGCTTAGCACGCTTCAGGTGCGGTACACAACATTGCATACTTTAGAGCCTACGTCTAAAGCATAGGGGACGACCTTCATCCTTTCTCTCTATTCTGCCGTGGTCAGGTCTTGAGTTTTACTCAATACTCATACCTTATAACACAGCCAAGAACTCCTTCTTTGCCGATCTATTTTGAACTCCTTCAAAATTTTGTCATGGTATGTGTTCGTTTGAAAGTACTATTAAGCGATTTTGATCTATCCTTATAGATCTTGATGCTCAATGTTCAAGTAGCTTAATCTAGGTTTTCCATTAAAAACCACTTTTCAAATAACCCTGTATGCTTTCCAGAAATTCTATATCATTTCTGATCAACAACATGTTAACAACATATACTCATCAAAAATTCTATAGTGCTCCCACTCACTTCTTTGGAAATACAAGTTTCTCATAAACTTTGTATAAACCCAAAATCTTTGATCATCTCATCAAAGCGTATATTCCAATTCCAAGATGCTTACTCCAGTCCTTAGAAGGATTGCTGGAGCTTTGCATACTTTTTAGCATCTTTCAGCATTGACAAAAACTTCTGGTTGTATCACATACAACCTTTCCTCAAGAAAAACGTCGAGGAAACAATGTTTTGATATCCTATCTGCAAGATTTCATAAATAATGCAGTAACTGCTAACATAATTCCAACAGACTCTTAGCATCGCTACGAGTGAGAAAGTCTCATCGTAGTCAACTCCTTGAACTTGTCGGGAAACATCTTAACGACAAGTCGAGCTTTCTTAATGGTGACACTTACCATCATTGTCCGTCTTCCTTTTAAAATCCATCTGCACCCAACAGCCTTACGACCATCAAGTAGTTCTTTTCAAAGTCTATACTTTGTTTTATACATGGATCCTCTCTCGGATTTTATGGCCTCGAGCCATTCGTCGGAATCCGGGCCCACCATCGCTTCTCCATAGCTCGTAGGTTCATTGTTGTCTAGCAACATGACTTCCAAGACAGGATTACGTACCACTCTAAAGTAGTACACATCCTTGTCGACCTATGAGGTTTGGTAGTGACTTGATCCGAAGTTTCATGATCACTATCATAAGCTTCCACTTCAATTGGTGTAGGTTCCACAGGAACAACTTCCTGTGCCCTGCTACACACTAGTTGAAGTCACGGTTCAATAACCTCGTCAAGTCTCCACCATCCTCCCACTCAATTCTTTCGAGAGAAACTTTTCCTCGAGAAAGGACCCGTTTCTAGAAACAATCATTTTTGCTTCTGGATCTGAAATAGGAGGTATACCCAACTATTTTTGGGTATTCTATGAAGATGCATTTATCCGCTTTGGGTTCGAACTTTTCAGCCTGAAACTTTTTCACATAAGTGTCGCAGCCCCAAACTTTTAAGAAACGACAGCTTAGGTTTCTCTAAACCATAGTTCATACGGTGTCGTCTCAACGGAATTGTGTGGTGCCTTATTTAAAGTGAATGCGGTTGTCTCTAATGCCTAACCCATAAACGATAGTGGTAATTTGATAAGAGACATCATGGTATGCACCATATCCAAAAGGGTGCAGTTATGATGTTCGGACACACCATCACACTATGGTGTTCCAGGCGGTATTAGTTTTGAAACAATTTCCACAATGTCTTAATTGTGTGCCAAACTCATAACTCAGATGTTCATCTCTATGATCATATCATAGACATTTTATCATCTTGTCACGACGATCTTCAACTTCACTCTGAAATTACTTGAACCTTTCAATAATTCAGACTTGTGTTTCATCAAGTAAATATACTCATCATCTACTCAAATCATCTGTGAAGTAAGAACATAACGATATCCACTGCGCGCCTCAGCACTTATTGGACTGCACACATCAAAATGTATTACTTCCAACAAGTTGCTTTCTTGTTCCATCTTACTAAAAACGAGGCCTTTCAGTCATCTTGCCCATGTGGTATGATTTGCGTGTCTTAAGTGATTCAAAATCAAGTGAGTCCAAATGATCCATCTGTATGGAGTTTCTTCATGCATATCTACCAATAGACATGGTTCGCATGTCTCAGAGCATCTCCAACAGGCGCCGGTCGCGCCGCGCGCAAAAAACACATATGCCGCGCGCGCATCGGCTGGTTTGGCGCGGCGCACAGCACTGGCTCCAGCGGCCGCGCTAAAATGCAGCACGCGCGCGTCGCTCCAGCAGCGCGCGCGACTCGCCGGTGCATTGCATATGGCATATTTCAACACAAAATGATGCACATTTTCAACACAATAAAAATTTCACACAAACAAGTTGATGAAGTTCATGCCCACAAGTTTAAAATCATGCCCACAAGTTCATCCAACCAAGTTCAAAATGCAAATCAAGTTCAATACACAAAGGAAAGACACATCATTCCTCATCCTCGTCCTCGTCCTCATCTTCAGAAGACGATTCTTCCGCCTCCGAAGATGAATCTTCCTCCCTCTCCTCATTGCGCACCGCATCACGTGAAGCTCCGACAGTGTTGGCAAGATCTTCAATGGCATCTTCATGGGAATGTGTGCGAGGAGGCTCATTGAAAGACATTCCGCCCATGGCGGCCGGAGGTGCACCCATGCCTCCCATGAGAGAAGCAAAACTCATGCCTCCCATCGTGGCCATAGCGTCGGGGGGGGGGGGTGCTCCAAAGCCACCCATGCCACCCATGGAGCCGAAGCCACCGCCACCCATGCCACCCATGGCGCCGAGGCCACCGCCACCCATGGTGCCGATGCCACCGCCACCCATGGCGCCGATGCCACTGCCACCCATGGCGCCGATGCCACCGCCACCCATTGCGCCGAGGGCACCGCCACCCATTGCACGAACCATGGCTCTTTTTTGGATCAAGACTTCTTGTTGGGCAAGACTGGCATACTCCTTTTGCGCCGCATTGAGGTTAGTTGTGTCCAAGAAGAACAAGTGCTTCTCCCATTCCAACAATCTAGTTCGCTCCTCATTGCTCACCTTCCTCTCCTCCAAAGCCACCTTCCTCTCCTCGGCCGCCACCCTCCTCTCCTCGGCCGCCAACCTTCTCTCCTCGGCGGCGGCATCTTGGGTCCTTGCCATTTTCCTCACCTCGTTGGCTTCTTTTCTTGCCTTCACAATAGCTTCCATAGCATTTTTGAGCTCATCATCTCCTTTCCTCTTCTTCTTTTCGGTTTTGTCTTTCTTGCACCCATCCGGCCGCTTTGGCTTCGAGTATGAAACCGAGTTGGGTGTGGGGCTTCTCTTGCCGTCATCACTTGATGCATCATCCTCCTCCTCCTCATCATCCAACTTAATTGTTCGCTTCCGTTTGTCGCTCAAATGCAAATCATCCAAATCTTCGCGCTTCTTCCACTTCTCATCATCCTTCAACACATCATAGCAATGAGGCAAAGTAAAGACCCTTCCTTTCTTGATCTTCCCCTTCTTGGTTTTCCTCTCCTCTTCTTTGAACAAGTTTTGCGCAATGTTGTACTACATGAAAACAAAGCAAGTTAGCACCAACAACAAGCAAAACAAAGCAAGTTTAGCACCAACATGTAAGATGAAATGGCACTTACTCTATCGTCCTCATTTGTGCCACTTGGGTTCAACTTGTCAACCGCCTTTTGACAAGCCGCCCACCTTTGACAATCCGAGTTGATTGTCGACCACCGGGACCTAAGTGATCGGTTGGAGCGGTCAATTACACTCACGTTGCAAGAATCAAAGTGTTCCTTCATCCGGTTCCAATAAGCATCTCTACTTTGATCACCTCCAACGGATGGATCCCTCGACACTTGCAACCAAGTATTGCATAGTAAGATGTCATCGATGTTGGTGTAATTGCCCGCTCTTCCTTTCGGTGCATCGACAATGCCCTCACCCTCCTCGTCCACCTCGAACTCATGGTCTTGAAAATGCATGTCATTGGTTTGAGACCAATGCGAATTGTTGGAGCCAACACCCATCGTTGACATGTATGCATCATCATTGAGACTACAATTTTTTTTGCACAATGCAAATAAGCTATCTATATGTGACGAATGCATTCAAAAAATAACCAAAAAATGAAAAGTTAGAATTTTTTTACCTTGGAGGCATTTCGTCGAACATGTTGTGCGCGCCGGCTGCCGGCTCAACGAGTGAGCTTGCCGGCGCTTCGGTAGCCGCCGCGCCCGTCGCACGCCCCGCAAGCTTCTTCCTCTTCGCCTTGGAGGTGCCGGAGCCGTCCGCCGCCTTGTTTTTCTTCGCCGATGTCTTGCCCTTCTTTGGCCGCGCCGCATTCGGGAGCTGTAACACCCCGGATGTAATTTACCCAATATGTAATCCAACTCTTGCCGTTTCCGGCCTTAAGTTATTTTATTTCCTCGGGTTCGGGTCTTTGCCTCCGTGTGTTGTTATCGTTGTCATGCATCTCATATCATATCATCATGTGCATTGCATTTGCATACGTGTTCGTCTCATGCATCCGAGCATTTTCCCCGTTAGGATCATTACAGTGTAATCTAGATTATTGACTCTAGTGCAAGTGGGAGACTGAAGGAAATATGCCCTAGAGGCAATAATAAAGTTATTATTTATTTCCTTAATCATGATAAATGTTTATTATTCATGCTAGAATTGTATTAACCGGAAACATAATACATGTGTGAATACATAGACAAACAAAGTGTCACTAGTATGCCTCTACTTGACTAGCTCGTTAATCAAAGATGGTTATGTTTCCTAACCATGAACAATGAGTTGTTATTTGATTAACGGGATCACATCATTAAGAGAATGATCTGATTGACATGACCCATTCCATTAGCTTAGCACCCGATCATTTAGTATGTTACTATTGCTTTCTTCATGACTTATACATGTTCCTATAACTATGAGATTATGCAACTCCCGTTTACCGGAGGAACACTTTGGGTACTACCAAACGTCACAACGTAACTGGGTGATTCTAAAGGAGTACTACAGGTGTCTCCAAAGGTACATGTTGGGTTGGCGTATTTCGAGATTAGGTTTTGTCACTCCGATTGTCGGAGAGGTATCTCTGGGCCCTCTCGGTAATGCACATCACATAAGCCTTGCAAGCATTGCAACTAATGAGTTAGTTGCGGGATGATGTATTACAGAACGAGTAAAGAGACTTGCCGGTAACGAGATTGAATTAGGTATTGGATACCGACGATCGAATCTCGGGCAAGTAACATACCGATGACAAAGGGAACAACGTATGTTGTTATGCGGTCTGACCGATAAAGATCTTCGTAGAATATGTGGGAGCCAATATGGGCATCCAGGTCCCGCTATTGGTTATTGGCCGGAGACGTGTCTCGGTCATGTCTACATTGTTCTCGAACCCGTAGGGTCCGCACGCTTAAGGTTACGATGACAGTTATATTATGAGTTTATGCATTTTGATGTACCGAAGGTTGTTCGGAGTCCCGGATATGATCACGGACATGATGAGGAGTCTCGAAATGGTCGAGACATAAATATTGATATATTGGAAGCCTATATTTGGACATCGGAAGTGTTCCGGGTGAAATCGGGATTTTACCGGAGTATCGGGAGGTTACCGGAACCCCCCCGGGAGCTATATGGGCCATAGTGGGCCTTAGTGGAAAAGAGAAGGGGCTGCCCAAGATGGGCTGCGCGCCCCTCCCTCCCCTAGTCCTCCTCTCTCTTTTCCCCCTCCGCGAATCCTATTCCAACTAGGATTGGAGGGGAATCCTACTCCCAGAGGGAGTAGGACTCTCCTGGCGCGCCACCTATGGCCGGCCAGCCTCCCCCCTCTAGTCCTTTATATACTAAGGCAGAGGCACCCCAAAAACACACAAGTTGATCCACGTGATCTATTCCTTAGCCGTGTGCGGTGCCCCCAGCCACCATATTCCTCGATAATACTGTAGCGGAGTTTAGGCGAAGCCCTGCTGCTGTAGTGCATCAAGATCGTCACCACGCCGTCGTGCTGACGGAACTCTTCCCCGACACTTTGCTGGATCGGAGTCCGGGGATCGTCATCGAGCTGAACGTGTGCTCGAACTCGGAGGTGCCGTAGTTTCGGTGTTTGATCGGTTGGATCGTGAAGACGTACGACTACTTCCTCTACGTTGTGTCAACGCTTCCGCAGTCGGTCTGCGTGGGTACGTAGACAGCACTCTTCCCTCTCGTTGCTATGCATCACATGATCTTGCGTGTGCGTAGGAATTTTTTTGAAATTACTGCGTTCCCCATCAGTGGCATCCGAGCCTAGGTTATTTATGTTGATGTTATATGCACGAGTAGAACACAAGTGAGTTGTGGGCGATATAAGTCATACTGCCTACCAGCATGTCATACTTTGGTTTGGCGGCATTGTTGGACGAGACGACCCAGACCAATATTATGCGTACGCTTACGCGAGACCGGTTCCCCCGACGTGCTTTGCACATAGGTGGCTTGCGGGCGACTGTCTCTCCAACTTTAGTTGAACCAAGTATGGCTACGCCCGGTCCTTGCGAAGGTTAAAACGGAGTCTATTTGACAAACTATCGTTGTGGTTTTGATGCGTAGGTGAGATTGGTTCTTGCTTAAGCCCGTAGCAGCCACGTAAAACTTGCAACAACAAAGTAGAGGACGTCTAACTTGTTTTTGCAGGGCATGTTGTGATGTGATATGGTCAAGACATGATGCTGAATTTTATTGTCTGAGATGATCATGTTTTGTAACCGAGTTATCGGCAACTGGCAGGAGCCTTATGGTTGTCGTTTTATTGTATGCAATGCAATCGTGATATAATTTATCACTAAGCGGTAGCGATAGTCGTAGAAGCACAAGTTTGGCGAGACGACAACGATGCTACGATGGAGATCAAGGTGTCACGCCGGTGATGATGGTGATCATGACGGTGCTTCGGAGATGGAGATCACAAGCACAAGATGATGATGGCCATATCATATCACTTATATTGATTGCATGTGATGTTTATCCTTTTATGCATCTTATCTTGCTTTGGTTGGCGGTAGCATTATAAGATGATCTCTCACTAAATTATCAAGAAGTGTTCTCCCTGAGTATGCACCGTTGCCAAAGTTCATCGTGCCCAGACACCACGTGATGATCGGGTGTGATAAGCTCTACGTCCATCTACAACGGGTGCAAGCCAGTTTTGCACACGCAGAATACTCAGGTTAAACTTGACGAGCCTAGCATATGCAGATATGGCCTCGGAACACGGAGACCGAAAGGTCGAGCGTGAATCATATAGTAGATATGATCAACATAACGGTGTTCACCATTGAAAACTACTCCATCTCACGTGATGATCGGTTATGGTTTAGTTGATTTGGATCACGTGATCACTTAGAGGATTAGAGGGATGTCTATCTAAGTGGGAGTTCTTAAGTAATTTGATTAATTGAACTTAAACTTATCATGAACTTAGTACCTGATAGTATCTTGCTTATTTATGTTGATTGTAGATAGATGGCTCGTGCTGTTGTTCCGTTGAATTTTAATGCGTTCCTTGAGAAAGCAAAGTTGAAAGATGATGGTAGCAATTACACGAACTGGGTCCGTAACTTGAGGATTATCCTCATTGCTGCACAGAAGAATTACGTCCTGGAAGCACCGCTGGGTGCCAGGCCTGCTGCAGGAGCAAAGCCGGATGTTATGAACGTCTGGCAGAGCAAAGCTGATGACTACTCGATAGTTCAGTGTGCCATGCTTTACGGCTTAGAATCGGGACTTCAACGACGTTTTGAATGTCATGGAGCATATGAGATGTTCCAAGAGTTGAAGTTAATATTTCAAGAAAATGCCCGGATTGAGAGATATGAAGTCTCTAATAAGTTCTATAGCTGCAAGATGGAGGAGAACAGTTCTGTCAGTGAGCATATACTCAAAATGTCTGGGTATAATAATCACTTGATTCAGATGGGAGTTAATCTTCCAGATGATTGCGTCATTGACAGAATTCTCCAATCACTGCCACCAAGCTACAAGAGCTTCGTGATGAACTATAATATGCAAGAGATGAACAAGACTATTCCCGAGCTCTTCGCGATGCTGAAAGCTGCGGAGGTAGAAATCAAGAAGGAGCATCAAGTGTTGATTGTTAACAAGACCACTAGTTTCAAGAAAAAGGGCAAAGGGAAGAAGAAGGGGAACTTCAAGAAGAACGGCAAGCAAGTTGCTGCTCAGGAGAAGAAACCCAAGTCTGGACCTAAACCTGAAACTGAGTGCTTCTACTGCAAGCAGACTGGTCACTGGAAGCGGAACTGCCCCAAGTATTTGGCGGATAAGAAGGATGGCAAGGTGAACAAAGGTATATGTGATATACATGTTATTGATGTGTACCTTACTAGAGCTCGCAGTAGCACCTGGGTATTTGATACTGGTTCTGTTGCTAATATTTGCAACTCAAAACAGGGACTACAGAATAAGCGGACACTGGCAAAGGACGAGGTGACGATGCGCGTGGGAAACGGTTCCAAAGTCGATGTGATCGCAGTCGGCACGCTACCTCTACATCTACCTTCGGGATTAATATTAGACCTAAATAATTGTTATTTAGTGCCAGCGTTGAGCATGAACATTATATCTGGATCTTGTTTGATGCGAGACGGTTATTCATTTAAATCAGAGAATAATGGTTGTTCTATTTATATGAGTAATATCTTTTATGGTCATGCACCTTTGAAGAGTGGTCTATTTTTGATGAATCTCGGCAGTAGTAATACACATATTCATAATGTTGAAGCCAAAAGATGCAGAGTTGATAATGAACGTGCAACTTATTTGTGGCACTGTCGTTTAGGTCATATCGGTGTAAAGCACATGAAGAAACTCCATACTGATGGACTTTTGGAACCACTTGATTATGAATCACTTGGTACTTGCGAACCGTGCCTCATGGGCAAGATGACCAAAACACCGTACTCTGGTACTATGGAGAGAGCAACAGATTTGTTGGAAATCATACATACAGATGTATGTGGTCCGATGAATATTGAGGCTCGTGGCGGATATCGTTATTTTCTCACCTTCACAGATGACTTAAGCAGATATGGATATATCTACTTAATGAAACACAAGTCTGAAACATTTGAAAAGTTCAAGGAATTTCAGAGTGAAGTTGAAAATCATCGTAACAAGAAAATAAAGTTTCTACGATCTGATCATGGAGGAGAATATTTGAGTTACGAGTTTGGTGTACATTTGAAAAATTGTGGAATAGTTTCGCAATTCACGCCACCCGGAACACCACAACGTAATGGTGTGTCCGAACGTCGTAATCGTACTTTACTAGATATGGTGCGAGCTATGATGTCTCTTTCTGATTTACCGCTATTGTTTTGGGGTTATGCTTTAGAGACGGCCGCATTCACGTTAAATAGGGCACCATCAAAATCCGTTGAGACGACGCCTTATGAACTATGGTTTAGCAAGAAACCAAAGTTGTCGTTTCTTAAAGTTTGGGGTTGCGATGCTTATGTGAAAAAGCTTCAACCTGATAAGCTTGAACCCAAATCGGAGAAATGTGTCTTCATAGGATACCCAAAGGAGACTGTTGGGTACACCTTCTATCATAGATCTGAAGGCAAGACATTCGTTGCTAAGAATGGATCCTTTCTAGAGAAGGAGTTTCTCTTGAAAGAAGTGAGTGGGAGGAAAGTAGAACTTGACGAGGTAACTGTACCTGCTCCCTTACTGGAAAGTAGTACATCACAGAAAACTGTTCCAGTGACACCTACACCAGTTAGTGAGGAAGCTAATGATAATGATCATGAAACTTCAGATCAAGATACTACTGAACCTCGTAGATCAACCAGAGTGAGATCCGCGCCAGAGTGGTACGGTAATCCTGTTCTGGAAGTCATGCTACTAGATCATGATGAACCTACGAACTATGAAGAAGCGATGGTGAGCCCAGATTCCGCAAAATGGCTTGAAGCCATGAAATCTGAGATGGGATCCATGTATGAGAATAAAGTATGGACTTTGGTTGACTTGCCCAATGATCGGCAAGCAATTGAGAATAAATGGATCTTCAAGAAGAAGACTGACGCTGATGGTAATGTTACTGTCTACAAAGCTCGACTTGTCGCAAAAGGTTTTCGACAAGTTCAAGGGGTTGACTACGATGAGACCTTCTCACCCGTAGCGATGCTTAAGTCTGTCCGAATCATGTTAGCAATTGCCGCATTTTATGATTATGAAATTTGGCAAATGGATGTCAAAACTGCATTCCTGAATGGATTTCTAGAAGAAGAGTTGTATATGATGCAACTAGAAGGTTTTGTCGATCCAAAGGGAGCTAACAAAGTGTGCAAGCTCCAGCGATCCATTTATGGACTTGTGCAAGCCTCTCGGAGTTGGAATAAATGCTTTGATAGTGTGATCAAAGCATTTGGTTTTATACAGACTTTCGGAGAAGCCTGTATTTACAAGAAAGTGAGTGGGAGCTCTGTAGCATTTCTGATATTATATGTGGATGACATATTACTAATTGGAAATGATATAGAATTTCTGGATAGCATAAAGGGATACTTGAATAAGAGTTTTTCAATGAAAGACCTCGGTGATGCTGCTTACATATTAGGCATTAAGATGTATAGAAATAGATCAAGACGCTTAATTGGACTTTCACAAAGCACATACCTTGACAAAGTTTTGAAGAAGTTCAAAATGGATCAAGCAAAGAAAGGGTTCTTGCCTGTGTTACAAGGTGTGAAGTTGAGTAAGACTCAATGCCCGACCACTGTAGAAGATAGAGAGAAAATGAAAGATATTCCCTATGCTTCAGCCATAGGCTCTATCATGTATGCAATGCTGTGTACCAGACCTGATGTGTGCCTTGCTATAAGTCTAGCAGGGAGGTACCAAAGTGATCCAGGAGTGGATCACTGGACAGCGGTCAAGAACATCCTGAAATACCTGAAAAGGACTAAGGATATGTTTCTCATATATGGAGGTGACAAAGAGCTCATCATAAAAGGTTACGTTGATGCAAGCTTTGACACTGATCCGGACGATTCTAAATCGCAAACCGGATACGTGTTTACATTAAACGGTGGAGCTGTCAGTTGGTGCAGTTCTAAACAAAGCGTCGTAGCAGGATCTACATGTGAAGCGGAGTACATAGCTGCTTCGGAAGCAGCGAACGAAGGAGTCTGGATGAAGGAGTTCATATCCGATCTAGGTGTCATACCTAGTGCATCGGGTCCAATGAAAATCTTTTGTGACAATACTGGTGCAATTGCCTTGGCGAAGGAATCCAGATTTCACAAGGGAACCAAACACATAGAGATTTTCAAGATACATATGGATCTGAATGTTGCAGACCCATTGACTAAGCCTCTTCCACGAGCAAAACATGATCAGTACCAAGACTCCATGGGTGTTAGGATCATTACAGTGTAATCTAGATTATTGACTCTAGTGCAAGTGGGAGACTGAAGGAAATATGCCCTAGAGGCAATAATAAAGTTATTATTTATTTCCTTAATCATGATAAATGTTTATTATTCATGCTAGAATTGTATTAACCGGAAACATAATACATGTGTGAATACATAGACAAACAAAGTGTCACTAGTATGCCTCTACTTGACTAGCTCGTTAATCAAAGATGGTTATGTTTCCTAACCATGAACAAAGAGTTTTTATTTGATTAACGGGATCACATCATTAGGTGAATGATCTGATTAACATGACCCATTCCATTAGCTTAGCACCCGATCATTTAGTATGTTGCTATTGCTTTCTTCATGACTTATACATGTTCCTATGACTATGAGATTATGCAACTCCCGTTTGCCGGAGGAACACTTTGTGTGCTACCAAACATCACAACATAAATGGGTGATTATAAAGGAGTACTACATGTGTCTCCAAAGGTACATGTTGGGTTGGCGTATTTCGAGATTAGGTTTTGTCACTCCGATTGTCGGAGAGGTATCTCTGGGCCCTCTCGGTAATGCACATCACATAAGCCTTGCAAGCATTACAACTAATGAGTTAGTTGCGGGATGATGTATTACAGAACGAGTAAAGAGACTTTCCGGTAACTAGATTGAACTAGGTATTGGATACCGACGATCGAATCTCGGGCAAGTAACATACCGATGACAAAGGGAACAACGTATGTTGTTATGCGGTCTGACCGATAAAGATCTTCGTAGAATATGTGGGAGCCAATATGGGCATCCAGGTCCCGCTATTGGTTATTGACCGAAGACGTGTCTCGGTCATGTCTACATTGTTCTCGAACCCGTAGGGTCCGCACGCTTAAGGTTACGATGACAGTTATATTATGAGTTTATGCATTTTGATGTACCGAAGGTTGTTCGGAGTCCCGGATATGATCACGGACATGATGAGGAGTCTCGAAATGGTCGAGACATAAAGATTGATATATTGGAAGCCTATATTTGGACATCGGAAGTGTTCCGGGTGAAATCGGGATTTTACCGGAGTACCGGGAGGTTACCGGAACCCCCCAGGAGCTATATGGGCCATAGTGGGCCTTAGTGGAAAAGAGAAGGGGCTGCCCAAGATGGGCTGCGCGCCCCCCTCCCTCCCCTAGTCCTATTAGGACTAGGAGAGGTGGCCGGCCCCCTCTCTCTTTTCCCCCTCCGCGAATCCTATTCCAACTAGGATTGGAGGGGGAATCCTACTCCCAGAGGGAGTAGGACTCTCCTGGCGCGCCACCGATGGCCGGCCAGCCTCCCCCCTCTAGTCCTTTATATACTGAGGCAGAGGCACCCCAGAAACACACAAGTTGATCCACGTGATCTATTCCTTAGCCGTGTGCGGTGCCCCCAGCCACCATATTCCTCGATAATACTGTAGCGGAGTTTAGGCGAAGCCCTGCTGCTGTAGTGCATCAAGATCGTCACCACGCCGTCGTGCTGACGGAACTCTTCCCCGACACTTTGCTGGATCGGAGTCTTGGGATCGTCATCGAGCTGAACGTATGCTCGAACTCGGAGGTGCCGTAGTTTCGGTGCTTGATCGGTTGGATCGTGAAGACGTACGACTACTTCCTCTACGTTGTGTCAACGCTTCCGCAGTCGGTCTGCGCGGGTACATAGACAGCACTCTCCCCTCTCGTTGCTATGCATCACATGATCTTGCGTGTGCGTAGGAAATTTTTTGAAATTACTGCGTTCCCCAACAGTCATGACTTGCTCTGTAGTGAGTGCATCGAGCTCGTAAACATGCCTACTTGATATCTGTTTTGCATGCTCCAGTTTTTCACTAAGTCTGTGATCTGTTTATGTTTTTGCCATGTTCACATGCTTGCAAATGTATTTTCTGATCCCTTTTGGCTCAAGGTCACTAAGGGACTTTTGTTAAGCTCTTTGAGTAGCTCCATGCCATGCTTTACTTTGCCATGTTCAGCACCTGTAGCATATAGTTTTCATGCTCCAAAGCGTGCTACCTGATCTGAAATTCCAGACAAGTGTTAATTTCTCCAAGTCTGAAATCTGTTTACCAAATGCCTTTTTGCCATACTGGTTTGAACCTGTTAATGGATGAATTGGCCGTAGCTCAGTGTTCATCTTTTGTTAAGAATCATGAGTGGATCCCTGCCATGTATTTTGTTTTCATGTTTGGGTGCTATAGCATGTTCATCTTGTTGCATTTAGATGGCTACTTGCTGTATATCGCAGACCGTGGTCATATTTGAATTGCTTGCCATTTCCAAACCGTAACTCCGATTCCAGTGATCTTTATATCGTTTTGAGGCGATTTCATCTCACCTTTCCAGTGGCACACTTGGATTTACAAGTTGAGGCCGGGTTAATTCATTCCTTGTCAAATCTTGCATATGCATCCCATATCGCATCCCGCATAGCATACCATCTTTGCATCATTTTGTTTGAGCTTTGCACGTGGTTGATTGTGTTCCATTTGCTTGTTTGTCTTGTTTGGGTAGATCCGGGAAACGAGTTCGCTAATGAGGAGCCCGTTGAGTTTGCTTTCGAGGATCCAGTCAACTCTGACAACTTTGCAGGCAAGATGATCATACCCTCGAAATCACTACTATCTTTGCTTTGCTAGATGCTCGCTCTTTTGCTATGCCTACACTACGATACCTACCACTTGCTTATCATGCCTCCCAAATTGCCATGTCAAACCTCTAACCCACCATGTCCTAGCAAACCATTGATTGGCTATGTTACCGCTTTGCTCAGCCCCTCTTATAGCGCTACTAGTTGCAGGTGAAGATTGGAGGCCGTTCCTTGTTGGAACATTATTTACTTGTTGGGATATCATTATATTATCTTGTTATCTTAATGCATCTATATACTTGGTAAAGGGTGGAAGGCTCGGCCTCTCGCCTAGTGTTTTGTTCCACTCTTGCCGCCCTAGTTTCCGTCATATCGGTGTTATGTTCCCGGATTTTGCGTTCCTTACGCGGTTGGGTGATAATGGGAACCCCTTGACAGACCGCCTTGAATAAAACTCCTCCAGCAATGCCCAACCTTGGTTTTACCATTTGCCACCTAGCCTTTTCCCTTGGGTTTCGCGGACTCAAGGGTCATCTTATTTTTAAACCCCCAGGCCAGTGCTCCTCTGAGCGTTGGTCCAACCTAGAGCACCGTGCGGGGCCGTCCCTTGGCAACTTGGGTTACGTTGGCTCCCGTATGCTTAGCTTATCTGGTGTGCCCTGAGAACGAGATATGTGCAGCTCCTATCGGGATTTGTCGGCACAGCGGGTGGTGTTGCTGGACTTGTTTTACCATTGTCGGAGTTGTCTTATAGAACCGGGATACCGAGTCTGATCGGAATGTCTCGGGAGGAGGTCTATTCCTTCGTTGATCGTGAGAGCTTGTCATAGGCTAAGTTGGGACTCCCCTGCAGGGATTTTAACTTTCGAAAGCTGTGCCTGCAGTTGTGGGCAGATGGGAATTTGTTAATGTCCGGTTGTAGATAACTTGAACCTTAACTTAATTAAAAAGAATCAACTGTGTGAGTTACCGTGATGGTCTCTTTTCGGCGGAGTCCGGGAAGTGAACACGGTGTTGGAGTAATGCTTGCCGTAGGTTGCCCTCTAGTTACTCGTACGCGCTTTGCCCTCTCTTCTCGCTCTCTTTTGCGAATAGGTTAGCCACCATATATGCTAGTCGCTTGCTGCAGCTCCACATATTTACCTTGCCTTACCTATAAGCTTAAATAGTCTTGATGGCGAGGGTGCGAGATTGCTGAGTCCCTGTGGCTCACAGATTACTTCCAAACCAGATGCAGGGCCTGATGATTCCGTTCCAGATGACGTGCTTGAGCTCAAGTGGGAGTTCGACGAGGACTCACGCCGATACTACGTGTCTTTCCCCCATGATCAGTAGTGGTGCCCAGTTGGGGTGATCAGGACCGTGTCGCATGTTGGGTTATCTTTTATTTTGGCGCCGTAGTCGGGCCATGAGTGTTTGAATGTTGTAATGCTATTTATGTACTTTGATTGACGTGGCGAGTGTAAGCCAACTATGTTTCTCCCCTTTTATTATCTATATTACATGAGATGTTGTGAAGATTGCCTAACTTGCAACATTGCTTTCAATGCGGTTATGCCTCTAAGTCGTGCCTCGACACGTGGGAGCTATAGTCGCATCGAGGGCGTTACAAGTTGGTATCAGAGCCTTCCCCGACCTTAGGAGCCCCCATTGCTTGATCGTTTTTAGCAGTCGTTGTTGAGTCTAGAAAAATGTTTTGAGTCATTTAGGAATTATATATCGGAGAGTTTAGGAATTCTTTTTACTCCCCAGTCTCCTCATCGCTCTGGTAAGGCATCCTGACGTAGAGTTTTGACTATTCTCTTCTCAAATTTGACAAAAAAATTTAGGATCACGCGGGTATCTTGGAATCGTTCTGATGGTTTTGTGACGAGAACATTGTTCTTGGTGCCTCCTGTCTTTAGGGGTTGTGGCAGTGTCCCAGGGAGTTGAGCTCCGAGGTGTTGTCATCACAATTTTATTGTTGCAGTTCTGGAATACCTGAGTTTAGTACGCCGACATCGAAAATCTCTTTTATGCAGTTCGTTGGTGAGATAACCTCGATGCCACCCAGTACTGGGGCGGGAGTTCGGGAGTATCGCCATAACTTGTATAACAGATGCTTTTCGAAGGTTGAGGTAGATGGTTTCCGAAGTTTTCTCGGTTATGTGTTGAAGGATGGATACAGCTGGGTGTAGGATTTGCTAGTTTTGGGTGAGATGTTATGCTTCCCCTGTATCCCCAACACCTGATTGCATAACCGGAAAGGTTCGGGAGTTTCATAGGTGGGAATTCTTGTAGCTCTAGTTCTTCTTACACGGATATTTGGTTTGAGATTGGGATTTCTTACCGAGTATTCGTTCTTGATCCGTACCTTGTTGATTTATTCCTCTACCTAAATTCGAAGTGGCTTCTCAATTTATGGATATGTGACCATTTCAAGTGGAATGCATTCGTTCATTTTGTTCGGATGTGAAGACTATATGTTGCAATTTCAACCCGTTTGATTCAGCTTCATATTATCTGTCAATGTGCTAACGGTTGTCACCCTCTTCAGGATGGCTCCCGCTAAGAGCAGCAATCAGAATCAGAATCAAAATCAGGATCCGCCACCACCTCCACCTCCTCCGGAGGCATGGCAAGCTGTGATGGCCGCAACCAATGCAAACACGCAGTTGATCATGCAAATTCTTCAAGAGCGCAATCAAGCGAACCAAGGCAACCAAGGCAACAATCAGAATCACTTTGCTGCACTCAACCAGTTCCTTGCTAACGGGCCAAAGACTTTCAGCAATTGTGTTGAGGCAACTGATGTTGACGATTGGCTCGTGGATCTGTGCAAGCATTTCGAGTGCAGTAACGTCAGGCCTGAGGACTTTGTCAAGTTTGCTTCCTTCCAACTCAAAGACCAAGCTGCAGAATGGTTCCAGCAGTATAAGGATTCCAGAGGAGGCCGTCTGATTACCTGGGATGAATTCCGTCAAGATTTCAAAGTTCATCATATTCCTCAGAGCGTGGTTGAAAGCAAGCGTGAGGAATTCCGCAACCTGAAGCAAGGCTCTTTGTCTGTCTATGACTACAACAAGTTGTTTCAGAAGCTCGCCCGCTTTGCTAAGCAGGACGTCCCTGATGAGAAGAGCATGATATACCAGTTCAGGGGTGGTCTCAGAGAAGAAATCCAGCTAGCTCTTGTTCTCTTTGAGCCCTTGAGGTACGATGAGTTCTACAACATGGCATTGAAGCAAGAGGCTGCTCAACTGAGGTGTGATGCTTCCAAGAAGCGAGTCAGAGATGCTACTCCTTCTTCCTCTACTCAAGTGGCCAAGCAGCAGAAGTATTGGCTTCCTCCTCCTCCGTTTCGTCAGCCGTATCAACAGAAGAGCAAAGGTGGTAGTGGATCTTCCCACCCACCCAACCCTGGCTTTCAGAACAAGACTTCGTCTCAAGCTCCAAGATCGAGTGATCTGTATTACCGTCCACTTTTAGAGGTCACGTGCAACAAGTGCCAATAGAAGGGTCACTATACCAACAAGTGCTTCAATCATAGGCGCCTTCCTCCTCCTCCTCCTGTGAGATCGGCAAGTACAGTTGTGGTCAAGCATAACCCCAAGCACGCCAAGGTCAACTTGCTAAATGCAGCTCAGGAAAAGGACTTGTCAGATGTCATCATGGGTAACTTTCCAGTTAACTCTTTTCCCGCAAAAGTTCTTTTTGACACTGGTGCATCACATTGTTTCATGTCAAGATCATTTGTTTCCAAGCATGACTTTGTTTCGCAAATGTTGGGTAAACCTATGGGAGTGGTTTCTCCGGCTAAGTCTATGAGGGCTACTTCAATAGTCCCGGATGTTTCAATCATGATGGGTGATTTCAAGTTTCTGGATTCTCCAATGGTCCTTGGTAATTCGGATATTGATCTTATTCTCAGAATGGATTGGCTTTCTAAGCACAAGGCTCAGCTTGATTGTGCAGCCAGGCAAATTCAATTGACTCATTCGTCTGAGGATGTAATTGTCTTTGCCACGAATGACGATACCATCCGTCTGTTTTCTCTCAATGAGAAGGGTGAACTGGATGCCATCTCGCAAATTCTAGTCGTTTGCGAATATCAAGACGTCTTTCCAGAAGAGCTTCCAGGAATGCCTCCGCACCAGCCAGTTGAATTCGTCATCGATCTTGAGCCTGGCACGGAACCAGTGTGCAAGCGTCCTTACAAGCTCGGACCTGAAGAGTTGAAGGAGCTGAAGAAGCAACTCGATATTCAAGAGAGAATGGGTCTCATCCGACCTAGTTCTTCTCCGTGGGGTTGTGGTGTTCTTTTTGTGAAGAAGAAGGATGGAACGGACCGACTTTGTGTTGACTACCGTCCATTGAACAAGAAGACTATCAAGAACAAATACCCACTTCCCAACATCAACGAGTTGTTCGAACAACTCAAAGGTGCCCAAGCATTCTCCAAGCTTGATCTCCGTATGGGTTATCATCAGATTCGAATCCGTGAGCAAGATATTCCCAAGACGGCTTTCAGGACAAGCTATGGTTCATATGAATACACTGTCATGTCTTTTGGCCTCGTCAACGCTCCTCCGACTTTCTCTCGCATGATGAACTTCATCTTCAATGCCTACACCAATGACTTCATTTTGGTCTATCTCGACGACATTTTGGTCTTTTCGAAGAACAAGGAAGATCATGCCAAGCACTTGCGTTTGGTACTCGATAAGCTCAGGGAACACCAGTTCTACACCAAGTTCTCCAAGTGCGAATTTTGGCTCGATGAGGTTCTTTATCTGGGTCATATCATCTCTGCCAAGGGCATTGCGGTGAATCCTGAGAAGGTGTCTGCAATTGTGAATTGGGAACCACCTCAGAACGTGAAGCAACTCCGTAGCTTCCTCGGTCTCGCAAGCTACTGTCGAAGATTCATTGAAAACTTTTCTAAGATCGCGAAGCCTCTCTCAAATCTTCTCAAGAAGCACGTCAAGTACGTTTGGTCTCCAGAATGTGACATCGCTTTCAACACTTTGAAAGAGAAATTGGTCACTGCTCCAGTTCTGACTCCTCCTGATGAATCCAAACCGTACGAGGTCTTTTGCGATGCCTCTCTCCAAGGTCTTGGCGCAGTGTTGATGCAAGAGAAGAAAGTTGTGGCTTATACCTCTTGCCAGTTGAAGCCCAATGAGAAGAACTACCCCACTCATGACCTTGAGTTGGCGGCAGTTGTGCATGCTCTTTTGACTTGGAGACATCTCTTATTGGGAAGAAAAGTGGACATCTTCACTGACCACAAGAGTCTCAAGTACATCTTCACTCAGCCTAATCTCAACCTCAGGCAGACTCGATGGGTCGAAATGATTCAAGAGTATAATCCGAGTATCGAGTATACTCCAGGCAAGGCCAATGTGATTGCTGACGCATTGAGCAGGAAGGCTTATTGCAACAGTCTGATTCTCAAGCCTTATCAACCGGAGCTTTGTGAAGCTTTCCGCAAACTTAATCTGCAAGTTGCTCCTCAAGGTTTCCTCGCCAACCTTCAAGTCTTTCCTACCTTGGAAGACCAGATTCACCAAGCCCAGCTTCTTGATGCTATGGTGAAGAAGGTGAAAATTGGGATTGCCAAGAGTCAACCCAAGTACAAGTGCTACCGCCTTGATGACAAGGATACTCTCTTCTTCGAGGATCGTATTGTTGTGCCCAAAGGTGACCTTCGTAAAGTGATCTTGAACGAGGCTCACAATTCTCTCCTCTCCATCCACCCTGGGAGCACGAAGATGTATCAGGACGTCAAGCAGGCTTATTGGTGGACTCGAATGAAGCGCGAGATTGCTCAGTTCGTGAATGAATGTGATGTCTGCAGAAGAGTGAAGGCAGAACACCAAAGGCCATCTGGTCTCCTCTAACCTCTTGCCATTCCAGAATGGAAGTTTGACCACATTGAGATGGACTTCGTGACTGGGTTTCCAAAGTCCAAGCGTGGCAATGATGCTATATTCGTTGTCATCGACAAACTCACTAAAGTGGCTCATTTTCTGCCTATCAAAGAGTCAATCACTGCAGCTCAATTGGCGGAGCTCTATACCTCTCGAATTGTCTCTCTGCACGGTATTCCACAAGTGATCTCTTCAGACCGTGGCAGCATCTTTACCTCCAAGTTTTGAGATTCTTTTCAGAAGGCCATGGGCACCAACATCCGCTTCAGCACAGCTTTCCATCCTCAAACTAGTGGTCAAGTCGAGCATGTCAACCAGATTCTTGAAGATATGCTCAGGGCTTGTGTGATCTCCTTCGGCATGAAGTGGGAGGATTGTCTTCCATATGCTGAATTCTCCTACAACAACAGTTTTCAAGCAATTTCGGGCAAGGCCCCATTCGAAATTCTGTATGGCAGGAAGTGTCGTACCCCTCTCAACTGGTCTGAAACCGGTGAACGTCAGCTTCTCGGAAATGACTTAATCACAGAGGCAGAGGAGATGTGCAAAGTCATTCGAGATAACCTCAAAGCAGCCCAATCCCGCCAGAAGAGCTACTATGATAGTAAGCACCGTGATTTGGCTTTCGAGATCGGAGATCATGTTTGCCTCCGCGTCTCTCCAATGAAAGGTACTCGTCGCTTCGGTATCAAAGGGAAGCTTGCCCCTAGATACATGGGACCTTTCAAGATCGTCAGCAAGAGAGGTGATCTCGCCTATCAACTCGAGCTTCCTTCAAACTTTGCAAATGTGCATGACGTGTTCCATGTCTCTCAGCTTCGAAAGTGCTTCAAGACTCCTGAACGCACCGTCAACTTCAAAGACATTGAGCTCCAAGAAGATCTCTCTTATCGTGCGCACCCCGTTGCTATCCTTGAAGAGACTGAACGCAAGACTCGCAACAAGTCGATCAAATTCCTCAAAGTCAAGTGGTCACACCATTCCGACCGTGAAGCTACCTAGGAACGCGAGGATCACCTCCGTTCTGAGTACCCGGCGTTCTTTCAGTCCTAGATCTCGGGATGAGATCCTTTCGTTGTGGTGGAGTGTTGTAACACCCCGGATGTAATTTACCCAATATGTAATCCAACTCTTGCCGTTTCCGGCCTTAAGTTATTTTATTTCCTCGGGTTCGGGTCTTTGCCTCTGTGTGTTGTTATCGTTGTCATGCATCTCATATCATATCATCATGTGCATTGCATTTGCATACGTGTTCGTCTCATGCATCCGAGCATTTTCCCCGTTGTCCGTTTTGCATTCCGGCGCTCCGTTCTCCTCCGGTGGTCATTTCTACCTTTCTTTCGTGTGTGGGGATTAAACATCTCCGGATTGGACCGAGACTTGTCATGCGGCCTTGGTTTACTACCAGTAGACCGCCTGTCAAGTTTCGTACCATTTGGACTTCGTTTGATGCTCCAACGGTTAACCGAGGGACCGAAAAGGCCTCGTGTGTGTTGCAGCCCAACACCCCTCCAATTTGGACCAAAACCCACTCCATCATCTAGAGCGTTCAATCACGATCGCGTGGCCGAAAACCGCACCTCATTTGGACACTCCTAGCTCCCTCTACCTCTATATATAGACCCCTCCTCGAAATTTCCGGATCCCCTCCTCCCAAACCCTAAAAATTCCGCTCCCCTCGCCGCCGGACGTGTCCGATTTGGGCCGGACACGTCCGCCGCCGACCAACGAGCCGCTGCCACATGGCGCCGCCGCCTGTCCCGCCGCCAGCCCGGGCGAGCCCGAGCCGGGCCCCCGTGTGGCCCGCGCGCCGGCCGCCACCACCTCCTCGCCGCGCCTCCTCGTCGCCGGCGACCGCGGCAGCAACTCCGGCGGGCTCCGGTCGCCGCCCCCGCCGTGCCCCCGCGGCACCGACGCCGCCGCACGCCCTGGCGAGCCCCGACCTCCTCCTCCCTCCTCGACGACCGCGACGCCGGCAAGTCCGACTCCGGTGCCGGCCTCCCTGTCGAACCTCGTAAAACGCGCCACCGCTACAGTACCCCTCCAGATCCAGATCGGGATCGGTTGACTTTTTGCCCAAAACCCTAATTATTTTGCTATGTTCATCGCATCGTATCTCCGCATCCGTAGCTCCGTTTTGGGCATATAGCATATCAAAATGTTCGTCTCAGAGAGCACATCATTTCATCTCATTGCATAATTTTCATTTGAGTTCATCTTGATGCCCGAAATGCTGTTGGAGGAGTGCTATTTGAGATAATTGTCAGATCTGCTGCTCTAATTAGATATTTGTCATTTTTGCCATGATTAATGTGTGCATGCTATGCCCCTGAGCTCTACATGTGTTTTGTTATATGTTTTGCCATCTATCCAGAGGTGCAACCCATGTATTTTTGTGATGTGTGTGGTGACTAGCACAACCTTGCAAAGTGGTGCATTCGTTAATGCTGATTTCAGGGACTTAGCATTTCCACTAAGTCCTTGATCTGTTTATCTCAATATGCCATATGTTCATGTTGTTTCCTAGTGATCCGTGCCTCTTTTGAGGATGATCAGTAAGGATATTTTGTTAATCTTGTAGTGCTCTATCCATCCATGTCTTTGTTTGCATTTAAGGAGCACCCTAGCTTGAGTCAATCGAGCTCTGCTTTTGCTATTTCGTGAATCTGGGCAGATTATCTACTTGTTAGCGATTTTGCCGAGGATGTTGTAGTTGATCCGTGCATGCTATGTTATTGTTCTTGCCATGTCTAGCTTGTAAAATGTGTATTCTTGATGGGTGTATGCTTAGATTGTCATGAATTGCTCTGTAGTGAGTGCATCGAGCTCGTAAACATGCCTACTTGATATCTGTTTTGCATGCTCCTGTTTTTCACTAAGTCCGTGATCTGTTTATGTTTTTGCCATGTTCACATGCTTGCAAATGTATTTTCTGATCCCTTTTGGCTCAAGGTCACTAAGGGACTTTTGTTAAGCTCTTTGAGTAGCTCCATGCCATGCTTTACTTTGCCATGTTCAGCACCTGTAGCATATAGTTTTCATGCTCCAAAGCATGCTACCTGATCTGAAATTCCAGACAAGTGTTAATTTCTCTAAGTCTGAAATCTGTTTACCAAATGCCTTTTTGCCATGCTTGTTTGAACCTGTTAATGGATGAATTGGCCGTAGCTCAGTGTTCATCTTTTGTTAATCATCATGAGTGGATCCCTGCCATGTATTTTGTTGTCATGTTTGGGTGCTGTAGCATGTTCATCTTGTTCCATTTAGATGGCTACTTGCTGTATATCGCAGACCGTGGTCATATTTGAATTGCTTGCCATTTCCAAACCGTAACTCCGATTCTGGTGATCTTTATATCGTTTTCAAGCGATTTCATCTCACCTTTCCAGTAGCACACTTGGATTTCCAAGTTGAGGCCAGGTTCATTCATTCCTTGTCAAATCTTGCATATGCATCCCATATCGCATCCCGCATAGCATACCATCTTTGCATCATTTTGTTTGAGCTTTGCACGTGGTTGATTGTGTTCCGTTTGCTTGTTTGTCTTGTTTGGGTAGAGCCGGGAGACGAGTTCGCTAATGAGGAGCCCGTTGAGTTTGCTTTCGAGGATCCAGTCAACTCTGACAACTTTGCAGGCAAGATGATCATACCCTCGAAATCACTACTATCTTTGCTTTGCTAGATGATCGCTCTTTTGCTATGCCTACGCTACGATGCCTACCACTTGCTTATCATGCCTCCCAAATTGCCATGTCAAACCTCTAACCCACCATGTCCTAGCAAACCGTTGATTGGCTATGTTACCACTTTGCTCAGCCCCTCTTATAGTGCTACTAGTTGCAGGTGAAGATTGGAGGCCGTTCCTTGTTGGAACATTATTTACTTGTTGGGATATCATTATATTATCTTGTTATCTTAATACATCTATATACTTGGTAAAGGGTGGAAGGATCGGCCTCTCGCCTAGTGTTTTGTTCCACTCTTGCCTCCCTAGTTTCCGTCATATCGGTGTTATGTTCCCGGATTTTGCGTTCCTTACGCGGTTGGGTGATAATGGGAACCCCTTGACAGTCCGCCTTGAATAAAACTCCTCCAGCAATGCCCAACCTTGGTTTTACCATTTGCCACCTAGCCTTTTCCCTTGGGTTTCGCGGACTCAAGGGTCATCTTATTTTTAAACCCTTGGGCCAGTGCTCCTCTGAGTGTTGGTCCAACCTAGAGCACCGTGCGGGGCCGTCCCTTGGCAACTTGGGTTACGTTGGCTCCCGTATGCTTAGCTTATCCGGTGTGCCCTGAGAACGAGATATGTGCAGCTCCTATCGGGATTTGTCGGCACAGCGGGTGGTGTTGCTGGACTTGTTTTACCATTGTCGGAGTTGTCTTATAGAACCGGGATACCGAGTCTGATCGGAATGTCTCGGGAGGAGGTCTATTCCTTCGTTGATCGTGAGAGCTTGTCATGGGCTAAGTTGGGACTCCCCTGCAGGGATTTGAACTTTCGAAAGCTGTGCCTGCAGTTGTGGGCAGATGGGAATTTGTTAATGTCCGGTTGTAGATAACTTGAACCTTAACTTAATTAAAAAGAATCAACTGTGTGAGTTACCGTGATGGTCTCTTTTCGGCGGAGTCCGGGAAGTGAACACGGTGTTGGAGTAATGCTTGCCGCAGGTTGCCCTCTAGTTACTCGTACGCGCTTTGCCCTCTCTTCTCGCTCTCTTTTGCGAATAGGTTAGCCACCATATATGCTAGTCGCTTGCTGCAGCTCCACATATTTACCTTGCCTTACCTATAAGCTTAAATAGTCTTGACCGCGAGGGTGCGAGATTGCTGAGTCCCTGTGGCTCACAGATTACTTCCAAACCAGATGCAGGGCCTGATGATTCCGTTCCAGATGACACGCTTGAGCTCAAGTGGGAGTTCGACGAGGACTCACGCCGATACTACGTGTCTTTCCCCGATGATCAGTACTGGTGCCCAGTTGGGGTGATCGGGACCGTGTCGCATGTTGGGTTATCTTTTATTTTGGCGCCGTAGTCGGGCCATGAGTGTTTGAATGTTGTAATGCTATTTATGTACTTTGATTGACGTGGCGGGTGTAAGCCAACTATGTTTCTCCCCTTTTATTATCTATATTACATGGGATGTTGTGAAGATTGCCTAACTTGCAACATTGCTTTCAATGCGGTTATGCCTCTAAGTCGTGCCTCGACACGTGGGAGCTATAGCCGCATCGAGGGCGTTACAGGAGCTTTGAGGAGGAGGGGGCGGCGGCTCGGGGCCGGCGCCGGCGCGACGCCACCCGCCGCCGAGGTCATCCGCGGCAGCATGAAGAGGCCGCGCGCGAGGCCGCTCGTCGGAGGAGCTCCGGCGGAGGCGAGGCCAACGCCACCCGGGCTAGGGTTTGTGGCGGCGGCGGCAGGGGGGTCGCGGCTATAGGACGGGGTGAGCGGGGTGCCGGCGCGTGCGTTTATGGGTGCGGGTCGCCGGTGTCGGCGCGCGCGGGGCTTTGGAGGGGGAGAAGAAGAGCGCAGCGCGAGCGTCGTGTGTGCCGTGCGCGGAAGCGGGCGCCGCAAATACACCGTGCGACGTACCGCTTCCTAGCGCGCGCCCAACTGCTTATACCGCGCGCGCGGTTATTGCGCGCCCGCTGGAGCCATCCGCCGGGTTGCGCGCGCGCTAAAACGGGGGATTTTTCGGCGCGGTGCCTGTTTAGCGCGCCTGTTGGAGATGTTCTCAATCTTTTCAAAAACGAGTGAGTCCAAAGATCCATCAACATGGAGCTTCTTCATGCGTTTTATACCAACATGACTCAAATGGCAGTGCCACAAGTATGTGGTACTATCATTACTATCTTATATCTTTTGGCATGAACATGTGTACCACTATGATCGAGATTCAATAAACCATTTATTTTAGGTGCAAGACCATTGAAGGTATTATTCAAGTAAATAGAATAACCATTATTCTCCTTAAATGAATAACCGTATGGCGATAAACATAATCCAATCATGTCTATGCTCAACGCAAACACCAAATAAAAATTATTTAGGTTTAACACCAATCTCGATGGTAGAGGGAGCGTGCGATGTTTGATCACATCAACCTTGGAAACACTTCCAACATATCTGAAGGAAATATGCCCTAGAGGCAATAATAAAGTTATTATTTATTTCCTTATATCATGATAAATGTTTATTATTCATGCTAGAATTGTATTAACCGGAAACATAATACATGTGTGACCACATAGACAAACAAAGTGTCACTAGTATGCCTCTACTTGACTAGCTCGTTAATCAAAGATGGTTATGTTTCCTAACCATGAACAATGAGTTGTTATTTGATTAACGGGATCACATCATTAGGTGAATGATCTGATTAACATGACCCATTCCATTAGCTTAGCACCCGATCATTTAGTATGTTGCTATTGCTTTCTTCATGACTTATACATGTTCCTATGACTATGAGATTATGCAACTCCCGTTTGCCGGAGGAACACTTTGTGTGCTACCAAACATCACAACATAAATGGGTGATTATAAAGGTGCTCTACAGGTGTCTCCAAAGGTACATGTTGGGTTGGCGTATTTCGATATTAGGATTTGTCACTCCGATTGTCGGAGAGGTATCTCTGGGCCCTCTCGGTAATGCACATCACATAAGCCTTGCAAGCATTGCAACTAATGAGTTAGTTGCGAGATGATGTATTACGGAATGAGAAAAGAGACTTGCCGGTAACGAGATTGAACTAGGTATTGAGATACCGACGATCGAATCTCGGGCAAGTAACATACCGATGACAAAGGGAACAACGTATGTTGTTATGCGGTCTGACCGATAAAGATCTTCATAGAATATGTAGGAGCCAATATGAGCATCCAGGTTCCGCTATTGGTTATTGACCGGAGACGTCTCTCAGTCATGTCTACATTGTTCTCGAACCCGTAGGGTCCGCAAGCTTAAGGTTTCGATGATAGTTATATTATGAGTTTATGAGTTTTGATGTACCGAATTTAGTTCGGAGTCTCGGATGTGATCACGGACATGACGAGGAGTCTCGAAATGGTTGAGACATGAAGATTGATATATTGGATGGCTATATTCGGACACCGGAAGTGTTCCGGGTGATTTCGGAGAAAACCGGAGAGCCGGAGGGTTACCGGAACCCCCCCGGGAGAAGTAATGGGCCATATGGGCCTTAGTGGAAAGAGAGAGGGGCAGCCAAAGGTGGGCCGCGCGCCTCCTCCCCCCTGGTCCGAATTGGACTAGGAGAGGGGGGCGGCGCCCCCCCTTTCCCTCTCCCTCCCCACTTCCTTCCCCCTCCTAGTAGGAGTCCTACTCCTACTAGGAGTAGGAGTAGGACTCCTCCTTGGCGCGCCTATAGGGCCGGCCGGCCTCCTCCCCTTGCTCCTTTATATACGGGGGCAGGAGGCACCCCTAGACACACAAGTTGATCCACGTGATCATATTATTAGCCGTGTGCGGTGCCCCCTTCCACCATAGTCCTCGATAATATTGTAGCGGTGCTTAGGCGAAGCCCTGCGACGGTAGTGCATCAAGATCGTCACCACGCCGTCGTGCTGACGGAACTCTTCCCCGACACTTTGCTGGATCGGAGTCCGGGGATCGTCATCGAGCTGAACGTGTGCTAGAACTCGGAGGTGCCGTAGTTTCGGTGCTTGATCGGTCGGGCCGTGGAGACGTACGACTACATCAACCAAACGCTTCCGTTGTCGGTCTACAAGGGTACGTAGATCACACTCTCCCCTCTCATTGCTATGCATCACCATGATCTTGCGTGTGCGTAGGAATTTTTTTGAAATTACTACGTTCCCCAACAGTGGCATCTGAGCCTAGGTTTTATATGTTGATGTTATATGCACGAGTAGAACACAAGTGAGTTGTGGGCGATATAAGTCATACTGCTTACCAGCATGTCATACTTTGGTTCGGCGGTATTGTTGGACGAAGCGGCCCGGACCGACATTGCGCGTACGCTTACGCGAGAACGGTTCTCCCGACGTGCTTTGCACATAGGTGGCTTGCGGGTGACAGTTTCTCCAACTTTAGTTGAGCCGAGTGTGGCTACGCCCGGTCCTTGCGAAGGTTAAAACAGCACCAACTTGACAAACTATCGTTGTGGTTTTGATGCGTAGGTAAGATTGGTTCTTGCTTAAGCCCGTAGCAGCCACGTAAAACTTGCAACAACAAAGTAGAGGACGTCTAACTTGTTTTTGCAGGGCATGTTGTGATGTGATATGGTCAAGACATGATGCTAAAATTTTATTGTATGAGATGATCATGTTTTGTAACCGAGTTATCGGCAACTGGCAGGAGCCATATGGTTGTCGCTTTATTGTATGCAATGCAATCGCGCTGTAATGCTTTACTTTATCACTAAGCGGTAGCAATAGTCGTGGAAGCATAAGATTGGCGAGACGACAACGATGCTAAGATGGAGATCAAGGTGTCGCGCCGGTGACGATGGTGATCACGACGGTGCTTCGAAGATGGAGATCACAAGCACAAGATGACGATGGCCATATCATATCACTTATATTGATTGCATGTGATGTTTATCTTTTATGCATCTTATCTTGCTCTGATTGACGGTAGCATTATAAGATGATCTCTCACTAATTATCAAGAAGTGTTCTCTCTGAGTATGCACCGTTGCGAAAGTTCTTCGTGCTGAGACACCACGTGATGATTGGGTGTGATAGGCTCTACGTTCAAATACAACGGGTGCAAAACAGTTGCACACGCGGAATACTCTGGTTATACTTGACGAGCCAAGCATATACAGATATGGCCTCGGAACACGGAGACCGAAAGGTCGAGCGTGAATCATATAGTAGATATGATCAACATAGTGATGTTCACCAATGAAACTACTCCATCTCACGTGATGATCAGACATGGTTTAGTTGATTTAGATCACGTAATCACTTAGAGGATTAGAGGGATGTCTATCTAAGTGGGAGTTCTTTAAGTAAATTAATTGAACCTAAATTTATCATGAAACTTAGTACCTGATAGTATCTTGCTTGTTTATGCTTGATTGTAGATAGATGGCTCGTGCCGTTGTTCCGTTGAATTTTAATGCGTTCCTTGAGAAAGCAAAGTTGAAAGATGATGGTAGCAACTACACGGACTGGGTCCGTAACTTGAGGATTATCCTCATTGCTGCACAGAAGAATTACGTCCTGGAAGCATCGCTGGGTGCCAGGCCTGCTGCTGGAGCAACACCAGATGTTATGAACGTCTGGCAGAGGAAAGCTGATGACTACTCAATAGTTCAGTGTGCCATGCTTTACGGCTTAGAATCGGGACTTCAACGACGTTTTGAATTTCATGGAGCATATGAGATGTTCCAGGAGTTGAAGTTAATATTTCAAGCAAATGCCCGGATTGAGAGATATGAAGTCTCCAATAAGTTCTATAGCTGCAAGATGGAGGAGAACAGTTCTGTCAGTGAGCATATACTCAAAATGTCTGGGTATAATAATCACTTGATTCAATTGGGAGTTAATCTTCCAGATGATTGCGTCATTGACAGAATTCTCCAATCACTACCACCAAGCTACAAGAGCTTCGTGATGAACCATAATATGCAAGGGATGAATAAGACTATTCCCGAGCTCTTCGCAATGCTGAAAGCTGCGGAGGTAGAAATCAAAAAGGAGCATCAAGTGTTGATGGTCAACAAGACCACTAGTTTCAAGAAAAAGGGCAAAGGGAAGAAGAAGGGGAACTTCAAAAAGAACGGCAAGCAAGTTGCTACTCAAGAGAAGAAACCCAAACCTGGACCTAAGCCTGAAACCGAGTGCTTCTACTGCAAGCAGACTAGTCACTGGAAGCGGAACTGCCCCAAGTATTTGGCGGATAAGAAGGATGGCAAGGTGAACAAAGGTATATGTGATATACATGTTATTGATGTGTACCTTACTAATGCTCGCAGTAGCACCTGGGTATTTGATACTGGTTCTGTTGCTAATATTTGCAACTCGAAACAGGGACTACGGATTAAGCGAAGATTGGCTAAGGACGAGGTGACGATGCGCGTGGGAAACGGTTCCAAAGTCAATGTGATCGCAGTCGGCACGCTACCTCTACATCTACCTTCGGGATTAATATTAGACCTAAATAATTGTTATTTGGTGCCAGCGTTAAGCATGAACATTATATCTGGATCTTGTTTGATGCGAGATGGTTATTCATTTAAATCTGAGAATAATGGTTGTTCTATTTATATGAGTAATATCTTTTATGGTCATGCACCCTTAAAGAGTGGTCTATTTTTGTTGAATCTCGATAGTAGTGACACACATATTCATAGTGTTGAAGCCAAAAGATGCAGAGTTGATAATGATAGTGCAACTTATTTGTGGCACTGCCGTTTAGGTCATATCGGTGTAAAGCGCATGAAGAAACTCCATACTGATGGACTTTTGGAACCACTTGATTATGAATCACTTGGTACTTGCGAACCGTGCCTCATGGGCAAGATGACTAAAACACCGTTCTCCGGTACTATGGAGAGAGCAACAGATTTGTTGGAAATCATACATACAGATGTATGTGGTCCGATGAATATTGAGGCTCGTGGCGGATATCGTTATTTTCTCACCTTCACAGATGACTTAAGCAGATATGGGTATATCTACTTAATGAAACACAAGTCTGAAATATTTGAAAAGTTCAAAGAATTTCAGAGTGAAGTAGAAAATCATCATAACAAGAAAATAAAATTCCTACGATCTGATCGTGGAGGAGAATATTTGAGTTACGAGTTTGGTGTACATTTGAAAAATTGTGTAATAGTTTCGCAACTCACGCCACCCGGAACACCACAGCGTAATGGTGTGTCCGAACGTCGTAATCGTACTTTACTAGATATGGTGCGATCTATGATGTCTCTTACTGATTTACTGCTGTCGTTTTGGGGATACGCTCTAGAGACGGCCGCATTCACGTTAAATAGGGCACCATCAAAATCCGTTGAGGCGACGCCTTATGAACTGTGGTTTGGCAAGAAACCAAAGTTGTCGTTTCTGAAAGTTTGGGGCTGCGATGCTTATGTGAAAAAGCTTCAACATGATAAGCTCGAACCCAAATCGGAGAAATGTGTCTTCATAGGATATCCAAAGGAAACTATTGGATACACCTTCTATCACACATTCGAAGGCAAGACTTTTGTTGCTAAATTCGGGAACTTTCTGGAGAAGGAGTTTCTCTCGAAAGAAGTAAGTGGGAGGAAAGTAGAACTTGATGAGGTAACTGTACCTGCTCCCTTATTGGAAAGTAATGCATCACAGAAAACTGTTTCAGTGACACCTACACCAGTTAGTGAGGAAGCTAATGATAATGATCATGAAACTTCAGAACAAGATACTACTGAACCTCGTAGATCAACCAGAGTGAGATCCGCGCCAGAGTGGTACGGTAATCCTGTTCTGGAAGTCATGCTACTAGATCATGATGAACCTACAAACTATGAAGAAGCGATGGTGAGCCCAGATTCCGCAAAATGGCTTGAAGCCATGAAATCTGAGATGGGATCCATGTATGAGAACAAAGTATGGACTTTGGTTGACTTGCCCGATGATCGGCAAGCAATTAAGAATAAATGGATCTTCAAGAAGAAGACTGACGCTGACGGTAATATTACTGTCTACAAAGCTCGACTTGTCGCAAAAGGATTTCGGCAAGTTCAAGGGATTGACTACGATGAGACCTTCTCACCCGTAGCGATGCTTAAGTCTGTCCGAATCATGTTAGCAATTGCCGCATTTTATGATTATGAAATTTGGCAGATGGATGTCAAAACTGCATTCCTGAATGGATTTCTGGAAGAAGAGTTGTATATGATGCAACCAGGAGGTTTTGTCGATCCAAAGGGAGCTAACAAAGTGTGCAAGCTCCAGCGATCCATTTATGGAGTGGTACAAGCCTCTCGGAGTTGGAATAAACGCTTTGATAGTGTGATCAAAGCATTTGGTTTTATACAGACTTTTGGAGAAGCCTGTATTTACAAGAAAGTGAGTGGGAGCTTTGTAGCATTTCTGATATTATATGTGGATGACATATTACTAATTGGAAATGATATAGAATTTCTGGATAGCATAAAGGGATACTTGAATAAGAGTTTTTCAATGAAAGACCTCGGTGAAGCTGCTTACATATTAGGCATTAAGATCTATAGAAATAGATCAAGACGCTTAATTGGACTTTCACAAAGCACATACCTTGACAAAGTTTTGAAGAAGTTCAAAATGGATCAAGCAAAGAAAGGGTTCTTGCCTGTGTTACAAGGTGTGAAGTTGAGTAAGACTCAATGCCCGACCACTGTAGAAGATAGAGAGAAAATGAAAGATGTTCCCTATGCTTCAGCCATAGGCTCTATCATGTATGCAATGCTGTGTACCAGACCTGATGTGTGCCTTGCTATAAGTCTAGCAGGGAGGTACCAAAGTGATCCAGGAGTGGATCACTGGACAGCGGTCAAGAACATCCTGAAATACCTGAAAAGGACTAAGGATATGTTTCTCATATATGGAGGTGACAAAGAGCTCATCATAAAAGGTAACGTTGATGCAAGCTTTGACACTGATCCGGACGATTCTAAATCGCAAACCGGATACGTGTTTACATTAAACGGTGGAGCTGTCAGTTGGTGCAGTTCTAAACAAAGCGTTGTAGCGGGATCTACATGTGAAGCGGAGTACATAGCTGCTTCGGAAGCAGCAAATGAAGGAGTCTGGATAAAGGAGTTCATATCCGATCTAGGTGTCATACCTAGTGCATCGGGTCCAATGAAAATCTTTTGTGACAATACTGGTGCAATTGCCTTGGCAAAGGAATCCAGATTTCACAAGAGAACCAAGCACATCAAGAGATGCTTCAATTCCATCCGGGATCTAGTCCAGGTGGGAGACATAGAGATTTGCAAGATACATACGGATCTGAATGTTGCAGACCTGTTGACTAAGCCTCTTCCACGAGCAAAACCTGATCAACACCAAAGCTCCATGGGTGTTAGAATCATTACTGTATAATCTAGATTATTGACTCTAGTGCAAGTGGGAGACTGAAGGAAATATGCCCTAGAGGCAATAATAAAGTTATTATTTATTTCCTTATATCATGATAAATGTTTATTATTCATGCTAGAATTGTATTAACCGGAAACATAATACATGTGTGAATACATAGACAAACAGAGTGTCACTAGTATGCCTCTACTTGACTAGCTCGTTAATCAAAGATGGTTATGTTTCCTAACCATGAACAAAGAGTTGTTATTTGATTAACAGGATCACATCATTAGGTGAATGATCTGATTGACATGACCCATTCCATTAGCTTAGCACCCGATCGTTTAGTATGTTGCTATTGCTTTCTTCATGACTTATACATGTTCCTATGACTATGAGATTATGCAACTCCCGTTTGCCAGAGGAACACTTTGTGTGCTACCAAACGTCACAACGTAAATGGGTGATTATAAAGGTGCTCTACAGGTGTCTCCAAAGGTACATGTTGGGTTGGCATATTTCGAGATTAGGATTTGTCACTTCGATTGTCGGAGAGGTATCTCTGGGCCCTCTCGGTAATGCACATCACATAAGCCTTGCAAGCATTGCAACTAATGAGTTAGTTGTGAGATGATGTATTATGGAACGAGAAAAGAGACTTGCCGGTAACGAGATTGAACTAGGTATTGAGATACCGACGATCGAATCTCGGGCAAGTGACATACCGATGACAAAGGGAACAACGTATGTTGTTATGCGGTCTGACCGATAAAGATCTTCATAGAATATGTAGGAGCCAATATGAGCATCCAGGTTCCGCTATTGGTTATTGACCGGAGACGTGTCTCGGTCATGTCTACATTGTTCTCGAACCCGTAGGGTCCACACGCTTAAGGTTTCGATGACAGTTATATTATGAGTTTATGAGTTTTGATGTACCGAAGTTAGTTCGGAGTCCCGGATGTGATCACGGACATGACGAGGAGTCTCGAAATGGTCGAGACATGAAGATTGATATATTGGACGGCTATATTCGGACACCGGAAGTGTTCCGGGTGATTTCGGAGAAAACCAGAGAGCCGGAGGGTTACCGGAACCCCCCCGGGAGAAGTAATGGGCCATATGGGCCTTAGTGGAAAGAGAGAGGAGCAGCCAAAGGTGGGCCGCGCGCCTCCTCCCCCTGGTCCGAATTGGACTAGGAGAGGGGGGGGGGGGGCGGCGCCCCCCTTTCCCTCTCCCTCCCCACTTCCTTCCCCCTCCTAGTAGGAGTCCTACTCCTACTAGGAGTAGGAGTAGGACTCCTCCTTGGCGCGCCTATAGGGCCGGCCGGCCTCCTCCCCTTGCTCCTTTATATATGGGGGTAGGGGGCACCCCTAGACACACAAGTTGATCCACGTGATCATATTCTTAGCCGTGTGCGGTGCCCCCTTCCACCATAGTCCTCGATAATATTGTAGCGGTGCTTAGGCGAAGCCCTGCGACGGTAGTGCATCAAGATCGTCACCACGCCGTCGTGCTGACGGAACTCTTCCCCGACACTTTGCTGGATCGGAGTCCGGGGATCGTCATCGAGCTGAACGTGTGCTAGAACTCGGAGGTGCCGTAGTTTCGGTGCTTGATCGGTCGGGCCGTGGAGACGTACGACTACATCAACCAAACGCTTCCGTTGTCGATCTACAAGGGTACGTAGATCACACTCTCCCCTCTCGTTGCTATGCATCACCATGGTCTTGCGTGTGCGTAGGAATTTTTTTGAAATTACTACGTTCCCCAACAATATCGTCATCTCACCTTTAGCTAGTCTTCGTAGTCTTTTATTTCGAGTTACTAACACTTAGCAACCGAACCGGTATTTATTACCCTGGTGCTACTAGGAGTACTAATAAAGTACACAATAATATAATGTATATTCAAAATACTTCTGTCGACCTTGCCAGCCTTCTCATCTACCAAGGATCTAGGGTAGTTCTGCTTCAGTGACCGTTCCCCTCATTATAGAAGCACTTAGTCTCGGGTTTGGTTCAACCTTGGGTTTCTTCACTAGAGCAGCAACTGATTTGCCGTCTCATGAAGTATCCCTTCTTTCCCTTGCCCTTCTTGAAACTAGTGGTTTTACTAACCATCAACAATTGATGCTCCTACTTGATTTCTACTTTCACGGTGTCAAACATCGCGAATTGCTCAAGGATCATCATGTCTATCCCTGATATGTTATAGTTCATCACTAAGCTCTAATAGCTTGGTGGCAGTGACTATGGAGAACTATCACTATCTCATCTGGAAGATTAACTCCCACTCGATTCAAGTGATTGTAGTACTCAGACAATCTGAGCACATGCTCAACGATTGAGCTTTTCTCCATTAGTTTGCAGGCTTAAGAAACTTGTCAGAGGTCTCATACCTCTTGACGTGGGCACTAGTCTGAAATCCCAATTTCAGTCTTTGGAACATCTCATATGTTCTGCGACGTTTCAAAAACGTCTTTGGTGCCACAATTCTAAACCGTTAGTATTACGCACTGAACTATCACGTAGTCATCAAAACGTGTATGTCAGATGTTTCCCAACATCTACAGACGACGCTCGAGGTTCAACGCACTGAGCGGTGCATTAAGGACATAGCCCTTCTGTGCAGCAATGAGGACAATCCTCAGTTCACGGACCCAGTCCGCATAATTGCTACTGTCAACTCTCAACTAAATTTTCTCTAGGAACATATCTAAAACAGTAGAACCAAAGCGTGAGCTAGACATAATTTGCAAAGACCTTTTGACTATGTTCATGATAATTAAGTTCATCTAATCAAATTATTCAATGAACTCCCACTTAGATAGACATCCCTCTAGTCATATAAGTGATAAATGATCCGAGTCAACTAGGCCGTGTCCGATTATCACGTGAGACGGACTAGTCATCATCGGTGAACATCTTCATGTTGATCGTATCCACTATACGACTCATGTTCGACCTTTCGGTCTTTCGTGTTCCGAGGCCATGTCTGTACATGCTAGGCTCGTCAAGTTAAACTAAGTGTATTGCGTGTGTAAATCTGGCTTACACCCGTTGTATGCGAACGTTAGAACCTATCACACCCGATCATCACGTGGTGCTTCGGAACAACGGACCTTAGCAACGGTGCACAGTTAGGGGGAACACAATCCTTGATATTTTAATGAGGGATCATCTTATTTATGCTACCGTCGTTCTAAGCAAATAAGATGTAAAAACATGACAAACATCACATGCAAATCATAAAGTGACATGATATGGCCAATATCATCTTGCGCCTTTGATCTCCATCTTCGAGGCACGGCATGAACACCATCGTCACCGGCATGACACCATGATCTCCATCATCATGATCTCCATCATTGTGTCTTCATGAAGTTGCCTCGCCAACTATTACTTCTACTACTATGGCTAACGGTTAGCAATAAAGTAAAGTAATTACATGGCGTTTTCGTTGACACGCAGGTCATAAATAAATTAAGACAACTCCTATGGCTCCTGCTGGTTGTCATACTCATCGACATGCAAGTCGTGATACCTATTACAAGAACATGATCAATCTCATACATCACATATATCATTCATCACATCCTTTTGGCCATATCACATCACATAGCATACCCTGCAAAAACAAGTTAGACGTCCTCTAATTGTTGTTGCATGTTTTACGTGGCTGCTATTGATTTCTAGCAAGAACGTTTCTTACCTACGCAAAACCACAACGGTGATATGCCAATTGCTATTTACCCTTCATAAGGACCCTTTTCATCGAATTCGATCCGACTAAAGTGGGAGAGACAGACACCCGCCAGCCACCTTATGCATCAAGTGCATGTCAGTCGGTGGAACCAGTCTCACGTAAGAGTACGTGTAAGGTCTGTCTGGGCCGCTTCATCCCACAATGCCGCCGGATCAAGATAAGACTAGTAACGGTAAGCAAATTGAACAAATCATCACCCACAACTGCTTTGTGTTCTACTCATGCATAGAATCTACGCATAGACCTAGCTCTGATACCACTGTTGGGGAACGTAGCAATAATTCAAAAAAATTCTACGTGTCACCAAGATCAATCTAGGAGATACTAGCAACGAGAGAGAGGGAGTGTATCTTCATACCCTTGAAGATCACTAAGCAGAAGCGTTCAAGAGAACGGGGTTGATGGAGTCGTACTCGTCGTGATCCAAATCACCGATGATCCTAGCGCCGAACAGACGACACCTCCGCGTTCAACACACGTACGGAACGGAGAGACGTCTCCTCCTTCTTGATCCTGCAAGGGGAGAGGAGAGGTTGATGGAGATCCAGCAGCACAACGACGTGGTGGTGGAAGCAGCGGGATCTCGGCAGGGCTTCGCCAAGCAGCAACGAGAGGGAGAGGTGTCGCGGAGGGAGAGGGAGGCGCCAGGGACTTGGGTGCGGCTGCCCTCCCTCCCCCCACTATATATAGGACCCCTAGGGGGGCGCCGGTCCTAGGAGATCCAATCTCCAAGGGGGGCGGCGGCCAAGGGGGGGACTTGCCCCCCAAGTCAGGTGGGGTGCCCCCCCACCCCTAGGGTTTCCAACCCTAGGCGCAGGGGGAGGCCCATGGGGGGCGCACCAGCCCACCAGGGGCTGGTTCCCCTCCCACTTCAGCCCATGGGGCCCTCCGGGATAGGTGACCCCACCCGGTGGACCCCCGGGACCCTTCCGGTGGTCCCGGTACAATACCGATTACCCCCGAAACTTTCCCGATGGCCGAAACTGGACTTCCTATATATATATATATATATATATATATATATATATATATATTCACCTCCGGACCATTCCGGAACTCCTCGTGACGTCCAGGATCTCATCCGGGACTCCGAACAACTTTCGGGTTACCGCATACTAATATCTCATAACAACTCTAGCGTCACCGAATCTTAAGTGTGTAGACCCTACGGGTTCGGAAACCATGCAGACATGACCGAGACACCTCTCCAGCCAATAACCAATAGCGGGATCTGGATACTCATATTGGCTCCCACATGTTCCATGATGATCTCATCGGATGAACCACAATGTCGGGGATTCGATCAATCTCGTATTCAATTCCCTTTGTCAATCGGTATGTTACTTGCCTGAGATTCGATCGTCGGTATCCCAATACCTCGTTCAATCTCGTTACCGGCAAGTCACTTTACTCGTTCTATAACGCATGATCCCGTGACTAACTCCTTAGTCACATTGAGCTCATTATGATGATGCATTACCGAGTGGGCCCAGAGATACCTCTCCATTACACGGAGTGACAAATCCCAGTTTCGATTCGTGTCAACCAAACAGACACTTTCGGAGATACCCACAATGCACCTTTATAGCCACCCAGTTACGTTGTGACGTTTAGTACACCCAAAGCATTCCTACGATATCCGGGAGTTGCACAATCTCATGGTCTAAGGAAATGATACTTGACATTAGAAAAGCTTTAGCATGCGAACTACACGATCTTGTGCTAGGCTTAGGATTGGGTCTTGTCCATCACATCATTCTCCTAATGATGTGATCCCGTCATCAACGACATCCAATGTCCATGGTCAGGAAACCGTAACCATCTATTGATCAACGAGCTAGTCAACTAGAGGCTTACTAGGGACATGGTGTTGTCTATGTATCCACACATGTATCTGAGTTTCCTATCAATACAATTCTAGCATGGATAATAAACGATTATTATGAACAAGGAAATATAATAATAACTAATTTATTATTGCCTCTAAGGCATATTTCCAACAAAGACACGGGTTGTACTACGACCTGGAGGCTGTTGTAAGTCAGGGACTCTCCTATTATATAAAGGGGAGCCCCTAGGTCAGGAAAGACTAGGTTAGAAGCTCTCGAGTACTAGGTTAGCCTAAATCGCACCCTTATAATCGAGATCTCAAGCAATAATCAATCAAGCATGACGTAGTCTTTTACCTCCACCGTGAGGGGTCGAACCTGGGTAAACTTGTGCCTCTCAATTCCGATCAACCCCGTTCAAGCTACTACCTAGTTGCGATGGCCTCAAGACTAAGTCCTTTTTCGAGGATATCTGCTGTGACAAAATCACAACAGGGGCGGCGAGGACGGGAGGGCTCTTCTAGAGCTGGCGGCGGAGAGCCTGGGAACGGCTGTGGAGGAGGAAGAAGAGAGGATATAGCAAATGGAGCTGACTAGTCTTGGGGGTGGATTTGATGCAATTTGGGATGGCAGACTTGCCCGGACACATCCGCCTCATATTTGGGATGAATATGAGGGGTGTCGGTCAGCCCGGGTGTTTTTGGGGGGTGTCAGGGTCAAAAAATCGTGACCGCACAGTGCCCAGACAGCCTGCCTCGATGTATGAGGCGCCCGGTCGTAGATGCTCTAAATATCTACGGGCTGGAATTGCTGTGAAAGGGGGTAAACCGTACGTGTCACCAGGCAAATGCCCACCTAACATAAGAGGTAAATAAACCAGTCTTGCAATCAATCCTGATTACAATTGTACTATCGATTACATGCCTGCCTACTTGTGTGTTTGTGCGTGTGTATCTCCTAATTCTTCTACGTGTACTAGTACAGTACGTATTTTTCTAGCTAGCTACTCTGCATCTCTACACTCTAGTCTAGTCATAATTCCAGTCGAAGATGTCGTCGTCTTCGTCGTCGGGTAAGGGCAAGGCGCGGCCGCCGCCGTGCTGGGACTGGGACTGGGACGACTGGGAGTGCTGCTTCTGCTTCCAGGTCCTCATCCTCCGGTGCAGCTTGTGCTGCTGCAGCACCAGCACCGACGCGGAGCACCCCAAGAAGTCGTCCGACGCCAGCACCTCCCCGATGGCGCCCAGCTCCGGGCACTCCTCCTCCTCCACCTCCAGCCCCGCCATGCCCCGAGTCATCGTGTTCCTCGCCGCCCCGCCTCCACCCTCGCCGCCACCCCTCCCCACCACCAACAGCGAGCACTCCCCCACCATCGAGCTTAGCGACTCCAGCGTCTCCACCCCGTTGCTCACGTACCGCTCCGTGTACGTCACCTGCCCCGGCGACACGAACCGCGCGCGCACCTCCGCCATGAACTCCTCGTCCTCCGCCTCCTCCTCCGACATCCTCATGCTCGTCCGCGACTCCTCCGGCAGCATGAACCGGGACACCGACACGCTCACCGACGGGTGCGCCGACAGCCGCGTCGCGTACGCTACCGCCTCCCGGTCGTCCGCACCGCTCAGGAACACCGCCACCACCTGGTGCTGCACCGCTTCTTCGTCTCCCTGCGGCACCGCCTGCACCTCCTCCAGGTCGAGGTCGAGGTCTCGTTCTGGCATCGGCGTCGGCCCGGCGCTGATGCCAGGTATGCTGGGGAGGCGCCGCTCCACGAGGATCCCCACGGTGCACCGCGCGCGCTGCAGGATGCGCTGGTTCAGCTGCCGCCGCCCGTCCCCGCCGCGCCGCGACACCATGCGCCCGTCGTAGCGCTGCTCCTTGTGGAAGGGCACGATCACCAGCGACGCCCGCGCGTCCTCCACGCCGTTGCGCACGTCCTCGTCCATGGACGCCAGGCTGGAGATGGCCGTCATCTGGCGCACCGGCAGCGGCACGGCGGCGTCGTAGGTGCTGAAGGCGTGCACCGCCGCCGTCACCTGCTCCATCTCCCACGAGTAGCCCCACCGGGCGTCCTCCTCCTCCTTGGAGTCCAAGGACTGGTTGTTGTAGAGGTGCGTGATGGCGTACTTGCGCGCCGTCTGCAGCTCCACCAGGTGCAGCAGGTAGACGGCCACCGGCGCGCTGCTGCCCTTGGACAGCTCCGCCAGCGTCAGCATGGCCTGCACGCCGCCGGCGCCGTGCACGCACACCAGCACCCGCAGCTCCTGCTCCACCCGCAGCTCCTGGAGGCAGTGCGAGCGGTACTTGAAGGCGCGCCGCTGCTGCCGGACGATGGCCGCCGACGCCGGCCCGGCCATGAAGGTGTTGACGATGGACGCCACCACCAGCACCACCTGCGCCGTGTCGCCCCACACGTTGCTCTTGTCCGCCAAGTTGATGGCCAGGATGTCCGAGTAGCCCTTGACGTTGAGCAGGAACCCCAGCACCAGCGCCTCCCGCGCCGACATGCCCAGCCACCGCCCCACCAGCACCGTGCCGCCCACCTTCCCGGCGGAGCTCACCGCCGTGGTGAAGGCCACGGCGAAGGCGAACTGGGTGGCCGTGAAGCGCCCGATCTCGGCGAAGTCGAGCCTGGCGCCGATGGCGCCGAAGCAGAGCGGCATCACCATCTGGTGCACCGGGTAGGTGAGGCGGTCGACGAGCGTGCGCGCCAGGGGCCCCTCGCGCGGCACGGCCAGGCCGATGAGGAAGGCGGCCATGGAGGCGCTGTACCCCATGAACTGCACCGCCAGGGAGAGGCCCACGATGAGCAGCAGCATGCCCAGCAGCTCGTACTTGCTCACGTACTGCCGGCCCCGCTTCATCCGGTTGATCAGCCTGGCCGCCCTCACGGCCACGGCCACGGCGACGCACACCACCAGCGCCATCCAGAGGAAGAGGAGGAACTGCGTGGAGCAAGAGGAGGAGGAGGAGCGCGACGGGAGGGGCTTGCCGTCGTGGCCGAAGATGGTGGGGTTGACCACCATCATGCTGATGGCGGTGAGGCTGGCGATGTCGGTGGCGAAGGCGGCGCCGATGGCGAGCTGGCCGGTCTCGGAGGTGGTCAGCTTGAGCTCGGTGACGATGCGGATGAGCACCGGGGAGGCGGTGCTGGTGAGCACGAGGATGAAGAGCGCGGTGGAGGCGTAGAGCTTCTGGGGGTGGAAGGTGGCGGCGGAGCTTGGGTGGAGCATGCCGTAGAAGAAGGGCCCCGCGGCGACGGCGAGGAGGAAGCTGATGGCGGAGCCGCCGCAGGCGAGCAGGAGGGAGCGGCGCAGGTTGTGGCGGAGGTAGCGCAGGTCCATCTCGAGGCCGAGGAAGAACATGAAGACGATGCGGAGGTAGTAGATGGTGTCGCCCAGCGCGCTGCCGGCGTTGTGCATGCCCAGGCGGCGCAGGTCGACGGCGCGGCCGAGGAAGGTGGGACCGACGACGACGCCGGCGAGGATGTGGGAGATGATGCTGGGCTGGCCGAGGCGGCGGAGCAAGGAGTGGAAGAGGCCCGAGAGGAGGAGGACGAGGGCCATGAGGCCGTTGATCACCATCATGCCGCCCATGAAGTAGTCGCCGTGGACCACGTCCGCGCACTCCACGCCGGACTCCATCCGTAGTCGTCGTTGGGTTTGGATGGACGGATGGATGGAAGGTGGCCGGCCGGCCGGCCAAACTCCGGCGACGAGCTTGGCGATTGCTATATATGGGTGGATGGATATAATATATTGGATGGACGTGCATGCATGCATGCTCGCCTCCTCCGTCCATCCATCCATCATTAGTAGAGTAGTAATAAAAAAGTGAAAAAATAAAAAAAATAAACGCACTTGATAAATTCATTGCACATATTTATTGCATGTGGAGTCGAGGGAAAAAGCCCATGCGGGAAAAATTATACCTACTGTCAATATGCATGTGCAGTCCGACACTGCATGAGTAGGTAGGTACAACATGCATGTCTTGGCATGCAACACTGAATATCCTTGGGTTACACCAATGATCTGCTCATCAGTCCGGCTAGTAGTATTAGCTAGCTCGAATCTGCTCATCAGTCCGACATGCAACTGCAAGACCGTATTATCAGCTTTTTTTTCTTTTTCTAGAACTCGCCAACTTTATTAATTATCAGCAAAAGTCATAGGTACACGGTTTGGGTCAACCAAACATGTCTACCTACATCTACATTACCACGGCTGCTTTTCCCCTCGACTTATGCAAATTTGGCGAGATTATCAGCTAAACTGCAAGACCGTATTATCAGCTAAACTACACTAGCAAGCAACACTCCACTATCTTTTTCTTTCTGTGTTCTCCTCTAGGCTGGCCCGCCCAGTTTTTATTTTCCATTATCCACCACTGCGGCTAACTACTCTACACAAAAATGAATGATAATGCATGCGTACAACAGCTCCAAGTGTACAACCATTGTGTCAGCCATCAAACAAATGAATAAAGCACAACCTACTATTCAGATACACGCATGTGCTAACAATCACATCTCTCAACTTTTTGGCACATCCTGCAATCGAATGCAATAGAGCATGAAAATAAGGATAGTCCAGCAATAAATGAAAAGGTTTTTCAAGAATAATGAGCTAGTGGCATTGGTATTACTCTTCAAAAAGAGGAAAGAAAAAAAATCAAATAAAATAAAGACAAAAATTGCACACAGTTTACACATAAATTGCGCATATTCATAATATTCAAGAATAAGCATATAATAATGGAAGTTTCAAAAAAAAGTTTTCTAACAAGGAATGAATTTGTGGCATGGTGTTACCCTTCAAAAGAAAGAAGAGTGTCGAACAAAGAATTTAAAAAATTGCACACATTACACAAAAAAGATGAGCTTTTCAAATATATGCGAGAATAAGCACATAATAGTGGATTGTTTCATAGAAAATTGCGCTTTTTAAAATTAACCACACTGTAGTGGATTTTTTTTTGCAGAAACAATATTCATAAGAAGAAACAAAATGAAACAAAAGATAAAAAAATCAAATCAAACAAAAAGCTAAAAAATGAAACGAACAACGACAAAATTTGCACCCAATATACAAAAAATTGCGTTTTCAAAAAATATGAAAGAATAGGCATACAATAGTGGGATTTTCATAAAAAAAATGACGAACGCATTTGTAACATTGGTATTACCCTTAAAGAAGAAAGGAACTGAACAAAAACTAAAATAAAATCAAGATAATGAAGTTTCGTAAGAAAGAATGGATTAATGGCTTTGGTAATACCCTTAATGCAGAAAGCAAATGAAAAAAAAGAAAAACAATAAAATATGAAATTTTCTAAGAAAGAACGAATCAATGGCTTTGGTATTACCCTTTAAAAACAAAGAAAATCAAATTGAAACTAAAGCATAATAAAATAATGATGTATTTTAAGGATGAATGAACTAGTGGCATTGGTATTTATCCTTTCAGTAGAAAGAATAGTAAAACAAAAAAATGAAAAATATACACAAAATATACACTAAAATTGCGCATATTGAAAATATGCAAGAATAAGCAAACAATAGTGCAATTATGGCAAACAAGAATTTTTCTAAGAAGCATATCAAAACTAGAATAAAATCAAAACAATAATTTTTTATAAGAAAGAATTAATTTGTGCCATTGTTATTACTCTTTGAGAGGAAAGAAAATTAAGAAAAACTTACACACAACTTTACACGAATTTGCACTTTTTATAATATGCAAAGAATAATTATATACTAGTGCAGTTTTTGCACATATTATCTAGTATTTATGCACATACATTTACACCCAACCAACATCCTAAAAATACCCGCAAAATAAAATTTTAAAACCGACTAATAAATAAAAAGAAAATACAAAAGCAAAAAACAAATACAAACAGAAAGAAAAGATTGACAAAAACAGAAGAAGATAGAGGAAGGTTGGGTCATCATACAGGCTGATGGGCTTCAGCCTGCTAAGGTTTGACTCGTCCGAAACACTGGTCAGTTGAATTCCCAGCCCAAATTAGACACAACACACAAGAGAAAAAGAAGGAAGCGCGGATCTTGAAACAGCAATCAACGGTCAGAAAAATCGGCTGACCCTAATTCAATTTTCAGGCAACTTATAGGGTCGCGCTATTTGTCACCCTGAGTGAGGAATAGTTAATAGTTATTCTTCACCCCCTCTCTAATTTGACATCAATGCAACGTATTTTTACGTCTTGTAAATTTTGTCTTATTTCATACGTAAGAAAATGTGTACTCGTCGTAAAAAATATTTTATGTTACATAAAATTACGAATGTAATAACATAATGTAAAACGTACATAAAATGTGATTTTTCAGGTCTTATAACTTATTTTTTATACCAAATTTTACATATTGAATCAATATGCATGTAACTATTTATATTGTAAACGTAATTTATTTAGGAAGCGATCGTAAGATTACCTCTGATGAAGAATAATGTATTCTGCACCCTGGGTGATGAATCTTCACCCGAGGTAATCTTACGATCATTTCATAAATAAATTACATTTCAAATACAAATATTTACATTCATATTGATTTATTGCATAAAATTTGACATAACAAAAGAAATGTAAGTCAAAAATTGTATTTTATGTACATTTTACACTATGTTTTTACATTTTAAAATTTACGTAACATAAAAAACAATTACGACAAAATTATAGGTTTTCTCACGTTCTCTTTTTATGTCTAAAATAAGACAAAATTTACGAAACATAAAATTACGGTGCATAGATGTTAAAATAGAGGTGGATGAAGAATAACTATTCCTCACACAGGGTGACGAATTTTGTTATATCAAGCCATTTGTGGTCATATCAAGCCATTTGTGACGAAACGTAAGAATTTTGTTACATAAAATAAGACAAAATTTGACATATATATATCCTATCCTGTCATATCAAGCCATTTAATTTCCAGGCATGGTATTCCCGTAACAGTTTTGCTAATAGATTGACTAATTCACATCTAGATGAGATTTAGTTATCTCACATCTAAGTTGTTAGCCATTCGAGCACATCTAAGTTCTTAGCCATTCGATCTGTTCTGCACTGTAAATATCATCCTCGTTCTGTCCTGCGCTCCCTTCGTCGTGAGTCGTGATGCCCTATTCTTTTTTTCTCTCGGTCTGTTGTCTGATCACAGGAAGGGTGGGCTCGGCCCTTTTTTGTTTTTTTGTTTTGCTTGTTTATGGGCTTGAAAAATATTTGTGGTCAATATTTTTTTTCGTTTGTTTGTTTCATGAACCAAGGTAGTATTTTTCATCTAAAAAAACTAGTAGTATTTTTTGTTCTTTTTTTCTTTTATCTATTTTTTCCTATATGACTTTTTCGTTTTCTCTTATTTATTTATTTATTTTCCATTTTTTTTTCTTTTTTTCAAATTCATGAATGAGTTTGTGAGTATTTTTATAAACTTTGGAAAAAAACAAGTTTGTGAACACCTTCTAAATTTGTGATTTGTTATGAAACGATGTCTCATCTAAGTTTACCATCGTTCATTTTTAGTTTATGTAGTTTTCATGCAAGCGCCTGACCCCCCTCCCCTCCGCCTCTTTAGTCACTTTTGTTCGTCGTGCATGCTTTTATTGGCTAGTTTGGCTTCACTTTTGTCGGTCCATTATCGTGGCACGCTGGCAGGTCGCCTCGCTGCATTGTTTCTTTGTTGCGACGAGGAATTGGAAGAGACTAGAAAAGAAGAGCTCAAAAGATATAAGTGAAGCACATAGAGTATTCTAAAAAATTCACGATTAATGCGTGTCCCTCTCGAAAGGTGTGTACATCAAGGATGATTGTGTCAAACTAAAAGCAAAGACTCATATCATACAAGATGCTTCAAGCAAAACACATATCATGTAGTGAATAAAAATATAGCCTCAAGTAAGTTTACCGATGGATTGAAGACGAAAGAGTGGATGCCATCCGGGGCATCCCCTCGCTTAGATGCTTAGTTGTCCTTGAATATTATCTTGGGGTGCCTTGGGCATCCCCAAGCTTAGGCTCTTGTCACTCCTTATTCCGTTGTCCATCAGAACTTTATCCAAAACTTGAAAACTTCACAACACAAAACTCAACAGAAGACTCATAAGATCTGTTAGTATAAGAAAAGCAAACTTCACAACACAAAACTCAACAGAAAACTTTAGGACTACCGACCATGCGTTACCGGTCAAGGACTACCGACCAGGCATTACAGGAACTACCGACCATGCGTTATCGGTCAGGGACTACCGACCAGTCGTTACCGGTCTTCTTCTTCTTCTTCTTCTTCTTCTTCTACTTCTTCTTCTTATTCTTCTTCTTATTGTACTGTACATAGATAAGATGGATAGATAGATCCCCTTCTTCTTCTTCTTCTTCTTCTTCTTCTTCTTCTTCTTCTTCTTCTTCTTCTTCTTATTCTTCTTATTCTTATTCTTGAATTAGGGGAGGAAGAAGAAGGAGGGGATGCTACTGCTTCCAAATAGGAAGAAAAATACAGATTAATTGTGTTTCAACTCACTGGTATGCGTCGGTGCTATACAAACGGTTTTTAACACCTTTCCGCGACGGCATTTGGAACCGTCGCCTAGTGAGTGACGGCGATAGGGGGTCCTTCCCACACGACCCAAAAACCGTCGGGGATAGGGAGCCTTGATGCATACAGTTGTCCCTATATAACCGTTTTGATATCTCGAATATCCCAAACGCTTCATCCTTGCTACTCGTTTTGTGCTCGCATTGCCATCGCAGTCGGAGTTTCGTGGTTTTAACTAAAACCAGGCAGATTCCAAGTACGGGAGTTTTCCAGGCAGATTCTAGGCACGGGAGCTTTATTCATATCAATCAGGTTCAAACAGCCAATGCATTATTCGATTCACAAGTACATATGTTTAAGAATTACATAAGCACCAAATAAAGAATGATGAACCAGGGTTCTATACTTGTAGTATTACAGATGGTAAAGAAAGAGGCGACAAACATTCTGGTTGCTCAACAAGGTGAAGCGGAATGGCCCTATTGTGCTCTCCTAGATGCAGAAGGCATGCAGCACTCTAGTCCAACCCCTTGTGATGCCCGACCGCCAATCATGTAGTTTGAGAGGTAATCTTGAGTATATTGCTTCAGGATCCACTGCAAAAGAAAAAAGATTCAGACATTGTCATCTAACACAACTCATTACGGACAGTAAAAAGAAGGCTACATGGTTCTTACTTACCATCCTGCAGTTCACTGTTGTCTTGCATAAAGTGTAAACAAATAGTTTGATTGACGTCTTTGGACCCATTTTAATAACAATCTTTATCAGTTTCCTCACTTCATGCTGGTTCATGAATATCTCATTGCCCCAGAAAGGGTCAAAGTGTGGAACTTTGGCAATGATATATGTACCTAAAAGTACCAAGTTAATATTAAAAGCTAAACAACAATTGAAAAATGATGTAGTTCAACACTCCCTTCATCCCATTATATAAGATTTTATTACATGTATACCTAGACATCATCAGAACATTAAGGTAAGACTCTTCCTTGTTGCTATGTAGCCTGGAATTGCATATTTAGTCATTCAGTACAATGTATGTTGCTATGTACCCTCAGATATATTAAATATGACCCTAGTTAACCTACTGATAAATGGGTTACAGATATATTGAGTGAAATGTCCGATTCGACGATTAATCTCTTATCAGCCCCAGGCTATATGGTACCAGCTACCGATATCTTGAACAGTGAGTACATATAAGCAATGTGATGAAACTAACCTCGATGGAAAACAACACTGTTCTCAATATTGTCCTTCATGAGTACATATAAAGGCATTTTAAGCACAATAGGCTAAACATCAACCAAATATATCCATGGTAGACAACATAATCTACAAATGATAGCTTCAGTGTGGAGGCTTAAGAACGCTAGTTAAGCAAAACAAGAAGTGGAAAGGTGTGTTAACTGCATCAGGCATAACATTTAAAAACAAGCAAATAGTCATTCAAATTGGTATTGTATAGGTCTAAAGTACACTAGTTATTGTTAAAAATGAAAAGGCATGTTAACTGCAATATCCTTAACCGCAACCAAATATCGTAATTTATAGTGGTATGAGAGGCGATGCGGGAGGTCACCGAGGTGGGCACAACCCATCAGGGCGCGCCCTGGTGGGTTGTGCTGTTGGAAATATGCCCTAGAGGCAATAATAAAATCATTATTATTATATTTCCTTGTTCATGATAATTGTCTTTATTCATGCTATAATTGTATTATCCGGAAATCGTAATACATGTGTGAATAATAGACACCAACATGTCCCTAGTAAGCCTCTAGTTGACTAGCTCGTTGATCAATGGATAGTCATGGTTTCCTGACTATGGACATTGGATGTCATTGATAACGAGATCACATCATTAGGAGAATGATGTGATGGACAAGACCCAATCCTAAACATAGCACAAGATCGTATAGTTCGTTTGCTAGAGTTTTCCAATGTCAAGTATCCTTTCCTTAGACCATGAGATCGTGTAACTCCCGGATACCGTAGGAGTGCTTTGGGTATACCAAACGTCACAACGTAACTGGGTGACTATAAAGGTATACTACGGGTATCTTCGAAAGTGTCTGTTGGGTTGACACGGATCAAGACTGGGATTTGTCACTCCGTATGACGGAGAGGTATCACTGGGCCCACTCGGTAATGCATCATCATAATGAGCTCAAAGTGACCAAGTGTCTGGTCACGGGATCATGCATTACGGTACGAGTAAAGTGACTTGCCGGTAACGAGATTGAATGAGGTATTGGGATACCGACGATCAGATCTCGGGCAAGTAACATACCGATTGACAAAGGGAATTGTATACGGGGTTGCTTGAATCCTCGACATCGTGGTTCATCCGATGAGATCATCGAGGAGCATGTGGGAGCCAACATGGGTATCCAGATCCCGCTGTTGGTTATTGGCCGGAGAGTCGTCTCAGTCATGTCTACATGTCTCCCGAACCCGTAGGGTCTACACACTTAAGGTTCGGTGACGCTAGGGTTGTAGGGATATGTATATGCAGTAACCCGAATGTTGTTCGGAGTCCCGGATGAGATCCCGGACGTCACGAGGAGTTCCGGAATGGTCCGGAGGTAAAGAATTATATATAGGAAGTGCTATTTCGGGCATCGGGACAAGTTTCGGCGTCACCGGTATTGTACCGGGTCCACCGGAAGGGTCCCGGGGGTCCACCGGGTGGGGCCACCTGCCCCGGGGGGCCGCATGGGCTGTAGGGGGTGCACCTTGGCCTATATGGGCCAAGGGCACCAGCCCCAAGAGGCCCATGCGCCTAGGGTTTCAAGAAGGGAAGAGTCCCAAAGGGGGAAGGCACCTCCTAGGTGCCTTCGGGAGGAGGGATTCCTCCCCTTGGCCGCACCCCCCTAGGAGATTGGATCTCCTAGGGCCGGCGCCCCCCCCCTTGGCCCTCCTATATATAGTGGGGAGATGGAGGACTTCTCACCCCACGCCTTTGGTGCCTCCCTCTCCCTCTCCAACACATCCTCCTCCTCCATAGTGCTTGGCGAAGCCCTGCCGGAGTACTGCAGCTCCACCACCACCACGCCGTCGTGCTGCTGCTGGAGCCATCTTCCTCGACCTCTCCTTCCTCCTTGCTGGATCAAGAAGAAGGAGACGTCACACTGACCGTACGTGTGTTGAACGCGGAGGTGCCGTCCGTTCGGCGCTAGGATCTCTGGTGATTTGGATCACGTCGAGTACGCCTTCCTCATCCCTGTTCTTTGAACGCTTCCGCGCGTGATCTACAAAGGTATGTAGATGCAATCCGATCACTCGTTGCTAGATGAACTCATAGATGGATCTTGGTGAAACCGTAGGAAATTTTTTGTTTTCTGCAACGTTCCCCATCAGAGTGGCATCATGAGCTAGGTCTATGCGTAGTTCTCTTGCACGAGTAGAACACAATTTGTTGTGGGCGTTGATGTTGTCAACTTTCTTGCCGCTACTAGTCTTATCTTGCTTCAACGGTATTGTGGGATGAAGCGGCCCGGACTAACCTTACACGTACGCTTACGTGAGACCGGTTCCACCGACTAACATGCACTAGTTGCATAAGGTGGCTGGCGGGTGTCTGTCTCTCCTACTTTAGTTGGAGGGGATTCGATGAAAAGGGTCCTTATGAAGGGTAAATAGAAGTTGACAAATCACGTTGTGGCTTTCACGTAGGTAAGAAAACGTTCTTGCTAGAACCCTGTTTCGGCCACGTAAAACTTGCAACAACAATTAGAGGACGTCTAACTTGTTTTTGCAGCAAGTGCTTTGTGATATGATATGGCCAAAGTTGTGATGAATGATGAATGATCTATATGTGATGTATGCGATGTTCATGCTATTGTAATAGGAATCACGACTTGCATGTCGATGAGTATGACAACCGGCAGGAGCCATAGGAGTTGTCTTTATTTTTTGTATGACCTGCGTGTCATTAAGAAACGCCATGTAAATTACTTTACTTTATTGCTAAATGCGTTAGCCATAGTAGTAGAAGTAATAGTTGGCGAGCAACTTCATGGAGACACGATGATGGAGATCATGATGATGGAGATCATGGTGTCATGCCGGTGACAAGATGATCATGGAGCCCCAAGATGGAGATCAAAGGAGCTATGTGATATTGGCCATATCATGTCACTATTATTATTTGATTGCATGTGATGTTTATCATGTTTTTGCATCTTGTTTGCTTAGAACGACGGTAGTAAATAAGATGATCCCTCATAATAATTTCAAGAAAGTGTTAACTGTGCACCGTTGTGACAGTTCGTTGTTTCGAAACACCACGTGATGATCGGGTGTGATAGATTCTAACGTTCACATACAATGGGTGTAAGACAGATTTACACATGCAAAACACTTAGGTTGACTTGACGAGCCTAGCATGTACAGACATGGCCTCGGAACACAGAAGACCGAAAGGTCGAGCATGAGTCGTATAGAAGATACGATCAACATGAAGATGTTCACCGACATTGACTAGCCCGTCTCACGTGATGATCGGACACGGCCTAGTTAACTCGGATCATGTTATACTTAGATTACAGGAGGGATGTCTATCTCAGTGGGAGTTCATTGAATAATTTGATTAGATGAACTTAATTATCATGAACTTAGTCTAAATATTTTACAATATGTCTTGTAGATTAAATGGCCAACGTAGTCCTCAACTTCAACGCGTTCCTAGAGAAAACCAAGCTGAAAGACGATGGCAGCAACTACACGGACTGGGTCCGGAACCTGAGGATCATCCTCATAGCTGCCAAGAAAGATTATGTCCTACAAGCACCGCTAGGTGACGCACCTGTTCTCCCTGCAGAACAAGACGTTATGAATGCTTGGCAGGCACGTATCGATGACTACTCCCTCGTTCAGTGCGGCATGCTTTACAGCTTAGAGCCGGGGCTCCAAAAGCGTTTTGAGAGACACGGAGCATATGAGATGTTCGAAGAGCTGAAAATGGTTTTCCAAGCTCATGCCCGGGTCGAGAGATATGAAGTCTCCGACAAATTCTTCAGCTGTAAGATGGAGGAAAACAGTTCTGTCAGTGAGCACATACTCACTATGTCTGGGTTACATAACCGCTTGACTCAGCTGGGAGTTAATCTCCCGGATGACGCGGTCATTGACAGAATCCTTCAGTCGCTTCCACCGAGCTACAAGAGCTTTGTGATGAACTTCAATATGCAGGGGATGGAAAAGACCATTCCTGAAGTATTTGCAATGCTGAAATCAGCAGAGGTAGAAGTCAAAAAGGAACATCAAGTGTTGATGGTGAATAAAACTACTAAGTTCAAGAAGGGCAAGGGTAATAAAGCCTTTAAGAAGGACGGCAAGGGAGTTGCCGCGCACGGCAAGCAAGCTGCCGGGAAGAAGCCAAAGAATGGACCCAAGCCCGAGACTGAGTGCTTTTATTGCAAGGAAAGTGGTCACTAGAAGCGGAACTGCCCCAAATACTTAGCAGACAAGAAGGCCGGCAAAACAAAAGGTATATGTGATATACACGTAATTGATGTGTACCTTACCAGTACTCGTAGTAGCTCCTGGGTATTTGATACCGGTGCAGTTGCTCACATTTGTAACTCAAAGCAGGAGCTGCGGAATAAGCGGAGACTGGCGAAGGACGAGGTGACGATGCGCGTCGGGAATGGTTCCAAGGTCGATGTGATCGCCGTCGGCACACTGCCTCTTCATTTACCTACGGGATTAGTTTTAAACCTCAATAATTGTTATTTAGTGCCAAGTTTGAGCATGAACATTGTATCAGGATCTCGTTTAATTCGAGATGGCTACTCATTTAAATCCGAGAATAATGGTTGTTCTATTTATATGAGAGATATGTTTTATGGTCATGCTCCGATGGTAAATGGTTTATTCTTAATGAATCTTGAGCGTATTGCTACACATATTCATAGTGTGAATACCAAAAGATGTAAGATTGATAATGATAGTCCCACATACTTGTGGCACTGCCGCCTTGGTCACATATGTGTCAAACGCATGAAGAAGCTCCATGCTGATGGACTTTTAGAGTCTCTTGATTATGAATCATTTGACACGTGCGAACCATGCCTCATGGGTAAAATGACCAAGACTCCGTTCTCAGGAACAATGGAGCGAGCAACCAACTTATTGGAAATCATACATACTGATGTGTGCGGTCCAATGAGTGTTGAGGCTCGCGGTGGCTATCGTTATGTTCTCACCCTCACTGATGACTTAAGTAGATATGGGTATGTCTAGTTAATGAAACACAAGTCTGAGACCTTTGAAAAGTTCAAGGAATTCCAGAGTGAGGTTGAGAATCAACGTGACAGGAAAATCAAGTTCCTGCGATCAGATCGTGGAGGAGAATACTTGAGTCACGAGTTTGGCACACACTTAAGAAAATGTGGAATAGTTTCACAACTCATGCCGCCTGGAACACCTCAGCGTAATGGTGTGTCCGAACGTCGTAATCGCACTCTATTAGATATGGTGCGATCTATGATGTCTCTTGCCGATTTACCGTTATCTTTTTGGGGCTATGCTTTAGAGACTGCCGCATTCACTTTAAATAGGGCTCCGTCGAAATCCGTTGAGACGACACCGTATGAATTATGGTTTGGGAAGAAACCTAAGCTGTCGTTTCTAAAAGTTTGGGGATGCGATGCTTATGTCAAGAAACTTCAACCTGAAAAGCTCGAACCCAAGTCAGAAAAATGCGTCTTCATAGGATACCCTAAAGAAACTATTGGGTATACCTTCTACCTCAGATCCGAAGGCAAGATCTTTGTTGCCAAGAATGGATCCATTCTGGAGAAAGAGTTTCTCTCGAAAGAAGTAAGTGGGAGGAAAGTAGAACTTGATGAAGTATTACCTCTTGAACCGGAAAATGGCGCAATTCAAGAAAATGTTCCTGAGGTGCCTGCACCGACTAGAGAGGAAGTTAATGATGATGATCAAGATACTTCTGATCAAGCTCCTACTGAAATTCGAAGGTCCACAAGGACACGTTCTGCACCAGAGTGGTACGGCAACCCTGTCTTGGAAATCATGTTGTTAGACAACGGTGAACCTTCGAACTATGAAGAAGCGATGGCGGGCCCGGATTCCGACAAATGGCTAGAAGCCATGAAATCCGAGATAGGATCCATGTATGAAAACGAAGTATGGACTTTGACTGACTTGCCCGTTGAGCGGCGAGCCATAGAAAATAAATGGATCTTTAAGAAGAAGACAGACGCGGATGGTAATGTGACCATCTATAAAGCTCGGCTTGTCGCTAAGGGTTATCGACAAGTTCAAGGGATTGACTACGATGAGACTTTCTCACCGGTAGCGAAGCTAAAGTCCGTCCGAATCATGCTAGCAATTGCCGCATTCTATGATTATGAGATATGGCAAATGGACGTCAAAACGGCATTCCTTAATGGTTTCCTTAAGGAAGAATTGTATATGATGCAGCCGGAAGGTTTTGTCGATCCTAAGAATGCTGACAAGGTATGCAAGCTCCAACGCTCGATTTATGGGCTGGTGCAAGCGTCTCGGAGTTGGAACATTCGCTTTGATGAGATGATCAAAGCGTTTGGGTTTACGCAGACTTATGGAGAAGCCTGCGTTTACAAGAAAGTGAGTGGGAGCTCTGTAGCATTTCTCATATTATATGTAGATGACATACTTTTGATGGGAAATGATATAGAACTCTTGGACAGCATTAAGGCCTACTTGAATAAAAGTTTTTCAATGAAGGACCTTGGAGAAGCTGCTTATATATTAGGCATCAAGATCTACAGAGATAGATCAAGATGCCTCATAGGTCTTTCACAAAGCACATACCTTGATAAGATATTGAAGAAGTTCAATATGGATCAGTCTAAGAAGGGGTTCTTGCCTGTGTTGCAAGGTGTGAAATTGAGCTCAGCTCAATGTCTGACCACGGCAGAAGATATAGAAGAGATGAGTATCATCCCCTATGCCTCAGCCATAGGTTCTATTATGTATGCCATGCTGTGTACCAGACCTGATGTAAACCTTGCCATAAGTTTGGTAGGTAGGTACCAAAGGAATCCCGGCAAGGAACACTGGACAGCGGTCAAGAATATCCTGAAGTACCTGAAAAGGACTAAGGAAATGTTTCTCGTTTATGGAGGTGACGAAGAGCTCGTCATAAAAGGTTACGTCGACGCTAGCTTCGACACAGATCTGGATGACTCTAAGTCACAAACCGGATACGTATATATTTTGAATGGTGGGGCAGTAAGCTGGTGCAGTTGCAAGCAGAGCGTCGTGGCGGGATCTACATGTGAGGCGGAATACATGGCAGCCTCGGAGGCAGCGCATGAAGCAATTTGGGTGAAGGAGTTCATCACCGACCTAGGAGTCATACCCAATGCGTCGGGGCCGATCAAGCTCTTCTGTGACAACACTGGAGCTATTGCACTTGCCAAGGAGCCCAGGTTTCACAAGAAGACAAGGCACATCAAGCGTCGCTTCAACTCCATTCGTGAAAATGTTCAAGATGGAGACATAGATATTTGTAAAGTACATACGGACCTGAATGTAGCAGATCCGTTGACTAAACCTCTCCCTAGAGCAAAACATGATCAACACCAGAATTCCATGGGTGTTCGATTCATCACAATGTAACTAGATTATTGACTCTAGTGCAAGTGGGAGACTGTTGGAAATATGCCCTAGAGGCAATAATAAAATCATTATTATTATATTTCCTTGTTCATGATAATTGTCTTTATTCATGCTATAATTGTATTATCCGGAAATCGTAATACATGTGTGAATAATAGACACCAACATGTCCCTAGTAAGCCTCTAGTTGACTAGCTCGTTTATCAACGGATAGTCATGGTTTCCTGACTATGGACATTGCATGTCATTGATAACGAGATCACATCATTAGGAGAATGATGTGATGGACAAGACCCAATCCTAAACATAGCACAAGATCGTATAGTTCGTTTGCTAGAGTTTTCCAATGTCAAGTATCCTTTCCTTAGACCATGAGATCATGTAACTCCCGGATACCGTAGGAGTGCTTTGGGTATACCAAACGTCACAACGTAACTGGGTGACTATAAAGGTATACTACGGGTATCTCCGAAAGTGTCTGTTGGGTTGACACGGATCAAGACTGGGATTTGTCACTCCGTATGACGGAGAGATATCACTGGGCCCACTCGGTAATGCATCATCATAATGAGCTCAAAGTGACCAAGTGTCTGGTCACGGGATCATGCATTACGGTACGAGTAAAGTGACTTGCCGGTAACGAGATTGAACGAGGTATTGGGATACCGACGATCAGATCTCGGGCAAGTAACATACCGATTGACAAAGGGAATTGAATACGGGGTTGCTTGAATCCTCGACATCGTGGTTCATCCGATGAGATCATCGAGGAGCATGTGGGAGCCAACATGGGTATCCAGATCCCGCTGTTGGTTATTTGCCGGAGAGTCGTCTCGGTCATGTCTACATGTCTCCCGAACCCGTAGGGTCTACACACTTAAGGTTCGGTGACGCTAGGGTTGTAGGGATATGTATATGCAGTAACCCGAATGTTGTTCAGAGTCCCGGATAAGATCCCGGACGTCACAAGGAGTTCCGGAATGGTCCGGAGGTAAAGAATTATATATAGGAAGTGCTATTTCGGGCATTGGGACAAGTTTCGGGGTCACCGGTATTGTACCGGGTCCACCGGAAGGGTCCCGGGGGTCCACCGGGTGGGGCCACCTGCCCCGGAGGGCCGCATGGGCTGTAGGGGGTGCACCCTGCCTATATGGGCCAAGGGTACCAGCCCCAAGAGGCCCATGCGCCTAGGGTTTCAAGAAGGGAAGAGTCCCAAAGGGGGAAGGCACCTCCTAGGTGCCTTGGGGAGGAGGGATTCCTCCCCTTGGCCGCACCCCCCTAGGAGATTGGATCTCCTAGGGCCGGCGCCCCCCCCCCTTGGCCCTCCTATATATAGTGGGGAGATGGAGGACTTCTCACCCCACGCCTTTGGTGCCTCCCTCTCCCTCTCCAACACATCCTCCTCCTCCATAGTGCTTGGCGAAGCCCTGCCGGAGTACTGCAGCTCGACCACCACCATGCCGTTGTGCTGCTGTTGGAGCCATCTTCCTCAACCTCTCCTTCCTCCTTGCTGGATCAAGAAGAAGGAGACGTCACGCTGACCGTACGTGTGTTGAACGCGGAGGTGCCGTCCATTCGGCGCTAGGATCTCCGGTGATTTGGATCACGTCGAGTACGCCTTCCTCATCCCCGTTCTTTGAACGCTTCCGCGCGTGATCTACAAAGGTATGTAGATGCAATCCGATCACTCGTTGCTAGATGAACTCATAGATGGATCTTGGTGAAACCGTAGGAAATTTTTTGTTTTCTGCAACGTTCCCCATCATGTGCTCCTCTCGAGCCTCCCCTCTGGTACTTCTTTGGCCCACAGGATGTTTTCTAGTCCAGAAAAATCACCAATCAGTTTTGTTGTGTTTGGACTCCATTTGGTACTGATATTCTGCAAAGTAAAAAAACAAGCAAAAAAACAGCAACTGGCACCGGCACTATGTCAATAGGTTAGTCCCAAAAAATGATATAAAATTGCTATAAAATAATTATAAAACATCCATGAATGGTAATATAACAACATGAAACAATAAAAAAGTATAGGTATGTTGGAGACGTATCAGCCCACAAGCCACCACGGCAAGCTGACCCCCTTGGGCGCGCCCTGGTGGCATGTGTGGGCCTCGTAGCTCTTCTGGTCCTCCCACGAAGCTTCGGGGGTTTCTTTTGTTCCAAAAAATCGTCAAAAAGTTTCAGCCCATCCTGAGAACTTTTATTTATCCACAAAAAATAACACCATGGTAGTTCTGTTGAAAACAACGTTAATCCGGGTTAGTTCTATTCAAATCATACCAAAACCATATACAATTTTTGTAAACATGGCATGAATATTTCATAAATTATAGATACGTTGGAGACGTATCACAGTGCTCCAAGACGATGCCCCCAGAAAGGAGAACGACACCAAAGTCTCCGCCATCATCCGATCCGGGAGACCCAGATCTGGGGTTTCCCCCGGAACAACTGCCACCTTGAGGAAGAGGGGCACTTCACCTGCAACTGCCGACGCACCTAAGCGGTGCCCACTGCCACATAGCTCTCACAACGACACCTTCAAAAAGGACACGACGCCAAGAGCGTCGTCGCCGCCCTAGGTTTTCACTCGAGAGACCATGAGGTGGGAAAAGGTAGGGCGGACCCGAACGACATCTCCAGGAAGAAAAAGGGTACCCATGGGTGTCGTCGCCGTCGTGGCCGGTAGGACGACTTGGGAATTATCCCAATCCGGATCCCGCCTCCCTCCGCGTCCCAATCTAGTAACCGGCTAGCAGCACGACCATGTCCAGTAAGATAGAGTGCACACACCATTGGTTGGAGGAAGGAGCAGCTTGGCGCCATTGGCCGCTGGGGCATCAAGCCGCGCACCAACCTGCAGGTGAATCGCTGGCCACCCGATTCGATCCCTGGCAGCCCACCCGCCGCGCCGCGCCACTGGACGGGGAAGACTCACCAAAGGGACCGCCATCCCTGATCCATGAATCACATCTGCCATACCAGCGCGGAGCAGCCGGAGAAGGGCCCCGCCGCCGCCTTCCTCGAAGCTATCCGGACTTTGCTGGAGGGCGCCTCAGGCGACGGCGAGGGGAGGAAGGTGTGGTGGAGGAGGAAGAGGCGTCGGGGTGAGGCGGCGGCAAAGGAGCGATCCAGCGGTGGCGCTAGAACGGGGTCGCGAGTCCCTTCTGGATGGAGTGAGCCGCGTCGCCTCCGATCCAATTTTTTTGCAGGGTGTCACCAGGGTGTTGGGGCTGGTGGGCAACTAATCCGCCGATCGACACGCCCATCTGCTCGTCGGGGTACTCCTTGGTCCTCTCGAGGACGTTGCCGCACTGGCAAAATGTATGCAAATTGACTTTTCTGCTCGCGGACGGATGTAGGAGGATTTTTGCAGGCTGCGGTGATGCCCTTAATCGAGTGGAACTAGTAGCCCCCGTGGCCGTGTGGCTGGCCGTTGGGGGTGGTCCGGCTCATATGTGGCCAACAAAGCAAAGCCTACCAGAAAGAAAGGAAGGAGTCGTATCCTGGTGGCCCATTGCAGAGAACCAACCCAACCATCTGCTTCCTTGCTTCCTTATCCAACCACCACCCCCACCCCCACCCCTGGTGCAGGCGGGCACTCCTGATAGCGCTAGCGCTAGCGGGGAGGAGGCCAGCAATGGCCATCCGCGTCTTGTTTCCCTCCTCCCAACCCCAACCCCATCTCCAACCGAGTAGGAGTAGCACGACGACTAGGAGGAGTAGCAGACAGCGGCGAGGATTCTGCTGCTTCTGTTCAAGCACAAGCAGCGGCGGCGGCGATGAGGTCTCCTCCAGCTCATCGATGATGACTGTGTCCATCACCGGAGCCACGGGGTTCGTCGGACGCAGGCTCGTCGACAAGCTCCTATCCGGTATCTGCTCTGCTCTTTTAATTTGCATCTCATCTCACCCACTGACTGACTCACGCATGCCTGAATGAAAATGAAAATGAAACTGAAACTGAATGCAATCGAAAAGCAGAGGATCACAAGGTGTGCGTCTTGACACGCTCCACCTCCAAGAACAAGGCCTCCTCTGTTTTCCCTGGTAAGCACACTACGAACTCCTCTTATACTCTATTTATTCTTCTACTCCTATATATAAATATAAATGGAAATTGAAATGGAAATGGAATGCAGCTTCGAGGTATCCGGGCGTGACCATCGCGGACAAGGAGGGAGATTGGGAGCGATGCATCAGGGACTCAACTGGTGTTGTCAACCTGGCAGGAATGCCCATCAGCACCAGGTGGTCACCAGAGGTACTCTAGTTCTAGTTCTAGTTCTAGTCTTGTCTTCAAATTCACTTGCATGGTTAGCTAGTTGATGGACACGACCTCAATGATGCATACATGCATGCAGGTTAAGAGCGAAATTCTGCAGAGCCGAGTGAATGTCACCTCAAAGGTACGTAGCTACTCTACTCTACTTGTACTGCATCTGCATCATATGTCTGCATGCATGCTTCAATTTAGTCTGTCGTCGTCCTCTCGTTTTTAATCACCTAATCTGGATGCATCAACAATTGAACTGAATTTGATCCATGGGATTAAACTGAACCTAGGTTGTGGATCACATCAATACTAGCAGCAATGGCAATGGCAATGGCAATGGTCCCTCTGTTTTCGTCAGTGCAACAGCCGTCGGCTACTACGGTATGGTACTCTTTTCTTCTTCTTCTTCTTCTTCTTCTTCTTCTTCTTCTTCTTTTTCTTCTTCTTCTTAAATTGATTTGATTTGATCAAGCAAGCAGCTTAATCAATCAATCTTTCTTTTTTTAACCAAAAATACAAGAATGAATGAATTGCAGGCACCAGCGAGACGGACAGCTTCGATGAATCCAGCCCATCAGGCAACGACTACCTGGCACATGTATGCCGAGAATGGGAGGGCCGGGCACGGCAAGTGAAGCAGGAGCACGTCCGGCTGGTGCTCATTCGGATCGGAGTCGTCCTTGGCAAGGACGGCGGCGCTCTGGCCAAGATGATCCCCCTCTTCATGATGTTTGCCGGTGGGCCGCTCGGCACAGGAACACAATGGTCTCTGCACTTTTTCTTCTTCTTCTTCTTTCTTCTTCTTTGCTGTATATATATAGGTTCTCTTGGATGTGATGTGAATGTGATGTAGATATATATAGGTTCTCTTGGATTCATTTGGACGACCTGGTGGATCTCATCTACGAGTCCCTGCGGAACCCGGCCTACACGGGCGTCATCAATGGCACGGCGCCCAACCCGGTGCGGCTGTCGGAGCTGTGCGAGCGGCTGGGGCAGGTGGTGGGGCGCCCGTCCTGGCTGCCGGTGCCGGGGCTGGCCATCAAGGCTCTGCTGGGAGAAGGCGCGACGGTGGTGCTGGACGGCCAGAAGGTGCTCCCGGCCAGGGCCACCCAGCTCGGCTTCTCCTACCGCTACCCCTACGTCCGAGATGCGCTCAAGGCCATCGCCAAACAACTCTAGCTACCTCTATATATAACTGCATGCATGCTCGTATTAGTATTTTCTTTCTTTCCATCTATTAGTCTTTTCCTTAATTTTCTTTCTTGTATAATACTACATAATATACTACCCTTCTGTTTACTTTTATAAGATCTTGAAGACATTTCAAACAATATATAAAACAGTCCATGTGAGTTGTCTGAAATAACTTACAAAAGTGAATGAAAGGAGCAATATAATACTCACTCCGTTCGTAAATATAAGTCTTGCTCTAATAACAATGACCGTTATAAGGTGCGCGTACTTGCATGCATGCACCTCCTGATTGATTTGCCATACATACATACATACATACATACATACATACATACATACATACATACATACATACATACATATGCAAGCAAGGAGAGATATATGCAGGTTTCAGACCAACAGCAAGCGGCACGGCGTCGCTGAGACACCTGGCCCATCTCTACGTGAGGCTTCTTGGAGCCGTAGAAATCCTTGATGCTAAGCTGCACCCAGCTGGGTCTGGGCGTGCGCCTTTGGACAATGTTGTTCTGGCTAGCTACTCCCTCTGTCCATTTTTGTAAGTCGTTTAGGACAGCTGAAATTGAAATGTTTTAGATGTTATCTTAAATGTCTAGCTAAATGGTCTTACAAAAATGAAGAGAGAGAGAGAGTAGCTAGCAAGACGCAACGACAGAAAAGATGACATGCATGGTACGTAGAAAGGGAGTGCTTCATTAGGAAATGCCTCATCGACAAGGTGGGCATCTTCACCAGTGTACGTGTAGAAATACTTTGATGACAGTACTGTTGGCTCCTCCACGTCCACAGAGGAAGGCATCGCTGTCAGAGGTAATGCAGGCGTACGTCCACCTTGCCGTCACGATTCAACTGAGCGAGCGCACAGTGCCTTTGGCCTTTGCCTGGAGTATTGGCATTCCCAGATGCCCAATGCACGCACGCACGCACTTGGTATTTCATTCCAAATCCTCAAGTATGCAACGCAACGCAACGCATGATAAGTAGTGTGGAAAGAGATGGTGCTCATGCCGGAGACGATCCACGAGGAGAGGTCGACGGCGACGGCGACGGCGACGCGGAGAAACCCCATGCCTTGCTGCCGCGTGTACGGCTGCAGGGCCTTCCAGAAACCCATGGCCTCCCTCCCTCCCTCTAGTTACGACGCCACGCCGGTACAAGAATGCAACCGGCCGGCCAACAGAGCGATTTGGTCCTTGGACCACCTAGCCGAAAGTAATAAAAAATATTCTTCAACAGGAGCCGAAAGTAATAAAATGATAATAATATAAATCGGTCTTTGGACCACCTAGCGATGACTATAGACACTGTGTGAGCCGAAGATGCGCCGCCGTCCTTGCTCTTCCATCATCAGGACCGGGCAAAGCTTGCCGTACGTACTAGAGCTCTGTTATGATGAACGAACGGAAATTCTTTGTGCTAAGCCCCCAAAAAACCAACGCATCATAGCATCTATTGTCAACGATGAGAACCGTAGATCAGAACGCTCTGGCCTCGAACCACACCAACAAACACAAAAACCAACCTAATCCCAGGAGATCCGCCGGAAAAACAACTCCACGTGCCATCCGTCTGCGCTAGGCGCACCACTAGACCAAGGATAGGGTGGGGACGCCCTTATTCTCATTTGATGATAACGTTGCCGCCTCACCATTTTGAAGAAGACACTAGTAGAAAACAGGGTATCAGTTCCGGTTTCAAAGGGCCTTTAGTCCCGGTTCTGTAACCGGGACAAAACGATCGGGACTAATGCCCATCACTTTTAGTCCCGGCTGGCTTACGAACCGGGACTAAAAGGGCTACACGTGGCCGCTGTGGGGTGCCCAGGCAGGAGGACTTTTAGTCCCGGTTGGTAACATCGACCAGAACTAAAAGGCAGCCACGCGTCAGCAGCTGCCAGGCGCTGGTTTTTTTTGAAAGGAGGGGTTTAGGGGTTTGAAGGGTTTAGGGGTTTTCATATTGTCTTTCCCCTTTTTATTTTTGTGTTTACCCTTCAATTTTTTTACATTTAGGATTTCATTTTTATTTAATGTTTTCCATTCAATTCGACGCTAGCTACTACATATAGCAATGAAGGAACCATTACATAAAATCGTCATGAACATATATAAAGAGAAGTGACCTCTCTTTCTCCGTGCTTGGTCGAACAACAAGTTTTCGTACATCTATCCAACGCTACTACATATATACAATATAACATCTCTTACGATCCCTGACATCATCTATCCAAATCTATTTGCAATTCCATATGATATTCTCTGTGTTCAGGTATGACATGGTCAACAAAGAATCCCACCAATTCCTCTTGAATTTCTCATATGCGATCATGTGGTAGGACTTCGTTCCGCTTCTCCCACATCTAATTTTAAGAAGGGGGTCAATACATATATATGAATGAAAGTCAACACAATTGATGGAAATAAAATAAAATTGTGAATATTGTTTACGTACTTCAAATTGTTCGTCAGAGAAGCCCCGCTCAGATGTCGAGTAGCGAATGAACTCGCAAACATAATATCCACATAAATTATTCCCGGGTGCCTGCCACAAGCACTTTACGAGAATATAGTTCAATCAAAATGATAATCAAGCATGATAATGGCATTGATGAAACTACAATCAATGAGAGATGCGCGGAACTAGCTAGTATTACTTACTTTGAGGTGTGTAAATCGCAGCTCCTTATTCAGACCCGGAACCATTCTGGTGAACTTCTTCCGAACCCTGCCCGAAAAAAATGATTACTTGATATCAGGAAATGAACGAAAGTTGCCGATATGGTGCGATAATGATTGAACTTACTTCAGCATTTCACTCATGTCCTCCCACAACTTAGACTCTTTACATCTCGAGTCTAAAACAGTTACTACTCTCCCGTCAAGCTTAATGGATAGCAGAATAAAGTGAAAGCTGCGCACGCATAACTCATCAATTACAATACTTAACCTCGAGTAAGCGAAACCGAATATGCACAAGGCAATAATACTCACTTGAAGTTGTAAGGAAAGAGTATTTCCCTTTTGTTTTGATATCGAAGGAACGCATTTAGCAAATTTTCCTCGGTAACTCTGGCTCTATTTTGTACCGTCCATTCATTTACGGTATTTGGGCTAATGAACCCAATGTCATAGATTTGTCCTCTTTTGTATTCGACGATCTTTAACCTGCATAATATAGTGAGGATAATTATATATACATGCAATGAACAAGCTGAGCTAGAGACTTAATTACAAAAATAATACTTACAAACAGTAGCAAGTCACGAGAGTTTTGTCGATGGCGTCTTGATTGAGTAACTGAAATAATTCCACAAATTCAATAGGCATCAGGCCGACTCCAATGAAGTCGTGCTCATCTTTAATTCCCAGCAAGAGACTGTCAGCCCCGTCCTTGCTGCAGGTTTCCAAGTACCAGTCATGCAATCTTCGCATCATCGTTGGTAGATGCGGGAGCTGATCAGGTTTGACGAGAGGCTTCCCGTGCTTGTTCTAAAGGGCACTACTACCTCAACCATTTCAAACTGTACATCATCGTCCGTAATTACCAAGAGTGCTACCGGACGCTAGCCCCGGATGATTAGCGATATCTCTAGACACCTTGAGCTGGGGGCACGATTGCTTCTCCTGTTCGCCGAGTTGGGGAATTGTTTTCCCACTTCGTCTTGCAGCACTGGTAGTACTTCCTGATACGTCCATTTTGCATCATGTTTTTCTATTGTCAAGCACAAGCAGCGGCGGCGGCGATGAGGTCTCCTCCAGCTCATCGATGATGACTGTGTCCATCACCGGAGCCACGGGGTTCGTCGGACGCAGGCTCGTCGACAAGCTCCTATCCGGTATCTGCTCTGCTCTTTTAATTTGCATCTCATCTCACCCACTGACTGACTCACGCATGCCTGAATGAAAATGAAAATGAAACTGAAACTGAATGCAATCGAAAAGCAGAGGATCACAAGGTGTGCGTCTTGACACGCTCCACCTCCAAGAACAAGGCCTCCTCTGTTTTCCCTGGTAAGCACACTACGAACTCCTCTTATACTCTATTTATTCTTCTACTCCTATATATAAATATAAATGGAAATTGAAATGGAAATGGAATGCAGCTTCGAGGTATCCGGGCGTGACCATCGCGGACAAGGAGGGAGATTGGGAGCGATGCATCAGGGACTCAACTGGTGTTGTCAACCTGGCAGGAATGCCCATCAGCACCAGGTGGTCACCAGAGGTACTCTAGTTCTAGTTCTAGTTCTAGTCTTGTCTTCAAATTCACTTGCATGGTTAGCTAGTTGATGGACACGACCTCAATGATGCATACATGCATGCAGGTTAAGAGCGAAATTCTGCAGAGCCGAGTGAATGTCACCTCAAAGGTACGTAGCTACTCTACTCTACTTGTACTGCATCTGCATCATATGTCTGCATGCATGCTTCAATTTAGTCTGTCGTCGTCCTCTCGTTTTTAATCACCTAATCTGGATGCATCAACAATTGAACTGAATTTGATCCATGGGATTAAACTGAACCTAGGTTGTGGATCACATCAATACTAGCAGCAATGGCAATGGCAATGGCAATGGTCCCTCTGTTTTCGTCAGTGCAACAGCCGTCGGCTACTACGGTATGGTACTCTTTTCTTCTTCTTCTTCTTCTTCTTCTTCTTCTTCTTCTTCTTTTTCTTCTTCTTCTTAAATTGATTTGATTTGATCAAGCAAGCAGCTTAATCAATCAATCTTTCTTTTTTTAACCAAAAATACAAGAATGAATGAATTGCAGGCACCAGCGAGACGGACAGCTTCGATGAATCCAGCCCATCAGGCAACGACTACCTGGCACATGTATGCCGAGAATGGGAGGGCCGGGCACGGCAAGTGAAGCAGGAGCACGTCCGGCTGGTGCTCATTCGGATCGGAGTCGTCCTTGGCAAGGACGGCGGCGCTCTGGCCAAGATGATCCCCCTCTTCATGATGTTTGCCGGTGGGCCGCTCGGCACAGGAACACAATGGTCTCTGCACTTTTTCTTCTTCTTCTTCTTTCTTCTTCTTTGCTGTATATATATAGGTTCTCTTGGATGTGATGTGAATGTGATGTAGATATATATAGGTTCTCTTGGATTCATTTGGACGACCTGGTGGATCTCATCTACGAGTCCCTGCGGAACCCGGCCTACACGGGCGTCATCAATGGCACGGCGCCCAACCCGGTGCGGCTGTCGGAGCTGTGCGAGCGGCTGGGGCAGGTGGTGGGGCGCCCGTCCTGGCTGCCGGTGCCGGGGCTGGCCATCAAGGCTCTGCTGGGAGAAGGCGCGACGGTGGTGCTGGACGGCCAGAAGGTGCTCCCGGCCAGGGCCACCCAGCTCGGCTTCTCCTACCGCTACCCCTACGTCCGAGATGCGCTCAAGGCCATCGCCAAACAACTCTAGCTACCTCTATATATAACTGCATGCATGCTCGTATTAGTATTTTCTTTCTTTCCATCTATTAGTCTTTTCCTTAATTTTCTTTCTTGTATAATACTACATAATATACTACCCTTCTGTTTACTTTTATAAGATCTTGAAGACATTTCAAACAATATATAAAACAGTCCATGTGAGTTGTCTGAAATAACTTACAAAAGTGAATGAAAGGAGCAATATAATACTCACTCCGTTCGTAAATATAAGTCTTGCTCTAATAACAATGACCGTTATAAGGTGCGCGTACTTGCATGCATGCACCTCCTGATTGATTTGCCATACATACATACATACATACATACATACATACATACATACATACATACATACATACATATGCAAGCAAGGAGAGATATATGCAGGTTTCAGACCAACAGCAAGCGGCACGGCGTCGCTGAGACACCTGGCCCATCTCTACGTGAGGCTTCTTGGAGCCGTAGAAATCCTTGATGCTAAGCTGCACCCAGCTGGGTCTGGGCGTGCGCCTTTGGACAATGTTGTTCTGGCTAGCTACTCCCTCTGTCCATTTTTGTAAGTCGTTTAGGACAGCTGAAATTGAAATGTTTTAGATGTTATCTTAAATGTCTAGCTAAATGGTCTTACAAAAATGAAGAGAGAGAGAGAGTAGCTAGCAAGACGCAACGACAGAAAAGATGACATGCATGGTACGTAGAAAGGGAGTGCTTCATTAGGAAATGCCTCATCGACAAGGTGGGCATCTTCACCAGTGTACGTGTAGAAATACTTTGATGACAGTACTGTTGGCTCCTCCACGTCCACAGAGGAAGGCATCGCTGTCAGAGGTAATGCAGGCGTACGTCCACCTTGCCGTCACGATTCAACTGAGCGAGCGCACAGTGCCTTTGGCCTTTGCCTGGAGTATTGGCATTCCCAGATGCCCAATGCACGCACGCACGCACTTGGTATTTCATTCCAAATCCTCAAGTATGCAACGCAACGCAACGCATGATAAGTAGTGTGGAAAGAGATGGTGCTCATGCCGGAGACGATCCACGAGGAGAGGTCGACGGCGACGGCGACGGCGACGCGGAGAAACCCCATGCCTTGCTGCCGCGTGTACGGCTGCAGGGCCTTCCAGAAACCCATGGCCTCCCTCCCTCCCTCTAGTTACGACGCCACGCCGGTACAAGAATGCAACCGGCCGGCCAACAGAGCGATTTGGTCCTTGGACCACCTAGCCGAAAGTAATAAAAAATATTCTTCAACAGGAGCCGAAAGTAATAAAATGATAATAATATAAATCGGTCTTTGGACCACCTAGCGATGACTATAGACACTGTGTGAGCCGAAGATGCGCCGCCGTCCTTGCTCTTCCATCATCAGGACCGGGCAAAGCTTGCCGTACGTACTAGAGCTCTGTTATGATGAACGAACGGAAATTCTTTGTGCTAAGCCCCCAAAAAACCAACGCATCATAGCATCTATTGTCAACGATGAGAACCGTAGATCAGAACGCTCTGGCCTCGAACCACACCAACAAACACAAAAACCAACCTAATCCCAGGAGATCCGCCGGAAAAACAACTCCACGTGCCATCCGTCTGCGCTAGGCGCACCACTAGACCAAGGATAGGGTGGGGACGCCCTTATTCTCATTTGATGATAACGTTGCCGCCTCACCATTTTGAAGAAGACACTAGTAGAAAACAGGGTATCAGTTCCGGTTTCAAAGGGCCTTTAGTCCCGGTTCTGTAACCGGGACAAAACGATCGGGACTAATGCCCATCACTTTTAGTCCCGGCTGGCTTACGAACCGGGACTAAAAGGGCTACACGTGGCCGCTGTGGGGTGCCCAGGCAGGAGGACTTTTAGTCCCGGTTGGTAACATCGACCAGAACTAAAAGGCAGCCACGCGTCAGCAGCTGCCAGGCGCTGGTTTTTTTTGAAAGGAGGGGTTTAGGGGTTTGAAGGGTTTAGGGGTTTTCATATTGTCTTTCCCCTTTTTATTTTTGTGTTTACCCTTCAATTTTTTTACATTTAGGATTTCATTTTTATTTAATGTTTTCCATTCAATTCGACGCTAGCTACTACATATAGCAATGAAGGAACCATTACATAAAATCGTCATGAACATATATAAAGAGAAGTGACCTCTCTTTCTCCGTGCTTGGTCGAACAACAAGTTTTCGTACATCTATCCAACGCTACTACATATATACAATATAACATCTCTTACGATCCCTGACATCATCTATCCAAATCTATTTGCAATTCCATATGATATTCTCTGTGTTCAGGTATGACATGGTCAACAAAGAATCCCACCAATTCCTCTTGAATTTCTCATATGCGATCATGTGGTAGGACTTCGTTCCGCTTCTCCCACATCTAATTTTAAGAAGGGGGTCAATACATATATATGAATGAAAGTCAACACAATTGATGGAAATAAAATAAAATTGTGAATATTGTTTACGTACTTCAAATTGTTCGTCAGAGAAGCCCCGCTCAGATGTCGAGTAGCGAATGAACTCGCAAACATAATATCCACATAAATTATTCCCGGGTGCCTGCCACAAGCACTTTACGAGAATATAGTTCAATCAAAATGATAATCAAGCATGATAATGGCATTGATGAAACTACAATCAATGAGAGATGCGCGGAACTAGCTAGTATTACTTACTTTGAGGTGTGTAAATCGCAGCTCCTTATTCAGACCCGGAACCATTCTGGTGAACTTCTTCCGAACCCTGCCCGAAAAAAATGATTACTTGATATCAGGAAATGAACGAAAGTTGCCGATATGGTGCGATAATGATTGAACTTACTTCAGCATTTCACTCATGTCCTCCCACAACTTAGACTCTTTACATCTCGAGTCTAAAACAGTTACTACTCTCCCGTCAAGCTTAATGGATAGCAGAATAAAGTGAAAGCTGCGCACGCATAACTCATCAATTACAATACTTAACCTCGAGTAAGCGAAACCGAATATGCACAAGGCAATAATACTCACTTGAAGTTGTAAGGAAAGAGTATTTCCCTTTTGTTTTGATATCGAAGGAACGCATTTAGCAAATTTTCCTCGGTAACTCTGGCTCTATTTTGTACCGTCCATTCATTTACGGTATTTGGGCTAATGAACCCAATGTCATAGATTTGTCCTCTTTTGTATTCGACGATCTTTAACCTGCATAATATAGTGAGGATAATTATATATACATGCAATGAACAAGCTGAGCTAGAGACTTAATTACAAAAATAATACTTACAAACAGTAGCAAGTCACGAGAGTTTTGTCGATGGCGTCTTGATTGAGTAACTGAAATAATTCCACAAATTCAATAGGCATCAGGCCGACTCCAATGAAGTCGTGCTCATCTTTAATTCCCAGCAAGAGACTGTCAGCCCCGTCCTTGCTGCAGGTTTCCAAGTACCAGTCATGCAATCTTCGCATCATCGTTGGTAGATGCGGGAGCTGATCAGGTTTGACGAGAGGCTTCCCGTGCTTGTTCTAAAGGGCACTACTACCTCAACCATTTCAAACTGTACATCATCGTCCGTAATTACCAAGAGTGCTACCGGACGCTAGCCCCGGATGATTAGCGATATCTCTAGACACCTTGAGCTGGGGGCACGATTGCTTCTCCTGTTCGCCGAGTTGGGGAATTGTTTTCCCACTTCGTCTTGCAGCACTGGTAGTACTTCCTGATACGTCCATTTTGCATCATGTTTTTCTATTGTTATTTACATTGTTTTATTGTATAATAATGCTTTTTTGGAGTAATAATGCCTTTTCTATCATAACATGCAAGGTTTAAACAAAGAGGAAGAATTCCGGCAGCTAGAAATCTGGACCTAAAAAAGCTACGTCAGACTACCTATTCTGCACAACTCCAAATGAGCTGAAACTTCACGGATAATTTTTAGGGAATATATGAGGAATATGGGAGGAAATAACTACCGGAGGGGACCACCTGGTGAGCACAAGACACCAGGGTGCGCCTGGCCCCACATGCGCGCCCTGGTGGGTTGTGCTCAGCCCGACCCACCTCTGGTGCCCATCTCCTGGTATATAAGTTATTTTGACCTAGAAAAAAATAAAGAGAGGACTTTTGGGATGAAACGGTGCCGTCTCGAGGCAGAACTTGGGCAGGGGCACTTTTGACCTCCGGCGGAGCGATTCCGCCGGGGGAACTTCCCTCCCGGTCGGGGAAATCATCGTCATCGTCATCACCAACAACTCTCCCATCTCGGGGAGGGTAATCTCCATCAACATCTTCAACAACACCATCTCCTCTCAAACCCTAGTTCATCTCTTGTGTTCAATGTTTATACCGGAACCTCAGATTGGTACTTGTGGGTGACTAGTAGTGTTGATTACATCTTGTAGTTGATTACTATATGGTTTATTTGGTGGAAGATCATATGTTCAGATCCAATATGCTATTTAATACCCCTCTGATCTTGAGAATGATTATCATTTGTGAGTAGTTACTTTTGTTCTTGAGGTCACAGGAGAAATCATGTTGCAAGTAATCATGTGAACTTGATATGTGTTCGATATTTTGATAGTATGTATGTTGTGATTCCCTTATTGGTGTCATGTGAACGTCGACTACATGACACTTCACTTTATTTGGGCCTAAGGGAATGCATTGTGGAGTAGTTATTAGATGATGGGTTACGAGAGTGACAGAAGCTTAAACCTTAGTTTATGCGCTATTCCGTAAGGGACCGATTGGATCCAAAAGTTTAATGCTATGGTTAGAATTTATTCTTTACTTTTCTCGTAGTTGCCGATGCTTGCGAGGGGGTTAATCATAAGTAGGAGGCTAGTTCAAGTAAGAACATCACCTAAGCACCGGTCGACCTACATATCAAATTATCAAAGTAGCGAACACGAATCAAACCAACATGATGAAAATGACTAGATGGAATTTCCGTGTACCCTCAAGAACGCTTTGCTTATTATAAGAGACCGTTTTGGCCTGTCCTTTGCCTTAAAAAGATTGGGCTACCTTGCTGCATTTTTGTTACTATTATCATTACTTGCTCGTTACAAATTATCTTGTTATCAAACTACTTGCTACTTATAATTTGCAGACATTACCTTGCTAAAAACCGCTTATCATTTTCTTCTGCTCCTTGTTGGGTTCGACACTCTTGTTGTTGCCGCTCTCTCTCTCTCTCACTCAGGACTAGAGGTAGAAGAAGGAGAAGCACAATACACTGGAATTTTATCCGGCTACACACAACCCCGTTACTATCCCACTAGCACCAAACTCTCATCTGAACACATACAAGTGGCCATGGCTTTGTAGTGGCACAGCAACGCAGCCCCCAAGTTTCCGTGTACCGTACACACTAACTAACCGCACGCATGCACACCCGCTTACTTGGCCGGCACACCCATGCATCTAGCTTATCCATCTAATGCATGCGCGCATGACCCGGCCACCCCAAACGGTCACTAAGTCACGACCAGCTATGCGACACACGCACACACGCTACAGACACGAGCGCACACACACTACACCATGCACACATTTTGCCACGGCTTCTGCTGCGTCCTGCACGTTCTGCGCATATCCACGCACCCGACGAGCCCGACTGCACAGTGCGTCTCGCACGGCCTGCGCGAATTCATCACGCCCGACCAGCCCAACCACACACGCCGTGGCTTATTCCAACACATACCCCCTAAGCCACGGTCTAGAGGAGTCCGTCGTCGTCGACGTTGGCGCCGGCCGAGAGAGCTTGCTCCGCCACCGGTCCTTTCCGCAGCTGCGGGCACTCGCATCGGAAGTGCCCGTGCTCCCTGCACTTGTAGCAGCGCCTGCGCCTGTTGCCGCGGCTCCCCGATGCCACGTTGCGCCTGTCGTCGTCGTCCCGTGCTCCGCCGTGCTTCTGCTCCCGTGACCGCCACTGCGCCGCCGTGAACAGGAGCCGTCCGTCCTCCCGCTCGCCGCTGTCCTGCCGTCGACGCCGAACTCGCTCGTCGAACGCGCGCAGCCGCCCGAGTGCTTCGTCGAACGCCATCGTCGTCACGTCGTGGAACTGCTCGATGCTGGCGACGACGGGGAAGAGCCGATCCGGCATCGTATCCAGCAGCTTCTTGACTAGCGTCGCGTCGCCCAGCGTCTCCCCGAGGTTGGCATACCTCGCCGCCATCGCCGCGAGCCTCCCGTCGTACACGTCGAGCTCCTCGCCGTCCGCCATCTTCAGGCGGTCAAATTCGCCGCGCAGCGTCGCCAGCCTCGCCGCGCGGACCTGATTGGCGCCGACGAACCTCACCTTCACGGAGTCCCATACCTCCCTGGCGGTGAGCTTCGTCGACACCTGCAGCAGCACATCCTCCGGCAACGCCCCGAGTAGCAACGCGCGCGCCATCTTGTCCTTCCGCGCGTTCACCACCGCGTCGCTCGGCGCCACCGCCTCCCACACGGTGTGGACGTCGAGGATCACCTGCGCCTTGATGGCCCGGACCGTGTAGTTGTCCGCGGTCAGCATCGGCATCGCCATCATCGCCGATCCGCCCGCGCCGTCGCCATGTGGGACGAGCGCCATGGTCGCCGGTGATCGCCCGAACCGAAGCTCTGTATATCAATTGTTGTTGCTGCTCTCTCTCTCACTTAGGACTACAAGTAGAAGAAGGAGAAGCACAATACACTGGAATTTCACCCGGCTACACACAGCACCGTTACTATTCCACTAGCACCAAACTCTCATCTGAACACACACAAGTGGCCATGGCTTTGTAGTGGCACAACGACGCAACCCCCAAGTTTCCGTGTGCCGTACACACTAACTAACCGCACGCATGCACGCCCGCTTACTTGGTCGGCACACCCACGCATCTAGCTTATCCATCTAATGCACCCGGACACCCCAAACGGTCACTAAGTCACGGCCAGCTATGCGACACACGCACACACGCTACAGCCACGAGCACACACACACTACACCATGCACGCATTTTGCCACGGTCTCTGCTGCGTCCCGCATGTCCTGCGCGTATCCTCGCGCCCGATGAGCCCGACTGCACAGTGCGTCCCGCACGTCCCGCGCGAATCCATCACGCCTGACGAGCCCAACCACACACGCCGTGGTTTATTCCAACACACACACACCCCTAAGCCACGGCCTAGAGGAGTTCGTCGTCAACGACGTTGGCGCCGGCTAAGAGAGCCTGCTCCGCCGCCGGTCCTTTCCGCAGCTGCGGGCACTTATTGAAAAGACTAAATTGATCCCATATACTTGTGGGTCATCAAGGCTCTTTTCTGACGCCGTTGCCGGGAAGTGAAGCGCTCTTGGTAAGGAAAAATTATTACTACGTGCTGAAATTTATTATTACTTATTACTATGGAGAACAATCCTTTGAGGGGTTTGTTCGGAGTATCTTCACCTCGACCGGAACCACAATTAGTTGCCCCTCAACCTACTGCACCTATTGAAAATATTGAATATGTAGCTAATCCTTATGCAGGAGATGGATCCGAACATCCTGATATGCACTTGATATATGTGGAGGAAATTTGTGGATTATTTAAGCTTGTAGGTTTACCCGGAGATGAAACTAAGAAGAAGGTTTTCCCTTTATCTTTGAAGGGAAAAGCATTGGCAATGGTATAGGCTATGTGATTATATTGGATCTTGGAATTGGAATCGATTAAAATTGGAGTTTCACCAAAAAAATATCCTATGCATCTAGTTCGTCGTGATCGAAATTATATATATAATTTTTGGCCTCGTGAAGGAGAAAGTATCGCTCTAGCTTGGGGGAGGCTTGAGTCAATGTTATATTCATGCCCCAAGCATGAGCTCTCAAAGTTATTATTCAGAATTTTTATGCTCGACTTTCTCACAATGATCAATCCATGCTCGATACTTCTTGTACTGGTTCATTTATGAAGAAGACTATTGAATTCCGGTGGGATCTTTTAGAAATAATTAAATGCAACTCTGAAGATTGGGAACTCGCCGAAGGTAAAGAGTCAGGTATTAAGCTTAAGTTTGATTGTGTTAAATATTTTATGAATACCGATGCTTTTCAAAAGTTTAGCACTAAATATGGACTTGACTCTGAGATAGTAGCTTCCTTTTGTGAATATTTTGCTACTCATGTTGATCTCCCTAAAGAGAAGTGGTTCAAATATCACCCACCTATTAAAGAAGAAACTAAAGAATCAGTGATAGCTAAAGACGAAACCATTATATATAATGTTGATCCAGTTGTTCCCACAGCTTATATTAAGAAACCACCTTTCCCTATTAGGATGAAAGAACACGCTAAAGTTTCAACCGTGGTCAAAAAAAGCTATATTAGAACACCTAAACTAGCTGAACAAATCAAGGTAGAACCTAGTGTTGCTATGGTTAAGGATCTCTTGGTCGATAATATAGATGGGCATGTTATTTACTTCTGTGATGAAGCTGCTAGAATTGCCAAACGCGATGAGAAAGATAAACATAGACTCCTTGTTAGCATGCCCATTGTCTCAGTTAAAATAGGAGATCAATGTTATCATGGTTTATGCGACATAGGTGCTAGCGTGAGTGTTGTTCCTTTTACCTTATATCAAGAAATTATGGATGATATAGCACCCGCCGAGATAGAAGACATAGATGTTACTATTGAACTTGCTAATAGAGATACCATCACACCACTTGGGATTGTTAGAGATGTTGAAGTCTTGTGTGGGAAAGTAAAATACCCCACTGATTTTCTTGTTCTTGGTTCCCCACAAGATGATTTTTGTCCCATTATATTTGCTAGATCTTTCTTGAACACCATCAATGCTAGAATAGACTATGAGAAACAAACTGTCGGTGTTAGCTTTGGTGATGAATCTCATGAGTTTAACTTTTCCAAGTTTAGTAGAAAACCTCATAAAAAAGAATTGCCTAGCGAGGATGAAATTATTGTTATTGCTTCTATTGTTGTACCTGCTACTGATCCTTTAGAACAATATTTGCTAGACCACAAACATAATTTACATATGCATGAAAGAAATGAAATAGATAATATTTTCTTTGAACAACGGCCTCCGCTTAAACACAATTTACCTATTGAAACTCTGGGAGGTCCTCCTCCACCTAAAGGTGATCCTGTGTTTGGATTAAAACAATTGTCAGATACTTTGAAATATTCTTATCTTGATGAAAAGAAGATATATCTTGTTATTATTAGCGCTAAACTTTCAGAACATGAAGAAGAAAGATTATTGAAAGTTTTGAGGAAGCACAGCGCTGCTATTGGATATACTCTTGATGATCTTAAGGGAATTAGTCCCACTCTATGTCAGTACAAGATTAATATGGAGTCCGATGCTAAACCCGTTGTTGATCACCAATGTCGGTTAAATCCAAAGATGAAAGAAGTGGTAAGAACAAAAATATTAAAACTTCAGGAAGCGGGTATAATCTATCCTATAGCTGATAGTAGATGGGTAAGCCCTGTTCATTGTGTCCCTAAGAAAGGAGGTATTACTGTTGTTCCTAACGATAAGAATGAACTTATTCCACAGAGAATTATTGCATGCTATAGAATGGTAACAACTAGAAAAGATCATTACCCTCTGCCTTTTATTGATCAAATGCTAGAAAGATTGTCTAAGCACACACATTTTTGCTTCCTTTATGGATATTCTTGTTTTTTGCAAATACCTGTTTCTCAACCTGATCAAGAAAAGACCACTTTCACTTGTCCTTTTGGAACTTATGCTTATAGACGTATGCCTTTTGGTTTATGCAATGCACCTCCTACCTTTCAAAGATGTATGACTGTTATATTCTCTGACTTTTGTGAAAAGCGTTTTTATGGATGACTTTTCCATTTATGGGAAGTCTTTTGATGATTGTTTAAGCAATCTTGATCGAGTTTTGCAGATATGTGAGCAAACTAATATTGTCTTGAATTGGGAGAAGTGCCACTTTATGGTTAATGAAGGTATTGTCTTGGGACATAAAAATTTTGAACGTTACCCTCAAAAGAAAATTCTGAATGAGGTATTGCGGTGGATCAAGCTAAGGTTGGTGCAATTGAGAAAATGCCGTGTCCTAAAGATATTAAAGGTATTTGTAGTTTCCTTGGTCATGCTGGTTTCTATAGGAGATTTATCAAAGACTTCTCTAAATTTTCTAGGCCACTTACAAATCTCTTGCAAAAGGATATTCCGTTTGTCTTTGATGATGATTGTTTAGAAGCCTTTGAAACACTTAAGAAAGCCTTAATTTCTGCACCTATTGTTCAACCACCTAATTGGATCTTGCCTTTTGAAACCATGTGTGATGCTAGGGATTATGCTGTTGGTGTTGTTCTAGGACAAAGAGTTGATAAGAAATTAAATGTTATTCATTATGCTAGTGAAACTCTAGACAGTGCTCAATGCAATTATGCTACTACTGAAAAGAATTCTTAGCAGTGGTGTTTGCTTGTGATAAGTTTAGATCTTATATTGTTGATTCTAAAGTGACTATTCACACTGATCATGCTGCTCTTAAATATCTTATGGAAAAGAAAGATGCCAAACCTAGACTTATTTGTTGGGTTCTTTTGCTACACGAATTTGATTTGCATATAACTAATAGAAAAGGAGCTGCGAACCCCGTAGCTTATAACCTGTCTAGGTTGGAAAATATTCTTGATGACCCACTACCTATTGATGATAGCTTTCCTGATGAACAATTAGCTGCAATAAATGCTTCTCATAATACTCCTTGGTATGCTGACTATGCTAATTATATTGTTGCTAAATACATACCATCTAGCTTCACATACCAACAAAAGAAAAAATGTTCTATGATTTAAGACATTACTTTTGGGATGACCCACATCTTTATAAAGAAGGGGTAGATGGTATTATTAGGCATTGTTCTCCTGAGCATGAACATGAACAATTCTATGAAAATGTCACTCCGAAGCTTATGGAGGACATCATGCGGGAGACAGAACTGCTCACAAGGTATTGCAATCCGGGTTTTATTGGCCTACTCTCTTCAAGAATGCTCGTAAGTTCGTCTCATCTTGTGATGAATGTCAAAGAATAGGTAATATCGGTAGGCGTCAAGAAATGCCTATGAATTATTCACTTGCTGTTGAACCATTTGATGTTTTGGGATTTGATTTCATGGGACCTTTTCCTTCCTCTAATGGGTATACTCATATTTTGGTTGCTGTTGATTATGTTACTAAGTGGGTAGAAGCTATTCCAACTAGTAGTGCTGATCACAACACTTCTATTAAAATGCTTAAGGAAGTCATTTTCCCAAGGTTTGGAGTCCCTAGATATTTAATGACTAATGGTGGTTCACACTTTATTCATGGTGCTTTTCGTAAAATGCTTGCCAAGTATGATGTTAACCATAGAATTGTGTCACCCTATCATCCTCAGTCTAGTGGTCAAGTTGAACTTAGCAATAGAGAAATAAAATTGATCTTATAAAAGACTGTCAATAGGTCCTGGAAAAATTGGTCTAAAAAATTAGATGATGCACTCTGGGCTTATTGAACAGCATATAAAAATCCAATGGGTATGTCTCCTTATAAAATGGTTTATGGAAAAGCTTGTCATTTACCTCTTGAGTTAGAACATAAAGCTTATTGGGCACTTAAAGAACTCAACTATGATTTCAAACTTGCTGGTGAAAAGAGGTTATTTGATATTAGCTCATTAGATGAATGGAGAACCCAAGCTTATGAAAATGCCAAGTTATTTAAAGAAAAAGTTAAAAGATGGCATGATAAAAGAATCCAAAAGCGTGAGTTTAAAGTTGGAGAATAAGTTCTTTTGTACAACTCTCGTTTCAGATTCTTTGCAGGAAAACTCATCTCCAAATGGGAAGGACCCTATGTTATCTAATACATCTCCGTTGTATCTATAATTTTTTATTGTTCCATGCCAATATTCTATGACTTTTACATACTTTTGGCAACTTTTTATACTATTTTTGGGACTAACATATTGATCCAGTGCCTAGTGCCAGTTCTTGTTTGTTGCATGTTTTTTGTTTTGCAGAAAACTCATATCAAACGGAGTGCAAACGGGATAAAAACTGATGGAGTTTTTTTTGGTATATTTATGATTTTTGGGAAGAAGAATCAACGCGAGACGATGCCCGAGGGGGCCACGAGGTAGGGGGGCGCGCCCCAGGGGGTCAGGCGCACCCTGGGCCCTCGTGGCCACCCCGTAACGCGGTTGGTGCCCTTCTTTCGCCACAAGAAAGCTAATATCCGGATAGAGATCGTGTCCAAAATTCAGCCCAATCGGAGTTACGGATCTTCGGGAATTTAAGAAACGGTGGAAGGGCAGAATCAGGGAACGCAGAAACAGAGAGAGACAGAGAGACATATCCAATCTCGGAGGCGCTCTCGCACCTCCCATGCCATGGAAGCCAAGGACCAGAGGGGAAACCCTTCTCCCATTTAAGGAGAAGGTCAAGGAAGAAGAAGAAGAAGAAGAAGAAGGGGGGCTCTCTCCCTCTCTCTCCCCGTGGCGCCGGAACACCGTCGGGCCATCATCGTCACCACAATCTTCACCAACACTTCCGTCATCTTCACCAACATCTTCATCACCTTCCCCCATCTATCTACAGCGGCCCACTCTCCCGCAACCCGGTGTACCCTCTACTTGAACATGGTGCTTTATGCTTCAAATTATTATCCAATGATGTGTTGCCATCCTATGATGTCTGATTAGATTTTCGTTGTCCTATCGGTAATTGGTGAATTGCTATGGTTGGTTTAATTTGCTTGTGGTTATGTTGCTGTCCTTTGGTGCCCATCATATGAGCGCGCGCGTGGATCACACCATAGGGTTAGTTGTATGTTGATAGGACTATGTATTGGAGGGCAAGAGTGACAGAAGCTTCGACCTAGCATAGAAATTGATGCATACGGGATTGAAGGGGGACCAATATATCTTAATGCTATGGTTGGGTTTTACCTTAATGAACGTTAGTAGTTGCGGATGCTTGCTAATAGTTCCAACTATAAGTGCATAGAATTCCAAGTCAGGGATGACATGCTAGCAGTGGCCTCTCCCACATAAAACTTTCTATCGATCTAGTAAAGTAGTCAATTGCTTAGGGACAATTTCACAAATCCTACCACCATTTTTCCACACTCGCTATACTAACTTTATTGCTTCTTTACCTAAACAGCCCCTAGTTTTTATTTACGTGCTTTTTATATTCTTGCAAACCTATCCCGTTACACCTACAAAGTACTTCAAGTTTCATACTTGTTCTAGGTAAAGCGAACGTTAAGCGTGCGTAGAGTTGTATCGGTGGTCGATAGAACTTTAGGGAATATTTGTTCTACCTTTAGCTCCTCGTTGGGTTCGACACTCTTACTTATCGAAAGAGGCTACAATTGACCCCCTATACTTGTGGGTTATCATTATCGAGGAGGTTTATCAATCTGGAGCTATTAAAATAAATAATGCTGAAGGTACTAACCCGAAGGTTGTTAATGGGCAACGAATAAAACATTATATCTCATGTACGCTCATTAATGTTGAAAGTAATATTATCCAAACTATGACACTGGAAGAACACATAAAAGAAGCCTTCACTCCAGAATCATGAAAAAGAGGAGGTACGTGATACGGTAAGTAAACGGACTCCGAAAAAATCGCAAAAATATTTTCTGTCAGTTTTGCAATATAACAAAAATTAGGAAAATAAGAAACAACCAGGAAGGCACCCTGGGTGAGCACAAGAAACCAGGGCGCGCTTGGCATGCCAGGCGCGCCCAGGTGGGTTGTGCCCACCTTGGGTACCTTCCGGACTCCGTTTTTCTTCCGTTTGCTTGTTTCCCAAGATAAAAAATTATATACCCCCAAACCTATTGACCACAGTATCGTGGAGAAATCTTTTGTTTTCTTTTCTTGCTATTTTTGGTCAGATCTGTTTAGCATGGCGTCTTCTTCTTCCTCCCACAACGTGGAAGAGGATGCTTGGTTGATGAAAATCGAGCTGAAGAGAGAAGAGCCTGTAGAAGTTGTCAAAGAGGAAAGGAGCAAGGAGGCTACCGGAGATCAAGCACGGGTGATTGATCCGGCCTAGCCTGCCGAGGAAGAAGAAGAAGATATCCTTAAACCTTATTATGAATATCTCACCCCCACCGAGATCGAAGCCTTTCGGTTCATCAAGACGGTTCATGTGCAAAATAAATATCTCACCCGTGAAAATATTCTGTTGCAAGAGCACATCATCGCCCTCTAGAGCGTCATCCGTAGGTTGGAGAACCTCTTGATCCTGAAGGACAAGATTGCTACTAATGCATCGCCACCACCTCCTTCTTCATCACCAAAAGAAAATTGTTGCTATTGCACCCACACATGATAGTCCTATTATCTTTTTGAATTCTCCAAATTACACTATATGGGAGAAGTATGTGCTTATTAAGGATTATATTGATGGGTTGCGTTTTACTACTACACATGATGATTTTAATAGATATAATATGCATGTGCTTGCTGCTCCTAATTGCAATTATTATGAGAGAGGAACTACATCTCCGCCTCTCCATGTTTCCAATACGATAAAATTGCAAGAAACTGATTATACTATGCATTGGCCTTTACTATGTGTGCATGAATTGTTCTTTTATGACATGCCGATGCATAGAAAAAGAGTTAGACTTTGTTGTTGCATGACATATGTTACTTTGTGCTCGCTACTAATTCACAAATCATTGTTAATTAAAATTGGCTTTGATATACCTTGGGATCCGGGTGGATCCATTACTTGAGCACTATATGCCTAGCTTACTGGCTTTAAAGAAAGCGCTGCCAGGGAGACAACCCAGAGGTTTTAGAGAGTCATTTATTTCTGTTGTGTGCTTTTATAAAGTTAAAAAAATGTGCCAAGATTTGCCTTTAGGATGATTAGATTGCTTGTTGGTTTGTGCCGTGCAAAACAGAAACTTTGGCTGTAGTGCTCGATTTTACATTTTTTATTGGAACGTCAAACGGTTCTGAAACTTTTTACACTGTCTTGCTATACAAATTGTTTATTTTTCCTAATTTTCCAGAATTTTTTGGGTTACAGAAGTATGGTGGATGTTCGAATCTTTACAGACTGTCCTGTTTTCACAGATTGTTGTTACAGCTTCATTATTTGCATATGTTTGAATTCTTGTTGAAGCCTCCTTGACTTGAGGCCATAGAATTGTGATAGCATACAGTGGGTAATGTTTGTTTATAATTATACAATAATGTTACAGTAGTACATGATGGGATTTCTCTGCCATATTCACTAATCCCGCCACTAAAAGTTCGGTTAAGTTTTGTGTGGATGAAGTGTTCGAAGATCGAGGAGGTCTCGATGTGAGGAGAAGGAGGAGAGGCAAGAGCTCAAGCTTGGGGATGCCCAAGGCACCCAAGTAAATATTCAAGAAGACTCAAGCGTCTAAGCTTGGGGATGCCCCGGAAGGCATCCCATCTTTCTTCAACAAGTATCAGTATGTTTTTTGATTCGTTTCGTTCATGCGATATGTGCAAATCTTGGAGCGTATTTTGCATTTAGTTTTCACTTTTATTTTATGCACCATGCTGGTATGAGATAGTCCATGGTTGATTTATAGAATGCTCATTGCACTTCACTTATATCTTTTGAGTATGGCTTTATAGAATGCTTCATGTGCTTCACTTATATTTGTTAGAGCGTGGGCATATCTTTTGTATAAAGAATTATACTCTCTTGCTTCACTTATATCTATTTAGAGAGATGATAGCAATTGGTCATTCACATGGTTAGTCATAAAATCCTACATAAAACTTGTAGATCACTGAATATGATATGTTTGATTCCTTGCAATAGTTTTGCGATATAACGATGGTGATATTAGAGTTATGCTAGTGGGTAGTTGTGGATTGTAGGAATACTTGTGTTGAAGTTTGTGATTCCCGTAGCATGCACGTATGGTGAACCGTTATGTAACGAAGTTGGAGCATGAGGTATTTATTGATTGCCTTCCTTTGTGTGGAGGTCGGGGGCGCGTGATCGTTAACTCCTACCAACCTCCCCCCTAGGAGTATGCATGTAGTACTTTGTTTCAATGGCTAATAAACTTTTGCAATAAGTATGTGAGTTCTTTATGACTAATGTTGAGTCCATGGATTATACGCACTCTCATCCTTCCATCATTGCTAGCCTCTTCGTACCGTGCATTGCCCTTTCTCACCTCGAGAGTTGGTGCAAACTTTGTCGGTGCATCCAAACCCCATGATATGATACGCTCTATCACACATAAGCCTCCTTATATCTTCCTCAAAACAGCCACCATACCTACCTATTATGGCATTTCCATAGCCATTCTGAGATATATTGTCATGCAACTTCCATCATCATCATATACATGACTTGAGCATTCATTGTCATATTGCTTTGCATGATCGTAAGATAGCTAGCATGATGTTTTCATGGCTTGTCAGTTTTTTGATGTCATTGCTACACTAATCATTGCACATCCCGGTACACCGCCGGAGGCATTCATATAGAGTCATATCTTTGTTCTAGTATCGAGTTGTAATATTAAGTTGTAAGTAAATAGAAGTGTGATGATCATCATTATTAGAGCATTGTCCCCAAAAAAAGAGGCCAACGAAGCCTAAATAAAAAAAGGGGGCCAAAGAAGCCCGCCAAAAAAAGAGAAAAAAGGAAAAAATAAAAGAAAAGGGACAATGTTACTATCCTTTTCCCACACTTGTGCTTCAAAGTAGCACCATGATCTTTATGATAGAGAGTCTCTTGTTTTTTCACTTTCATATACTAGTGGGAATTTTCATTATAGAACTTGGCTTGTATATTCCGATGATGGGCTTCCTCAAATGCCCGAGGTCTTCATGAGCAAGCAAGTTGGATGCACAGCCACTTAGTTTCCAGTTTGAGCTTTCATACACTTATAGCTCTTAGTGCATCCGTTGCATGGCAATACCTACTCCTCACATTGACATCAATTGATGGACATCTCCATAGCCCGTTGATTAGCCGCGTCGATGTGAGACTTTATCCTTTTTGTCTTCTCCACATAACCTCCACCATCATATTCTATTCCACCTATAGGGATATATCCATGGCTCACGCTCATGTATTGCATGAAAGTTGAAAAAGTTTGAGAATACTAAAGTATGAAACAATTGCTTGGCTAAAACCGGGGTTGTGCATGATTTGAATATTTTGTGTGGTGAAGATGGAGCATAGCCAGAGTATATGATTTTGTAGGGATAACTTTCTTTGGCCATGATATTTTGAAAAGACATGATTGCTTTATTAGTATGCTTGAACATTAGTAGAAAAAAGGCCTTTAGTCCCAGTTCTGGAACCGGGACTAAAGGGTCGTTACTAAAGCCTCCCCCTTTAGTCCTGGTTCTTATACGCACCGGGACTAAAGGCCCTCCACGTGGCCGCTGCCTGGAGATCCACCTTTAGTCCCGGTTGGTAACACCAACCGGTACTAAAGGAAATTTTATGTTTTTGTTTGAAATTTTTTATTTTCAAATTTCTAAATTATTTTAACCTCTAATCTCTAATCACCCCTCATCACTGCTCAATTTAACCTCTAATCCCGGTTGGTAACACCAATCGGTACTAAAGGAAATTTTATGATTTTTTTTGAAATTTTTTATTTTCAAATTTCTAAATTATTTTAACCTCTAATCTCTAATCACCCCTCATCACTGCTCAATTTAACCTCTAATCTCTAATCACCCCTCATCATCTAACTTCCCGGACGGTCACCCATCCTCTCACTACTCCAGCCTGAGCACGCTTAACTTCCGAGTTCTATTCTCTCTCGTTTCCAAGTCTGCACTTGTTGTTTTCCTGACAATAGTAAGATGTCAATCCTATTAACCCTCAGAAATTTAGCTTGAGCATGAAGTCACACATTTCACTGTTTGAGTTTGAAACTATTGTTCTAAAAAACAATAATTATTTAGTAACACTAATATTTCTTAAATAAGTAGTTTGACCATAGTTTGACCAGATTTGACCAAAATTCAAAAAAACTAAAATAATTATTTAGTAACACTAATATTTCTTGAATAAGTAGTTTGACCATTGTTTGACCATATTTGACCAAAATTCAAAAAACTGAAATAATTATTTAGTAACACTAATATTCTTGAATAATTATTTAGTAACACTAATACTTCTTGAATAAGTAGTTTGGCCATAGTTTGACCAGATTTAACAAAAATTCAAAAAAAACTGAAATTTGAGCATAACTTTTTTTCCTTTTAGAATTTGAGGATTCTAAAAATTTGCAAACAGGTCTCAACCCCATTAGTACTGGTTCGTGGCACGAACCGGTACTAATGGGCATCGCACCCTTTAGTACCGGCATCGCACCCTTTAGTACCGGTTCATGGCACCAACCAAGACTAAAGGTCCCATTTGAACCGGGAGTAATGCATGTACGGTGCCCTCGCTGCTCGAACCGGGACTAATGCTCACATTAGTCCCGGTTCGCAACGCAACCGGGATTAATGCTCTTTTCTGGCCGAACGAAAGCCATGTTTTCTACTAATGGAAGTATTATTGCCTTAATGTCAAATGATAGACTATTGCTTTGAATCACTCATATCTTAATATTCATGCCATGATTTGATTACATGATCAAGGTTATGCTAGATAGCATTCCACATAAAAAAATATATTTTCTTATCATTTACCTACTCGAGGACGAGCAGGAATTAAGCTTGGGGATGTTGATACGTCTCCTTCATATCTATAATTTTTGATTGTTCCATGCCAATATTCTACAACTTTTACATACTTTTGACAACTTTTTATACTATTTTTGGGACTAACATATTGATCCAGTGCCCAGTGCCAGTTCCTGTTTTTTATTTCGCAGAAAACTCATATCAAAGGGAGTCCAACGGGATAAAAACTGACGGAGATTTTTTTGGAATATTTATGATTTTTGGCAAGAAGAATCAACGCGAGACGATGCCCGAGGGGGCCACGAGGTAGGGGGGCGCGCCCTAGGGGGTCAGGCCCGCCCTGGGCCCTCGTGGCCACCCCCTAAGGTGGTTGGTGCCCTTCTTTCGCCGCAAGAAAGCTAATATACGGATAGAGATCGTGTCCAAAATTCAGCCCAATTGGAGTTACGGATCTCCGGAAATTTAAGAAACGGTGAAAGGGCAGAATCAGGGAACGCAAAAACAGAGAGAGACAGAGAGACATATCCAATCTCGGAGGGGCTCTCGCCCTCCCATGCCATGGAAGCAAAGGACCAGAGGGGAAACCCTTCTCCCATCTAGGGAGAAGGTCAAAGAAGAAGAAGAAGAAGAAGGGGGCTCTCTCCCTCTCTCTCCCGGTGGCGCCGGAACGCCGCCGGGGCCATCATCATCACCGCAATCTTCACCAACACCGCCGTCATCTTCACCAACATCTTCACCACCTTCCCCCATCTATCTACAATGGCCCACTCTCCCACAACCCGGTGTACCCTCTACTTGAACATGGTGCTTTATGCTTCATATTATTATCCAATGATGTGTTGCCATCCTATGATGTCTGAGTAGATTTTCGTTGTCCTATCGGTAATTGGTGAATTGCTATGGTTGGTTTAATTTGCTTGTGGTTATTTTGTTGTCCTTTGGTTCCCATCATATGAGCGCGCGTGGATCACACCATAGGGTTAGTTGTATGTTGATAGGACTATGTATTCGAGGGCAAGAGTGACAGAAGCTTCAACCTAGCATAGAAATTGATGCATACGGGATTGAAGGGGGACAAATATATCTTAATGCTATGGTCGGGTTTTACAATAATGAATGTTAGTAGTTGCAGATGCTTGCTAATAGTTCCAATCATAAGTGCATAGAATTCTAAGTCAGGGATGACATGCTAGCAGTGGCCTCTCCCACATAAAACTTGCTATCGGTCTAGTATAGTAGTCAATTGCTTAGGGACAATTTCACAAATCCTACCACCAGTTTTCCACACTCGCTATACTAACTTTATTGCTTATTTACCTAAACGGCCCCTACTTTTTATATATGTGCTCTTTATATTCTTGCAAACCTATCTCATAACACCTACAAAGTACTTCTAGTTTCATACTTGTTCTAGGTAAAGCGAACGTTAAGCGTGCGTAGAGTTGTATCGGTGGTCGATAGAACTTGAGGGAATATTTGTTCTACCTTTGGCTCCTCGATGGGTTCGACACCTTACTTATCGAAAGAGGCTATAATTGATCCCCTATACTTGTGGGTTACCATTATCAAGGAGGTTTATCGATCTAGAGCTATTAAAATAAACAATGCTGAAGGTACTAACCCGAAGGTTGTTAATGGGCAACGAATAAAACATCATATCTTAGGTACGCCCATGAATGTTGAAAGTAATATTATCCAAACTATGACACCGGAAGAACACACAAAAGAAACCTTCACTCCAGAATCGTGAAAAAGAGGAGGTACGTGATACGGTAGGTAAACGGACTCCGAAAAATCCACAAAAATATTTTCTGTCAGTTTTGGAATATAACAAAAATTGGAAAATAAGAAACAACCAGGAAGGCACCCTGGGTGAGCACAAGAAACCAGGGCGCACTTGGCATGCCAGGCGCGCCCATGTGGGTTGTGCCCACCTCGGGTGCCTTCCGGACTCTGTTTTCTTCCGTTTGCTTATTTCCCAACATAGAAAATTATATACCCCCAAACCTGTTGCCCATAGTATCGCGGGGAAATCTTCTGTTCTCTTTTCTTGCTATTTTCGGTCAGATCTGTTTAGCCAGGCATCATGTCTTCTTCTTCCTCCCACAACATGGAAGAGGATGCTTGGTTGATGAAAATCGAGCTGAAGAGAGAAGAGCCCGTAGAAGTTGTCAAAGAGGAAACGAGCAAGGAGGCTACCGGAGATCAAGCGCCGGTGGTTGAGCCGGCCTAGCCTACCGAGGAGGAAGAAGAAGATATCCTTAAACCTTACTATGAATATCTCACCCCAACCAAGATCGAAGACCCGTGAAAATATTCTGTTGCAAGAGCACATCATCGCCCTCCAGAGCGTCATCCGTAGGTTGGAGAACCTCTTGATCCTAAAGGACAAGATTGCTACTACTTCATCACCACCACCTCCTTCTTCATCACCAAAAGAAAATTAAGTATCGGGTATGGGCACTCCCCTTGGCTTTCGCCAAGTTTGGGGGAGGTGTCCCGATATTGTATCACCCCACTATCTTTTGCCTTCATTTATGTTAGTTCGATCTATAATTATCTTTTGCTTTAGATGAATAAAAGTTTAGTTCGATCTTTTCTTTTCGAGAGTTTGCCTAGTGATCTATCTTTGTGATCGTGTGCGAGATATATAATAAAATTTAGTTTGAGTTTTGCTTCCTTTACTTTCATGTTTCAATAAAAAGAAAGGAAATAAATGAAAAAGATCATATGCTCATCTTATGGTAAGTGATGACATCGCATATGGAAAAGTACAAGTAGTAAATTTTATTGTAGATTGACAAACATAGCATTGGTCAATGATGCAATTCATGAAAGAATTAATAAGGGAAGACATGATTCATATGCAAATACACTATTCTGGAAATCTTTTGTGATTGTGAGCCCCCATCAAAATATTATATGCCAAAATTGTTGACGTTGGACAAGGAAGACAACGTAATGATTTATGTTTGTTCATATTCACATTGAAGCTATCATAGATCCTTCAACATGTGGTGCTTGCCCCTATCTTTGCTAGCCAGAAATTCCACACTAAGTAGAGATACTACTTGTGCATCCAAAACCCCTTAAACCCAAATCTTATTTTCAAGAGTCCACCATACCTACCTATGGATTGAGTAAGATCCTTCAAGTAAGCTGTCATCGGTGTAAAAAGGCAATAAAAATTGCTTCTAAAAGTGAGATCATTTAGTGCAAGAGAAAATTGAGTGTTGTACGAACTTGTGATGGCAAAGAATAAAAGCAACAGACTGCATAATAAAGGGTGCCATCATAAGGGGCAATACAACGTGACGTTATTTTGCACTAAGGATTGAGCATACAAACAAAAAGCACATGGCAACCTCTGCTTCCCTCTGCGAAGGGCCTATCTTTTACTTTTATGCATTTACTTTTATGCAAGAGTCAAAGTTTTTCTCTCTATTCCTTTTTATTTTCTCTTTTGGCCAGCATCATGTGGTGAGGAAAGATCTAGGTGTTGGAAATATGCCCTAGAGGGAATAATAAAAGGATTATTATTATATTTCCTGGTTCATGATAATTGTCTTTTATTCATGCTATAATTGTGTTATCCGGAAATCGTAATACATGTGTGAATACATAGACACCAACATGTCCCTAGTAAGCCTCTAGTTGACTAGCTCATTGATCAACAGATAGTCATGGTTTCCTGACTATGGACATTGAATGTCATTGATAACGAGATCACATCATTAGGAGAATGATGTGATGGACAAGACCCAATCCTAAACATAGCACAAGATCGTATAGTTCGTTTGCTAGAGTTTTTCCAATGTCAAGTATCTTTTCCTTAGACCATGAGATCGTGTAACTCCCGGATACCGTAGGAGTGCTTTGGGTGTACCAAACGTCACAACGTAACTGGGTGACTATAAAGGTACACTATGGGTATCTTCGAAAGTGTTTGTTGGGTTGACACGGATCAAGACTGGGATTTGTCACTCCGTATGACGGAGAGGTATCTCTAGGCCCACTCGGTAATGCATCATCATAATGAGCTCAAAGTGACCAAGTGTCTGGTCACAGGATCATGCATTACGGTACGAGTAAAGTGACTTGCCGGTAACAAGATTGAACGAGGTATTGGGATACCGACGATCGAATCTCGGGCAAGTAACGTACCGATTGACAAAGGGAATTGTATACGGGGTTGCTTGAATCCTCGACATCGTGGTTCATCCGATGAGATCATCGAGGAGCATGTGGGAGCTAACATGGGTATCCAGATCCCGCTGTTGGTTATTGACCGGAGAGCCATCTCGGTCATGTCTACATGTCTCCCGAACCCGTAGGGTCTACACACTTAAGGTTCGGTGATGCTAGGGTTGAAGAGATATGAATATGCAGTAACCCGAAAGTTGTTCGGAGTCCCGGATGAGATCCCGGACATCACGAGGAGTTCCGGAATGGTCCGGAGGTGAAGAATTATATATAGGAAGTGCAGTTTCGGCCATCGGGAGAGTTTCGGGGGTCACCGGTATTGTACCGGGACCACCGGAGGGGTCCCGGGGGTCCACCGGGTGGGGCCACCCATCCCGGAGGGCCCCATGGGCTTAAGTGGGGAGGGGAACCAGCCCATAGTGGGCTGGTGCGCCCCCTTGGCCCACCCCATGCGCCTAGGGTTGGGAACCCTAGGGTGGGGGGGCGCCCCACCTGGCTTGGGGGGCACTCCACCCCTTGGCCGCCGCCCCCCCTAGGAGATCCCATCTCCTAGGGCCGGCGCCCCCCCTAGGGGAGCCTATATAAAGGGGGGGGGAGGGGCAGCCGCACCCTTGAGTCTTGGCACCTCCCTCTCCCCTGCTACACCTCTCCCTTTCGCAGTAGAACGGCGAAGCCCTGCTGCGGTGACCCCTGCATCCACCACCACGCCGTCGTGCTGCTGGATCTTCATCAACCTCTCCTTCCCCCTTGCTGGATCAAGAAGGAGGAGACGTCACGCTGACCGTACGTGTGTTGAACGCGGAGGTGCCGTCCGTTCGGCGCTAGGATCTCTGGTGATTTGGATCACGTCGAGTACGACTCCCTCATCCCCGTTCTTTGAACGCTTCCGCTCGCGTTCTACAAAGGTATGTAGATGCATCCAATCACTCATTGCTAGATGAACTCATAGATGGATCTTGGTGAAACCGTAGGAAAATTTTTGTTTTCTGCAACGTTCCCCAACACTAGGCACATATATCCAGTTGGATATGGGTAGCATGAGTTATCATTGTTAACATCACCCTCGAAGTGAGTATGTTGGGAGGCGAAACTATAAGCCCCTATCTTTCTATGTGTCTGGTTGAAACGTTTTGCTCATGTGTATGTGGTGAGTGTTATCAATCATAGAAGACCATATGATGTTGAGTATGTGAACTTGCCAAAAGGCTCCGATACGTGACCCTTCCTGAAAACATGATGAATTGCAGTTGGAAAGTTGACTGAGAACATAGTTTGTCGGTTTCCAATAGAGTTTATGCTTTATACTTCGATGTTGTGATGAATTGTTACTTGTTCATGAGAAGTTATATGACAGGAGTTATATGATAAAAGTTTTATATTAAAGTTTGTTGTTGTTATAATAAAAGTTTTATGTTAAACTTTGTTGCTATTATAATAATATACATGATGCTTATATGTCCGTATTTTTTTTATCGACACCTCTCTCTCTAAGCATGTGGACATGTTTTTCGATTTTGGTTTTCGCTTGAGGACAAGCGAGGTCTAAGCTTGGGGAGTTGATACGTCCATTTTGCATCATGTTTTCCTACTTTTATTTACATTGTTTTATTACATAATAATGCTTTTTGGCATAATTCTAATGCCTTTTCTCTCATAACATGCAAGGTTTACACAAAGAGGGAGAATTCCGGCAGCTGGAAATTTGGACCTAAAAAAGCTATGTAAGGCTACCTATTCTGCACAACTCCAAATGAGCTGAAACTTCACGGATAATTTTTAGGGAATATATGAGGAATATTGGAGCAAATAACTACCGGAGGGGGGCCACCTGGTGAGCACAAGACACCAGGGCACGCCTGGCCCCTTCAGGCGCACCCTGGTGGGTTGTGCTCAGCCCGGCCCACCTCTGGTGCCCATATTCTGGTATGTAAGTCATTTTGAACTAGAAAAAAAAATAAAGAGAGGACTTTCGGGATGAAGCGCCACCGTCTCGAGGCGGAACTTGGGCAGGAGCACTTTTGCCCTCCGGCGGACCGATTCCGCCGAGGGAACTTCCCTCCCGGACGGGGAAATCATCGTCATCGTCATCACCAACAACTCTCCCATCTTGGGGAGGGAAATCTCCATCAACATCTTCAACAACACCATCTCCTCTCAAACCCTAGTTCATCTCTTCTGTTCAATCTTTGTACCAGAACCTCAGATTGGTACTTGTGGGTGACTAGTAGTGTTGATTACATCTTGTAGTTGATTACTATATGGTTTATTTGGTGGAAGATCATATGTTCAGATCCAATACCCCTCTGATCTTGAGCATGATTATCATTTGTGAGTAGTTACTTTTGTTCTTGAGGTCACGGGAGAAATCATGTTGCAAGTAATCATGTGGACTTGATATGTATTTGATATTTTGATAGTATGTATGCTGTGATTCCCTTAGTGGTGTCATGTGAACGTCGACTACATGACACTTCACCATATTTGGGCCTAAGGGAATGCATCATGGAGTAGTTATTAGATGATGGATTGCGAGAGTGATAGAAGCTTAAACCCTAGTTTATGCGCTATTTTGTAAGGGACCGATTGGATCCAAAAGTTCAATGCTATGGTTAGAATTTATTCTTAATACTTTTCTCGTAGTTGCGGATGCTTGCGAGGGGGTTAATTATAAGTAGGAGGCTAGTTCAAGTAAGAACATCACCTAAGCACCGGTCCACCCACATATCGAATTATCAAAGTAGCGAACACGAATCAAACCAACATGATGAAAGTGACTAGATGAAATTCCCGTGTACCCTCAGGAACGCTTTGCTTATTATAAGAGACCATTTTGTCCTGTCCTTTGCCTCAAAAGGATTGGGCTACCTTGCTGCACTTTTGTTACTATTATCGTTACTTTCTCGTTACAAATTATCTTGCTATCAAACTACTTGCTACTTATAATTTCAGCTCTTGCAGACATTACCTTGCTGAAAACCGCTTATCACTTCCTTCTGCTCCTCGTTGGGTTCGACACTCTTACTTATTGAAAATACTACAATTGATCCCATATACTTGTGGGTCATCATTTCCTGACCACCGCGCTTCATCATATGTCTTTTTTAATACATTGGTCATTGTGTGATTGCGGCGGAGGCGGTGGTGGTCGCTTAAGGGCATCCAGAGAGTGCTTCGCTTTCACCGGATCTATTATTTCCTTCGGAGGTGGACGTTTCCATTCAAAATGGGCCTGCACTTCAGCAGCCACGATGTCCTTGTTTTCCTCGTCGGTCCTCTCATGGTAACTTTGGAGTAGCCCTGAGGCTTGGACCAGCTCTAAATTTCTTGCCTGTTGTACTGCTAGCCGCTGTAGCGGTGGTGCCTCTCTTTTGCTGTTGCTGAGGCGGAGTCCGCTGACACACCGGAGACAGCTGAGACGGAAGAGGACTCTGCTGGAGGGCCGACCGGCGACGAGGGGAGCACACAGGGGAGGCGTCGGGGTAGGGGCACGACGACATTGACATCGGGGCAGGGCTTGGGGAGGCGACGATGACGACGACGGCGGGGCAGGGGCGCGGCGACGACTTCGGGGCAGGGCGCGGTGAGGGGAGTGGGGGACTACGTTGGGGGAGCCTGGCAGCGTCGAGGTGGTCATCGGTGCCGTCGGAGGAGAGGAGGAGAAACTGCAGAGATGGCTTTGGAAATTTTGCTAAGTGTGGCTTATATACCCCACCCTTTAGTCTCGGTTGGTGGCTTGAACCGGAGGCCCCCGTTTAGTCCCAGTTGGAGCCATGATACGTCTCCATCGTATCTAGTTTTCCAAACACTTTTACCCTTGTTTTGGACTCTAACTTGCATGATTTGAATGGAACTGTCGGTGTACAAACAAAGGGCGCATCTTTGTACCCCTTTACCTGTGCACGGGCAGTCGGAGCCATGCCCACGGCCACACCAAGCAGAACAGGGGAGGTGAACCAAGGTAAAACCGAAGCGCGAGGCAGCCAGAGCAACGCCAAGACCAAGACTACAAAGAAAGAGTGGAGCAGAGCAGTTTCCCCTGGCAAGACCCTTGCCGGGGACGACCTCAGCAGCCCCGGCAAGACCCTTGCCAGGGCATCACACCCAAACGCCAACAGAGCGAGCCACCTGAGGGAGTCCTGGATTAGGGGGTATCCGGACAGCCGGACTATAACCTTTGGCCAGACTGTTGGACTATGAAGATACAAGATTGAAGACTTCGTCTCGTGTCCGGATGGGACTCTCCTTGGCGTGGAAGGCAAGCTTGGCAATACGGATATGTAGATCTCCTTCTTTGTAACCGACTCTGTGTAACCCTAGCCTCCTCCGGTGTCTATATAAACCGGAGGGTTTAGTCCGTAGGACCAACAACAATCATACCATAGGCTAGCTTCTAGGGTTTAGCCTCTCTGATCTCGTGGTAGATCAACTCTTGTAATACTCAAATCATCAAGATCAATCAAGCAGGAGTAGGGTTTTACCTCCATCGAGAGGGCCCGAACCTGGGTAAACATTGTGTTCCCTGTCTCCTGTTACCATCTGTCTAGACGCATAGTTCGGGACCCCCTACCCGAGATCCACCGGTTTTGACACCGACATTGGTGCTTTCATTGAGAGTTCCTCTGTGTCATCACCGTTAGGCTTGATGGCTCCTTCGATCATCGATAACGATGCAGTCCAGGGTGATACTTTTCTCCCCGGACAGATCTATGTATTCGACGGCTTCGCACTGTGGGCCAACTCGCTTGGCCATCTGGAGCAGATCAAGAGTTATGCCCCTGGCCACGAGGTCAGGTTTGGAAGCTTAAACTACACGGCCGACATCCGCGGAGACTTGATCTTCGACGGATCCGAGCCCCTGCCGAGTGCGCCGCACCATCACGATGAGCATGATTTAGCTCTGTCGTCGGACAGTGTTCGGGAGATCGCACCTGCAACCGCTCCGACCCTCAATTCGGAGACAATTGCGCCATCCATGGATGGGTGGATATACCCAGCCATGGAGGCTGCATTCTCTGCGGTGATCGAGCCGAGTATCAACCTTACCCTTCACGAGAGCCGTGACTCCAAACTGCCGGATTCTTCCCCGGCCATGGACTCCGAACCGCCTGTGCCCGTGCCTATCAAATCCGACTGGGCGCCGATCATGGAGTTCACCTCCGCGAACATCTTTCAGCACTCGCCCTTCGGCGACATACTGAACTCATTAAGGTCTCTCTCCTTGTCTGGAGAGTCCTGGCCGGACTATGTTCGAATAGATTGGGATGCGGATGGCGAAGAAATTCGCCACCCACCCACCACCCACTTAATAGCCACTGTCGATGATTTGACTGACATGCTCGACTTCGACTCCGAAGACATCGACGACATGGACGACGATGCAGGAGACGAACAGGAGCCACTGCCCACAGGGCACTGGACGCCAACTTCATCATATGATGTATACATGGTGGACACACCAAAATACAACAACTACGAGGAGCGGAAGGACGAAGTGAAGGATCGTTCCCTCGAAAAGCAGTCAAGGCGGCGGCGTAAGCGCCGCTCCAAATCCCGCCTTGGCAGAAACATCGCTCATATAGACCCAGCGATAGAGTAGGGTGAGCCAGCGAACGACGAACACGGAATTGAACCATCGTCCGACCACGGCAACACGGAGAATCAAAATGAACAACCCGTCTCCGGCAAAGATAACAATCCGGATGACATCACACCGGACAAACACCTGGAGCAACATAATCTCCATGAAAGGCTTGTCGCCACTGCGCGGAGTCTGAAGAAGCAGAAGCGAAAGCTCAAAGCTGCGCAAGATACACTCAGAATCAGATGGAGTAAAGTGCTCAACACCGCAGAAAAATATGGCGACATTCGCCACACAAAGAGCTACCCGAAGCGAAAGCTACTACCTAAATTTGATGATGAGGACCTAGAGCCCCTGCAGTCAAAAAACAAAACAGCCATCCGGTCGGATAGACGGCCTCGTGGCCAACATAAAGCGGCAAATAACGCCGCACACAAGCCAGTACGCGATCCACGTGAGGACTCACATCAAAAGGATGACCCAGCCAGATCCATCTATGGGTCAAGAAAGCACGCTCCAGCACGCAATGCAACACAGCAAAAATCCGAACACCTCGGTACACCCAAATACAGGGGTGCCGCACACCCCCTATGTTTTACCGATGAGGTGCTGGACCATGAATTTCCAGAGGGCTTTAAAACCGTAAACATAGAGGCATATGACAGAACGACAGACCCTGGGGTCTGGATTGACGACTACATCCTCCACATTCACATGGCTCGAGGAGACGATCTCCATGCCATCAAATATTTACCCCTCAAGCTCAAAGGGCCAGCCCGACATTGGCTTAAAAGCCTGCCCGAAAACACCATTGGAAGTTGGGAGGAGCTCGAGGACGCTTTTCGGGCAAATTTTCAAGGGACTTATGTCCGACCTTCGGATGCAGACGATTTAAGTCATATAACTCAACAACCCGGAGAGTCAGCCCGAAAGCTTTGGAACATGTTTCTTACTAAAAAGAACCAAATAGTCGACTGCCCAGACGCCGAAGCCTTAGCAGCTTTCAAACACAGCGTTCGAGACGAACGGCTCGCTAGACACCTCGGCCAGGAAAAGCCAAGAACAATGGCTGCATTAACAAGCCTCGTAACCCGCTTTTGTGTGGGCAAGGACAGCTGGTTAGCCCGATGCAGCACCAGCGACCCAACTACATCAGAAGTTAGGGACGGAAACAGGAAGCCACGATGCAGCAAGAACAAGCTCCGAAATAAAGAAGACAGCCCGAAGAGCAAGGCGGTAAACGCCGGATTCAAAAGCTCTCAGCTGGGTCAACAAAAGCTACCCCCCAAAAGGCAATAGAGATGAACTGTCCAGCCTAAACAAGATTCTGGACAAACTATGTCAGATCCACAGCACCCCTGATAAACCTGCAAATCATACCCATAGAGAATGTTGGGTCTTCATGCAATCCGGCAAACTCAACGCCGAACACAAGGGGCTGGATACACCAAGTGAAGACGAGGACGAGCCTCGCAAACAAAGCACTGGGGAACAAAAGAAATTCCCACCAGAAGTCAAAACAGTAAACGTGTTACACATGACGAAGGGGAGAAACAAAGAGGCGCTCCTAGAGACACATGCCCCAGGGACCATCACCGCGGAGCTCTACCATTGGTCGTCCCAACCGATCACCTTTGACCATCAGGACTACTCGGCAAGTATCCGGCATGCAGGATGGGCTGCCTTGGTGTTAGACCCAATAATCGACGGATACCACTTCACACGAGTCCTGATGGACGGCGGCAGTAGTTTAAACCTGATATATTAGGACACAGTCCGCAAAATGGGGATAGACCCAACAAAAATCAGCCATAGCAATACTACCTTTAAAGGAGTAACGCCAGGCCCAGAAGCCCATTGCAAGGGCTCCCTGCTACTAGAGGTTATATTCGGCTTTCCCAATAACTTCCGTAGCGAAAAGTTAACCTTCCACATCGCTCCGTTCCAAAGTGGCTATCAAGCACTACTCAGACGCGAAGCTTTCGCCTGCTTTAACACAACACCACATTATGCTTCTCTCATGCTTAAGATGCCCGGTCCGCGTGGCATCATTGTAGTAGATGGAAATATTGAGTGCTCCTTGTGCACGGAAGACCGTGCGGCTGCCTTGGCAGCTGCACACTAGACGGCCTCACCAACTAGAGCATCTGACAGGTCGTTAAGACCACGGACACGGTTAGACGAGTCCGGTGTAGCTATACATAATTGATACAGGTTTGATGGCTGTACCCCTATAATAATACATGGGGCTCAACGCGTGTAAACAAGTGACAATTAGACTCAACTTTACTCATCTTGAACTGTATACGGTTTATTTAGTATAACCTACCTTCTTGCATGACTACTTTTCAACTAAGTTCCTCTCTTTTACAGATGACCATCGTGCTACACCCGTCCAGGATACGGCACAACGGAGACACAGGCGCAGACGTGCAGCAGGGACCCGTTCCAAGGATTCTTTTTAGATTAAGACCCTGCGTAAACCTTTTTTACCGTCTCTTGTTGATACACATCCCCTGGATTCTCAGTACAACAGAGAGGGATGCTGACGTATTGGCATGTGGCCACGTCAAAATATTGCACGTACCTGGACACCAGGGGCTTGTTACAAAGGGCACTGTTCAGCCCGGTTTACATCATAAAGACCGAATACCTTAGGGAGTGTTCGGCGTCGCGAGTTTGGCCTTATATGCATCAGCTCCGAATCATGTCTTTGGTCAAATGTTGGGTTTGCCCGACTCCTGTGTTTTGCTGCCTTACGTTCTGCTCTATTGGCTAAGGCGACACCAGGAGAACTACTGCGATTGTGCCCTGGTTCACCCGGACGAGCACCTCAGTAGAGAAAGCCGAAAACTGACTGTCATGATATAGCTTGAGACTGGTCAACCACTCGATGACCTAGCGGAATCTTTGGGATTCCTCCGCTTTAACGAAAGGCCGTTTCCCGACCAGGCATGGACGCGCCCCGAATTCAGATGAGCGCGGAGCCACCAGGGGCTATATAGTAGCCCCACTTTCAAACTCCTCTGGCTAAGTGAAAGTGTTAAAGCATTATAGTCCGATTGCCTAGTTCGCTGCGCTATCACCTCCTTAATGGACCAAGACGTTGGATCAAGTGTGAACATGCGCCTTCCGCAAGCACCCCCGCATTATTTGCGTGGGGGCTGAAGCCGACGGCTGCCATCTTTCAGGTTATATACATATATACATAAACAACCGCACATGAGGTATTATAATTCTTCTAGGCAAAAGTATAAACTAGCCTTTACAATTCGGCAAAACATTGGTTTTCAATGGGAATACATGTCATTAGAACATAATATTCTTCGAGCACTGCGCTTCTATTGAACGAGCGCCCTCGAGAACTTCTCGAAAGTAATGCTCGGCAGGTACTCGGCTCTTGTCCGAATCTTGGGCTGCAATGGCGGTGGCCTCCATCTCCGCCCAGTATGTCTTCACACGGGCAAGGGCTATCCACGCACCCTCTACGCACGCCGACCTCTTCATCGCGTTGATGTGCGGCACTGCACCAAGGAACTGCTGCACCAAACTAAAATAACTGTTCAATTTTGGCCTTTCCGGCCACAGCTGATCCACAACAGACCTCATGGCGAGTCCAGACAACCTATTCAGCTCAGCCCATTCGGCTAACTGATCAGTCAATGGAAGCGGACGATCTGGAACACTAAATTGTGACCAGAACAACTTTTCCACTTTGCGATCCTTTTGATCTCGGAAGTATTCGGCCGCATCGGCAACACTCGCCGCTAAGTCCATATATGCATCCGCAGAACTCCACAGCCGGTCCAAAGGGGCATACTTAGGATCTCCGAACTTCATCCGCGGCATAAAGGGCTTCCCAGCCGCGACGTCCCTGGCTTGACGCAGCTCCTTCTTCATCGCTCTCATTGCAGAGCGGGTGTCTTTGACCGCCACCGTGGCGTTCTCCAGGTCTGTCCTCTTCGCTTGATCTTCCTTTTCAAGAAGCTTGCAACAGTCGACGGTATTCTCCAATTCCACAGCCATCCTGGCTATTTCTTCCTTGCTTTGGCAGTGAGCAGCCTGTTCGGTTTTTAGCTCCTCTATCGCCTTTAGGGCAGCCACATCGCCTTTTCAGGCTTGCTCCTTGGCTCGGGCAAGTTCTGCCCGAAGGTTCTCCACGGCCGCAGCTCCATCTGCATCCACACACACGTTATAAATACTGGTATCATGCACCTCTTCCCATGTGTCACCAGAGAAATCACATACCTTGTGCCTCGTCAAGCCGCTTGTTGACAAGCACGATGTCGGCATCTGCCACGTCAAGCTGCCGCTTTAACTCGGCAAACTCTTCAGTCCGGATGGCCACCGGACACTTTGTCACCTGCATATTAGGGCGGCAAGATTAATCCTGGGACTATGGTCCTCTGCGCGCCGTCGTCTTCGACAGCACCCAGAGCCTCAGGGGCTACTATCTACATAGCGCTCATCTTAAAATGTGCGGTACTGTCAAAAAGGTACATCATTTCACGTACCTCAAAACCCGTCAGTAGACTCATAAAGGCTTCATGCAACCCGCTTTCGGCGGACGAAATCCTTTCAATCACCGTACCCATCAAAGTGCGGTGCTCTTCTGAGATAGCTGCTCGCTCTAGCAGATCCCTCAGCACGTCCGACCGCACACCAGACGGTGCCGGACTCTTTTGATTGCTCTCTTCAAGAGCTGGACACTGAGGACTTCGGGTGGCCATAGGATTACCCTCTGGCCTTGCCAGATCAGGAGAAACCCTTCGTGATGACACCTCAGGGTCGCCCGCCTCACAAGGCGGTATGGCAGGGGGAGGCGATCCACTCTTCATCATCTCTGGAAGAAGATCCCCTGAAGACGAGCTCTGCTGAGAAGGGCTAAGATCCAAACTGCAAAGATAAATGCTTCGGTTATCATCCTCAGAAGTAAGGCAAGATATTTTCATTATCAAGTATCCTTTTACTTACAGCTCGGTGGAGGGTTGATCCCCTTGAGGGCATAGTGCGGCCAGGATATCCCCTGGGGCGGGACCCTCCGGCAAAGATTTCTTCCCCCGTTTAGAGACCATTGTCTCCGGGTCTTCGGAGGGGGTCCTCTTTCTTCCCTGGGGAGAGGAAGTTTCAGCTCCTCCTCCCCGGCTAACCTCCTTCGCGGAGGCGTTAGCCTCTTTGTTCCCTCCTTTATCTTCTCCTAAAGGCGCTTGGTAAGGCGCGATCTCTAGCATCCTGGTTAACACGGGATCCGGTGAGGTCTCGGGGAGGGGGGCTAGACACCTGATCAACTTCGCCTTCGCTATCCAATCCTGGTCAAAGAACGGATTTTTAGGGCGATGTTGCGATAAATAAATAAACAGTGTGTTCGGATGCGGGGCTACTTACTTGGGTATCCGGGCGATTGCTGCTCAGACCTGCATCCTTAGTGGTGTCCGGACACGTTATTTGTAATCCGAAGAACAATTTGTACATCTCCTCAGGCGTCATGCCGAGGAAGTGTTGAAGAGCTCAGGGTCCCTCCGGATTGAACTCCCACAGGCGGAGGGGATGACGTTTGCAGGACAGGACCCGGCGAATTAACATAACTTGCATCACCGTGACCAGACTAACATCTCTCTCAAGGAGATCTCGGATACGGCTCTGCAATGTGGGCACATCCTTTACTGGCCCCCAGTCCAGCCCCTTGTTGACCCACAATGTTAGTCGTGGCGGGGGACCCGAGCGAAAGACCGGGGGATCCACCCACTTGGTACCCCTGCGAGCTGTGATATAAAACCACTCTTGTTGCCATAAACTGGGCACCTCCTGGAAAGAGCCCTCGGGCCATGGGGCGTCGGCATTTTTTCTTATCACGGCACCTCCGCACTCTACGTGCTGCCCCTCGATCATCTTCGGCTCCACTGTGAAGGTATTGAGCCACAGTCCAAAGTGAGGGGTAATACGGAGGAAGGCTTCACACACGACAATGAACGATGAGATGTGGAGGATAGACTCCGGAGCTAAATCGTGGAAGTCCAGCCCATAATAGAACATAAGCCCCCTCACGAAGGGATCTGGCGCAAAGCCTAGCCCTCGTAGGAAGTGAGATACGAACACGATGCTCTCACCGGGTTTGGGAGTGGGAATGACCTGCCCTTGAGCGGGCAGCCTATGCGGGATTTCGCCGGTCAGATACCTGGCCCCCCTTAGCTTTATTACGTCTTCCTCTGTAACGGAGGAAGGCATCCACCGACCTTGAAGGTTGGATCCGGACATACTCGATGGTGCGAAGCGCCTAAACCTGAGCTTTGGGTGTTGGAACTCGAGGCGGGAGGCGGATTCGATTGAGATCGAGAGGAAATAGAATAGGTCTTGGTCTCTTTATAAAGAGGTTGAATACCAAGAGTCCTCCTCGTGACCGTTTGGGACTTACCTTCAATCGAGGGGTCATACCAACAGATATGATTGGGTTACCCACGTCTGTGTTGATGAGAATCCCGTAACAAAGGGGACACAATCTCTGCTTCGACAAGATGTGCCAAGGAAACCGCCTCACGAAACACGCTGAGATTGGTTATAGAATAAAAACCTGGCTGTAGTGCGATGTCACGCTACGGGGTATGTCAGTAGAATTAGATTTGTGGAAATATTATTCTCTCTACGGTGGTATGTGGAACTTGTTTTGTAGAGCCGGACACGATCCTCGTGTTCAAAATCTTTTATGAAGTATTCGGAGGAGGAACCCGCCTTGCAATGCCGAAGACAATCTGTGCGCCGGACTCATCGTCATTGAAGCCTGGTTCAGGGGCTACTGAGGGAGTCCTGGATTAGGGGGTATCCGGACAGCCGGACTATAACCTTTGGCCAGACTGTTGGACTATGAAGATACAAGATTGACGACTTCGTCCCGTGTCTGGATGGGACTCTCCTTGGCGTGGAAGGCAAGCTTGGCAATACGAGTATGTAGATCTCCTTCTTTGTAACTGACTCTGTGTAACCCTAGCCCCCTCCGGTGTCTATATAAACCGGAGGGTTTAGTCCGTAGGACCAACAACAATCATACCATAGGCTAGCTTCTAGGGTTTAGCCTCTCTGATCTCGTGGTAGATCAACTCTTGTAATACTCAAATCATCAAGATCGATCAAGCAGGAGTAGGGTTTTACCTCCATCGAGAGGGCCCGAACCTGGGTAAACATTGTGTCCCCTGTCTCCTGTTACCATCTGCCTAGACGCACAGTTCAGGACCCCCTACCCGAGATCCGCCAGTTTTGGCACCATGTATACATCATATGATGAAGTTGGCGTCCAGTGCCCTGTGGGCAGTGGCTCCTATTCGTCTCTTGCATCGTCGTCCATGCCGTCGATGTCTTCGGAGTCGAAGTCGAGCATGTCGGTCAAATCATCGATAGTGGCTATTAAGTGGGTGGTGGGTGGGCGGCGAATTTCTTCGCCATCCGCATCCCAATCTTGCCAGACATAGTCCGGCCAGGACTCTCCTGACAAGGAGAGAGACCTTAATCTCTACTCCTAATGTCTCAGTTGGTAGGTCGTGTTCCGGGTTTTATTTTCGTCCCACCTCACCCGGTCTTTTTTGTTACTTCTTTGGTACTTCCTCCCACCTCCCGCTCAGCCGCAATGAACCAAAAAAACCGTCCAGCTGAGTACCCCAGCCGCCCCATGCGCCCAATCTTCTGTCGCATCCAACTAACCCGAACGAAAAAAACCCAGCTAAAGCAAGCCGGCGAAAATTAACCAGCGAAAAAAAATCGCCCCACTCTGCGCCCTCGAGCGAGGTTTCGTGCCCTCAGAGCGAGAAACAGTCGCCCGACTCTGTTCCCTCCTTCGCCCGCCGCCTCCCTTCGTCCCTTCACCGCCGCCGCCCGTCGTCCCTTCGCCGCCCCCGCTCCATCCATTCGCCATCTCCCTGGCACTTATCCGGCGCGTAAATCGCACATCACAAGCGCCGGCCTCCACTGATCCGGCGCTGGTCCCGGATCCGGCGCCAATCCTGGTCAGGACCCGTCGCCGGAGACGTCCAGGACATCCAGCCGCCGCCGAGGAGCCCTACGCCGTAGCCAAGATCCGAGAGGAGCAGCCGCCGCCGAGATCCGAGAGGAGCAGCCGCCGCCGAGGTTCGAGAGGAGCTGGCCACCACGACCTCCCTCCCCAGCCAGCCGCCACCACCTCCTCCCTCACCCCCTCCCCCACGTGCCTGGCATAGGTGGGTCTCAGCCTCCCTCCTACCTCCGTCCAAGGCTAGGAACTCCCCTCCCCTCCCGATCTCCTCCCTTCGTCCAAGGCCACGAGCTCCCCTCCCCTACCCGATGTGATGAAGAGAGGGCCAGGCCTTGCCACTCCGGTGTTCGATGTGGCCAGATCCAGCCGGGGGACTCGCCGCAGAGCCTCCATGTCGGCGGAGCAGCAGCAGCCCAACAGAAGGTGGGTGCCCAATCCGTTTTTTGTTCATAGATTTCTGTTGTAGTTTAATTTAATTGACATTTTGCCAAGTCATAGTTTTAGGACTATCACAACATATGTATTACTTTGCACCCATGTCCTCTGTCAAATTTGTTCAGTTCAAAGCATTAAGACTATGACCAGCTATCCAATTTGCAGTCCAGATATATTGTTTCCTTAATCAGCAATGCAAATTTGGGGCAGCTTCAATTTTCTTGTCTGATTTTATTTTGCAATCTATAATCTGAACTGAAAGACAGGGGTACATGCGCGCATGTTTTGTAGTTGACTAACCATTAGTAATGCAAATTAGGAGCCCCTTTAATTTCTGTGAGCTGCAAGTGCAGTTGACCAATAATCTCATACTTGCTCATAAGCTGGTGAACTGAATCAACACGCCTCCTTTGGTTCCAACAAAAAAATTTCATGCTTAGGACTGTAAAATTACTTCTGTGTAATGTTCATATGGGTCCGGAGGACATTTTACACTTGATGTTTATTTGTGCATGAGCGAAGCAAGTCTGAGCTGCCCTGGGTCTTCTAGAAATTATTGAAGAAGCGTCACGTATCGATAGATCTGGATCCTTTGTGTTGGAAGAGCTGCTGCGTCGGACTATCATAGTTCATATCATAATGTTGATGCCTCTTTTGATATAGCGCTCAAATAAGATTAGGAGGAAGGGCATCACACTCTCCGAGAGCAAACAAGATACCACGTACCGATCCTGTCAGTGCATGTAATATCACTATGTTGTATTAATAAATCTGCCTAATGTTGTATTAACAAATCTGTCTTTTCTTTTTTCACATTGTGTAGGATTTAGAATTATGACAAGGAGTCAGGGACACAATCAGATTTATACCATCCGTTGTGATGATACAAGGAAAGTAAACATATACGCATATTGTGTTCAACGTGATGATACAAGCGAAAGATGGCCTACGCCGCCAACTGATCTGCGCCAGCGTGGAAGGAGTGTTCAAAAGCAGCAGGAACAGTTGTTCCACTGCTGGTCAGAGGGAGAGCTTGGCAAGGGAGATAGAGGGAGCTCTACAACCACGATCTTGGCATACAACCCGATGGCATCATGCCCACTTAAGCTTCTTCCATGTTCCAATTCTTGCATTTGTTGGTCTTTTACTGTCAGAGCTTACGAAATCCATTACAAATGGAGGTGAGGCCAAGTCGTGAACTTGCTGAGATGTCTTTGGCTTGAATTCTAAGGCTTGAATCTAAATGGAGGTGAGGCCAAGTCTTGAACGAATACTAAGGTTTGCATCTTTAATAAAGCTTGACAATTACTGTGTAGTTTCAGTTAACATGATAGTCACGCGTGGTGAATCTCTTTTCTTGTCCAGAGATTTCACGAATCCATTATTGCCTACAGAACAACATCCTAGGGCTCTCCCAGTTTGATTCTCTTTATTTTGCTATATCTCAGCTATTACATACATCATTTATGCTCTGAAGCTAACCATTGTATGCTTTGATTGGTTGCCTATTTGTCATTAGTTATTCTGCTTTGGCGGAATTACTATGTTATCAAATTTGAGTGTTCAACAACTTGCAGAAGTAATTACATGCCAAATTTCTAAATCTTAGTTCATATGCAGCTGGAAGAATTCCACGATAGACCATTGCTTCAAGGTTGGGAGCGGCCACAACATAATTGACATCAAAACCAGATCTGGGTCCTACATATCCGGTCTTGCTCGGTGAGATTTCTATTTTCCAATCCGTTATATACCTATGATTTATTTGCTACATGAGGTAGTGGCGGGATCACCTTTACAATGCCAAATTATATTTCTATTTCTACAGTATTAGCTACTAGCCAACAGCATGTGTTTACACTCTCATCAGTTAACAGAGTGATTAGTCATAGTAAACTATTGTCAGCTTATGTGAGTCCAATCGATCTATCTTTTACCGGCATTCCCCATTGTGTAAATTGGGATTATTTGCACCAGCCTTCATACACTCCTAAAAAATGGTAGGGAAGACAAGCAAATAGGCACCAGTGGAGCTATGGCAAGGCTCAAAGGGCCATGGCCCTCCCTGGGCTAGAGTGAAAAGGAGTTTTACATGAAGTTTATCCCACAATATTGCATTGATTTTTAGTTTGGTGGTGCTATTTGCACTATCCAGCCCGCCAACATTTTTTAGGTAACTCCGCCACTGCAAATAGGTATCACGATGGTTGCTGCCTAGAGGGAAGTGAGAAGAAGAGAAGACACAACATGGAGAGGAAGACAATCAGATATATCACTTGTTGCTTTACATCTTTTGTTTGAGCCTTGCTACCTGATTGCTCTTGCAATTGAGGTTTTCCAGTGAGCGTTTTATTACATAGATAGGCTCTTTCTGATGACACCAAGGCTACGACAATGAGTAGGCATGCTCTTTTAAAAATGGGTAGGCATACTCTTTTCAAAATGAGTAGGCATCTTTCCTTTCTGAATAATGGTAACATTAATTTGTTTACTTAAGATTTCCCTTGAATGACTTACTATTGTTATGCACTTATGTTGAATGAAATTTTATCCATTTGGTAGTATCCTACAATGGTTTACAGATGGTGTGGCTCCTTGCACTAAGATGATCGATCAGAGTCCTCAATACAGATCGATGACGCCTCCTCAAGATTCACTTCTTCGTAGCCCCCAACCTTGGTATAGTATAAAAACCTACAAATAAATCAGAAGAATAGGCAATTATCGGATGCTTATGTTTGTTGGTGTAGTAGCCCTCTTATGTCCAGTCCTAGAGAAGTGTGTCGTAGAAGCATATCAGGAAGACATGGACGTGGATATGCATTATGGTTGTATTATGGACGTGGATATGGTCGCTATATTAGCTATATCTTTTACATATTTTTCTGAGTTTGTTCTCAGGGGTGGGTCGTGGCTACCTGATAACGGTCCAATTTGGTTGTTTTATGATCTTGTCAAGATATTTCACACCATACGGATTAACTATCACCAGTTTTAGTTAATGATTCCTGATATTTATCTCCCAATGGTTATCCGTCCGCACAGTTGCATGCAACTACAAGTACAAACTAATTTTTTAACTTCCATTTCTTGATCAATTGACATTGGAAAATTAGCACTATTAACGCACTCTTTGTAGAACACTGCTAATACACTAAAATCTATTTGAAACTCATTTTATGGAATACAAAGATTACTTTTTGATATATGTGAAATATAAACTCCTCTACACTAGAAGCACAAAGAAACATGAAATGGAACCCCACCTTGGAACACGTAAAAACAGATATGATGTTGATCTATGATATACCCCATTAACTGCAAAATTTAGCATGATGATGATGGAAGAAAGTTTTAATCAAGGTGTTATTTTCGAGCAAAAACCCAACATTTTATTATTTTCCCTTGATTGCATGCCTCATTATTTAATCACCGATGCACATATGCTACCTTCATGTTTCAATCATATTTACTTACTCTTCCAAGGAATTTATGGCCAGATGTGTTCAAATGCCTTTATCTTTTGAACATGTTTTCATATGAATGAACTGTGGTGCTTTTACTTTTCATTAAGGTTGCTCGACCAAGGTTGTTCGGTGATTGTGTGCACTCCACATGCATCGCCTTTGTCGAGTAAGAAAAACATGTTTTATCTCTGATTATTTCCACATAATCTTCTTTCGGTTATTTGATTTTCTTTACGTTTGTCCCCTTATGCTCCTCTTATTCCCTCAATAAAGTTTGGCCTTGTAGAAACGCACGGGGACATACCTCGACAATAGCTATTTCAAAAAAAGAAGCAAAAGGAGCGCATGATATATACCATTTCATATATCATAGCAGCAAAAACACATTGTGGTGGTCGCGCTGAGCTACGACGATGTGCATTCCTTAGCACCGGGAATTGGCCTAGGATGTCGTGGAGGGGAGAGGAGGGGGCGGGTGACACCGTGGAGGGAAGGAGAGATGGCGGTGAGAGGAAGGTGCGGGTTGAATGACGTGGCGTTGAGGGGAGGCAGCAGCAAGAGGCCATGGCGAGGAGAGATTGTGGCGACGAAGCCGTGACAAGGAGAGCAGGCCGGGAGAATGAGATGTGAGTATGAACGTTCTGCCATGCAATGAGAGTCAGAGATTGAACTGTTTTGTTTATTGTAAGGTGAGAAGAAAAGGAGCTGTTGTTTGATTTTTCTGTGGGAAAAGCGACTGTTTGTTGTGAGAAAAATATCACATACCTTTTTATACAGTGAAAAATAACACATACCCTAGCCAGTCATTTCTGGAGAATAATTACCAAGTGAGTTCCTTACTAAAATTCGGACGCGACTTACTCTACTAAAAAGCAGATGCCACTCACTCGAACTACATATATTGTATATGGGCTTATCTTATTTTTTTATTTTAATATGTGTTTATATATCGCTTTTGTTGATTAGAGATAAGAACTATGGCTTCGGATGATGCTTTGAAAATGTCAATTGACAAAGCTTTATGATTGGCGGACTGAAAACTCCACAATTAGAAGAGACATATATAAATAGTGGTTCTTCTTTATATATTTGTTTCACATGACAATATAGAAGATGTATTTTCATATATGCTTATTTTTGCAGAGTATGAGAGAGATGAAGATGTATGATGTCGACATTCAAAATGAATCGTTTGACAAGGTTTCCAGCATGGTGTTGTTGGAAGTGGCCTAAAGTTCACCGAATTATATACAATAATACACGTATATATGTGCAATCAGAATAAAAGATTAAAAGGCCCATGGCAACGCACGGGCACTCTACTAGTGAGTTCAGTATGTCGCCGAAGGGCGAGTGCCGAAAGATGTCCGCGGAGGTGAATTCCATGATCGGCGCCCAGTCGGATTTGATAGGCACGAGCGCAGGCAGTTCGGAGTCCGTGGTTGGGGAAGAATCCGGCAGTTTGGAGTCACGGCTCTCATGAAGGGTAAGGTTGATACCCGGCTCGATTGCCGCAGAGAATGCGGCCTCCGTGGCAGGGTCTATCCACACATCCATGGATGGCGCAATTGGCTCCAAATTGAGGGTCGGAGCGGTTGCAGGTGCGATCTCCCGAACACTGTCCGACGGCAGAGCTAAATCATGCTCATCGTGACGATGCGGCGCACTCGGCAGGGCTCGGATCCGTCGAAGATCAAGTCTCCGCGGATGTCGGCCGTGTAGTTTAAGCTTCCAAACCTGGTCTGGTGGCCAGGGGCGTAACTCTCGATCTGCTCCAGATGGCCAAGCGAGTTGGCCCGCAGTGCGAAGCTGCCGGATACAAAGATCTGTCCGGGGAGAAAAGTCTCACCCTGGATTGCATCGTTATCGATGATCGAAGGAGCCATCAAGCCTAACAGTGACAACACAGAGGAACTCTCAATGAAAACACCAATGTCGGTGTCAAAATCGGCGGATCTCGGGTAGGGGGTCCCAAACTGTGCGTCTAGGCAGATGGTAACAGGAGACAGGGGACACAATGTTTACCCAGGTTCGAGCCCTCTCGATGGAGGTAAAACCCTACTCCTGCTTGATTGATCTTGATGATTTGAGTATTACAAGAGTTGATCTACCACGAGATCAGAGAGGCTAAACCCTAGAAGCTAGCCTATGGTATGATTGTTGTTGGTCCTACGGACTAAACCCTCCGGTTTATATAGACACCGGAGGGGGCTAGGGTTACACAGAGTCGGTTACAAAGAAGGAGATCTACATATCCGTATTGCCAAGCTTGCCTTCCACGCCAAGGAGAGTCCCATCCGGACACGGGACGAAGTCTTCAATCTTGTATCTTCATAGTCCAACAGTCCGGCCAAAGGTTATAGTCCGGCTGTCCGGATACCCCCTAATCCAGGACTCCCTCAGTAGCCCCTGAACCAGGCTTCAATGACGATGAGTCCGGCGCACATATTGTCTTCGGCATTACAAGGCGGGTTCCTCCTCCGAATACTTCATAAAAGATTTTGAACACGAGGATCATGCCCGACTCTACAAAACAAGTTCCACATACCACCATAGAGAGAATAATATTTCCACAAAACTAATTCTGCTGACGTACCCCGTAGCATGACATCACACCGCAGCCAGGTTTTTATTCTATAACCAATCTCAGCGTGTTTCATGAGGCGGTTTCCTTGGCACGTCTTGTCAAAGCAGAGATCATGTCCCCTTTGTTACGAGATTCTCACCAACACGGACGTAGGTAACACAATCGTGTCTGTTGGTATGACCCCTCGATTAAAGGTAAGTCCCAAACGGTCACGAGGAGGACTCTTGGTATTCAACCTCTTTATAAAGAGACCAAGGCCTATTATTTTTCCTCTCGATCTCAATCGAATCCGCCTCCCGCCTCGAGTTCCAACACCCAAAGATCAGGTTTAGGCGCTTCGGACCTTAGAGTATGTCCGGATCCAACCTTCAAGGTTGGTGGATGCCTTCCTCCATTACGGAGGAAGACGTAATAAAGCTAAGGGAGGCCAGGTATATGACCGACGAAATCCCGCATAGGCTGCCCGCTCAAGGGCAGGTCATTCCCACTCCCAAGCCCAGTGAGAGCGTCGTGTTCGTATCTCACTTTCTCCGAGGGCTAGGCTTTGCGCCAGATCCCTTCGTGAGGGGGCTTATGTTCTATTATGGGCTGGACTTCCATGATTTAGCTCTGGAGTCTATCCTCCACATCTCATCGTTCATTGTCGTGTGCGAAGCCTTCCTCTGTATTACCCCTCACTTCAGACTATGGCTCAAGACCTTCACAGTGGAGCCGAAGATGATCGAGGGGCAGCACGCAGAGTGCGGAGGCGTCGTGATAAGCAAAAACGCCGACGCCCCATAGCCCGAGGGCTCTTTCTAGGAGGTGCCCAGTTTATGGCAACAAGAGTGGTTTTATATCATAGCTCCCAAGGGTACCAAGTGGGTGGCTCCCCCGGTCTTTCGCTCGGGTCCCCCGCCACGGCTAACGTCATGGGTCAACAAGGGGCTGGACTGGGGTCCATTAAAGGATGTGCCCACATTGCAGAGCCGCATTCGAGATCTCCTTGAGAGAGATGTTAGTCTGGTCACGTTGATGCAAGTCATGTTAATTCGCCGGGTCCTGCCCTGCAAATGTCGTCCCCTCCGCCTGTGGGAGTTCAATCCGGAGGGACCGCGAGCTTTTCAACACTTCCTCGGCATGACACCCAAGGAAATGTACAAATTGTTCTTCGGATTACAAATAACGTGTCCGGACACCACTGAGGATGCAAGTCTGAGCAGCAATCGCCCGGATACCCAAGTAAGTAGCCCCGCATCCGAACACACTGTTTATTTATTTATCGCAACATCGCCCTAAAAAAGCCGCTCTTTGACCCGGATTGGATAGCAAAGGCGAAGTTGATCAAGTGTCCGGCCCCCCTCCCTGAGACCTCGCCGGATCCCGTGTTAACCAGGATGCTGGAGATCGCGCCTTACCAAGTGCCTTCAGGAGAAGATAAAGGGGGGAACAAATAGGCTAACGCCTCCGCGAAGGAGGTTAGCCGGGGAGGAAGAGCTGAAACTTCCTCTCCCCAGGGAAGAAAGAGGAACGCCTCCGAAGACCCGAAGACAATGGTCTCTAAACGGGGGAAGAAATCTTCGCCGGAGGGTCCCGCCCTGGGGGATATCCTGGCCGCACTATGCCCTTAAGGGGATCGGCCCTCCACCGAGCTGTAAGTAAAAGGATACTTGATAATGAAAATATCTTGCCTTACTTCTGAGGATGATAACCAAAGCATTTATCTTTGCAGTTTGGATCTTAGCCCTTCTCAGCAGAGCTCGTCTTCAGGGGATCTTCTTCCAGAGATGATGGAGAGCGGATCGCCTCCCCCTGCCATACCGCCTTGTGAGGCGGGCGACCCTGAGGTGTCGTCACGAAGGGTTTCTCCTGATCCGGCAAGGCCAGAGGGTAATCCTATGGCCACCCGAAGTCCTAAGTGTCCAGCTCTTGAAGAGAGCAATAAAAAGAGTCCAGCACCGTCTGGTGTGCGGTCGAACATGCTGAGGGATCTGCTAGAGCGAGCAGCTATCTCAGAAGAGCACCGCACTTTGATGGGTACGATGATTGAAAGGATTTCGTCTGCCGCAAGCGGGTTGCATGAAGCCTTTATGGGTCTACTGACGGGTTTTGAGGTAGGAATCCCAAAGATTCCGCTAGGTCATCGAGTGGTTGACCAGGCTCACGCTATATCATGATAGTCAATTTTCGGCTTTCTCTACTGAGGTGCTCGTCTGGGTGAACCAGGGCACAATCGCAGTAGTTCTCCTGGTGCCGCCTTAGCCAATAGAGCAGAACATAAGGCAGCAAAACACAGGAGCCGGGCAAACCCAACATTTCACCAAAGACATGATTCGGAGCTGATGCATATAAGGCCAAACTCGCGACGCCGAACACTCCCTAAGGTATTCGGTCTTTATGATGTAAACCGGGTTGAACAGTGCCCTTTGTAACAAGCCCCTGGTGTCCAGGTACGTGCAATATTCTGACGTGGCCACATGCCAATACGTCAGCATCCGTCTTCGTTGTACTGAGAATCCGGGGGATGTGTATCAACAAGAGACAGTAAAAAAGGTTTACGCAGGGTGTTAATCTAAAAAGAATCCTTGGAACGGGCCCCTGCTGCACGTCTGCGCCTGTGTCTCCGTTGTGCCGTATCCTGGACGGGTGTAGCACGATGGTCATCTGTAAAAGAGAGAAACTTAGTTGAAAAGTAGTCGTGCAAGAAGGTAGGTTATACTAAATAAACCGTATACATTTCAAGATGAGTAAAGTTGAGTCTAATTGTCACTTGTTTACACGCGTTGAGCCCCATGTATTATTATAGGGGTACAACCATCAAACCAGTATCAATTATGTATAGCTACACCGGACTCGTCTAGCCGTGTCCGTGGTCTTAACGACCTGTCAGATGCTCTAGTTGGTGAGGCCGTCTAGTGTGCGGGGCAGCCGCACGGTCTTCCACGCGCAAGGAGCACTCAATATTTCCATTTACTGTAATGATGCCACGCGGATCGGGCATCTTAAGCATGAGAGAAGCGTAATGCGGTATTGCGTTAAAGCGGGCGAAAGCTTCGCGTCCGAGTAGTGCTTGATAGTCACTTTGGAACGGAGCGATGTGGAAGGTTAACTTTTCGCTGCGGAAGTTATCGGGAAAGACGAATATAACCTCTAGTAGCAGGGAGCCCTTGCAATGGGCTTCTGGGCCTGGCGTTACTCCTTTAAAGGTAGTATTGCTATGGCTGATTTTTGCTGGGTCTATCCCCATTTTGTGGACTGTGTCCTGATATATCAGGTTTAAACTACTGCCGCCGTCCATCAGGACTTGTGTGAAGTGATATCCGTCGATTATCGGGTCTAACACCAAGGCAGCCCATCCTGCATGCTGGATACTTGCCGAGTAGTCCTGATGGTCAAAGGTGATCGGTTGGGACGACCAGTGGTAGAGCTCCGTGGTGATGGGCCCTGGGGCATGTGTCTCTAGGAGCGCCGCTTTGTTTCTCCCCTTCGTCACGTGTAACACGTTTACTGTTTTGACTTCTGGTGGGAATTTCTTTTGTTCCCCAGTGCTTTGTTTGCGAGGCTCGTCCTTGTCTTCACTTGGTGTATCCAGCCCCTTGTGTTCGGCGTTGAGTTTGCCGGACTGCTTGAAGACCCAACATTCTCTATGGGTACGATTTGCAGTTTATCAGGGGTGCTGTGGATTTAACATAGTTTGTCCAGAATCTTGTTTAGGCTGGACAGTTCATCTCTGTTGCCTTTGGGGGGCAGCTTTTGCTGACCCGGCCGAGAGCTTTTGAATCTGGCGTTTACCACCGTGCTCTTCGGGCTGTCTTCTATATTCCGGCGCTTGTTCTTGCTGCGTCGTGGCTTCCCGTTTCCGTCCCTGACTTTTGATGTACTTGGTTCACTGGTGCTGCATTGGGCTAACCAGCTGTCCTCGCCTGCACAAAAACGGGTCATGAGGATTGTTAATGCAGCCATTGTTCTTGGCTTTTCCTGGTCGAGGTGTCTAGCGAGCCATTCGTCTCGAACGCTGTGTTTGAAAGCTGCTCAGGCTTCGGCGTTCGGGCAGTCGACTATTTGGTTCTTTTTAGTAAGAAACATGTTCCAAAGCTTCGGGCTGACTCTCCGGGCTGTTGAGTTATATGACTTAAATCGTCTGCATCCGGAGGTCGGACATAGGTCCCTTGAAAAATTGCCCGAAAACGTCCTCGAGCTCCTCCCAACTTCCAATGGTGTTTTCGGGGAGGCTTTTAAGCCAATGCCGGGCTGGCCCTTTGAGCTTGAGGGGTAAATATATGATGGCATGGAGATCATTTCCTCGAGCCATGTGAATGTGGAGGATGTAGTCCTCAATCCAGACCCCAGGGTTTGTCATTCCGTCATATGCCTCTATGTTTACGGGTTTAAAGCCATCTGGAAATTCATGGTCCAGCACCTCATCGGTAAAACATAGGGGGTGTGCGGCACCCCTGTATTTGGGTGTACCGAGGTGTTCAGATTTTTGCTGTGTTGCATTGCGTGCTGGAGCGCGCTTTCTTGGCCCATAGATGGATCTGGCTGGGCCGTCCTTTTGATGCGAGTCCTCTCATGGATCGCGTACTGGCTTGTGTGTGGCGTTATTTGCCTCTTTATGTTGGCCACGAGGTCGTCTATCCGACCGGATGGCTGTTTTGTTTTTTGACTGCGGGGGCTCTAGGGCCTCATCATCGAATTCAAGTAGTAGCTTTCGCTTCGGGTAGCTCTTTGTGTGGCGACTGCCGCCATATTTTTCTGTGGTGTTGAGCACTTTACTCCATCTGATTCTGCGTGTATCTTGCGCAGCTTTGAGCTTTCGCTTCTGCTTCTTCAGACTTCGCGCAGTGGCGACAAGCCTTTGATGGAGATTCTGTTGCTCCAGGTGTTTGTCTGGTGTGATGTCATCCGGACTGTTATCTTCTCTAGAGACGGGTTGTTCATTTTGATTCCCCATGTTGCCGTGGTCGGACGATGGTTCAATTCTGTGTTCATCGTTCGCTGGCTCACCCTGCTCTATCGCTGGGTCTATATGAGCGTTGTTTCTGCCGAGGCGGGATTTGGAGCGGCGCTTACGCCGCCGCCTTGACTGCTTTTTGAGGGAACGATCCTTCGCTTTGTCCTTCCACTCCTCGTAGTTGCTGTCTTTTGGTGTGTCCACCATGTATACATCATATGATGAAGTTGGCGTCCAGTGCCCTGTGGGTAGTGGCTCCTGTTCGTCTCCTGCATCGTCGTCCATGCCGTCGATGTCTTCGGAGTTGAACTCGAGCATGCCGGTCAACTCATCGACATTGGCTATTAAGTTTGTGGAGGGTGGGCGGCGATCGAGCCGAGTATTAACCTTACCCTTCACGAGAGCCATGACTCCAAACTGCCGGCCATCTTTTTAGTGCGAGTCCTCATGTGGATCGCGTGCTAACTTGTGTGCGGCGTCGTTTGCCAATCTATGTTGGCCATGAGGTCGTCTATCCGACCGGGTGGCTGCTTTATTTTTTGATCGCGGGGGCTCTAAGGCCTCCTCATCAAATTCAGGTAGTAGCTTTCGCTTTGGGTAGCTCTTTGTGTGGTGACTGCCGCCATATTTGTCTGCGATGTTGAGTACTTTGTTCCATCTTATTTTAAGTGCATCTTCCGCAGTCTTGAGCTTCCGCTTCTGCTTTTTCAGGCTACGCACAGTGGAGACGAGCCTTTTATGGAGGTTCTTCTACTCCAGGAATTTATCCGGCATGGTATCTTTGCCGGTGACGGGTTGTTCGGTTCGATTCTCTGTGTTGCCATCGTCGGCGGTTGTTCAATGTCGTTTTCGTCGTCCACTGGCTCACCCTGCTCTGTTGCTGGGTCTGTATGACCGCTGTTTCTGTCGAGGCGGAGTTTGGGGTGGCGCTTACGCCGCCGCTTTGACTGCTTTTCGAGGGAACGATCCTTTGCTGCGTCCTTCCGTTCCTCGTCATCATTTTCTTTCGGTATGTCCACCATGTATATATCATGGGATGAGGTGGCTTTCCAGTGCCCTGTAGGCGCTGGTTCATGTTCGTCTCCTACATCATCGTCCATATCGTCGATGTCTTCGGAGTCGAAGTCGAGCATGTCTGTCAAGTCATCGACAGTGGCTACGAAGTGGGTGGTGGGTGGGCGTCGAATTTCTTCGTCATCCGCATCCCAATCCTGCGGGTCATAATCTGGCCAGGACTCTCCTGACAAGGAGAGAGACCTTAGTGAATTCAGTATATCGCCGAAGGGCGAGTGCTGGAAGATATCCGGGGCGGTGAAATCCATGACCGGCGCCCAATCGGATTCAATTGGCAGGGGCGCGGGTAGCTCGGAGTCCGGAAGAGAGTCCGGCAATTTGGAGTCACGGGCCTCGCGAAGGGTAAGGCTGGTATTCGGCTCGATCGCCGTTGAGGCTGCAGTCTTCATGGCGGGGCCTAACCACCCGTCCACGGGCGGCGCAGTTGGCTCTGAATTGAAGGTCGGAGCGGTTGCAGGTGCAATCTCCTAAACACTGCCCGGCGGCAGAGCTAGATCATGCCCATCGTGACAGTGCGGCGCACTCGGCAGGGGCTCGAGTCTGGCGAACATCAAGTCTCTGCGGATGTCGGCCGTGTGGTTTAAGCTTCCAAACCTGACCTGATGGCCAGGGGCATAACTTTCATCTGCTCCAGATGGCCAAGCGAATTGGCCCGCAGTGCAAAGCCGCCGAATACAAAGATCTGTCCGGGAAGAAAATTCTCACCCTGGACTGCATCGCTATCGATGATCCAAGGAGCCATCAAGCCTAACGAGGATGACACAGAGGAACTCTCAATGAAAGCACCAATGTCGGTGTCAAAACCGGCGGATCTCGGGTAGGGGGTACCGAACTGTGCGTCTAGGCGGATGGTAACAGGAGACAAGGGACACGATGTTTTTACCCTGGTTCGGGCCCTCTCGATGGAGGTAAAACCCTACTCCTGCTTGATTAATATTGATGATATGGGTAGTACAAGAGTTGATCTACCACGAGATCAGAGGGGCTAAACCCTAGAAGCTAGCCTATGGTATGATTGTTGTTGTCGTCCTACGGACTAAACCCTCCGGTTTATATAGACATCGGAGGGGGCTAGGGTTACACACAGTCAGTTACAAGGAATGACATCTACATATCTGTATTGCCAAGCTTGCCTTCCACGCCAAGGAGAGTCTCATCCGGACACGGGACGAAGTCTTCAATCTTGTATCTTCATAGTCCAACAGTTCGGCCAAAGGTTATAGTCCGACTGTCCAGATACCCCCTAATCCAGGACTCCCTCACTCGCCCTCTCACGTCGTCTGCAGTCCCTCCTCGCGATACTGTCGTGCTACCAAGCACGCGAGCAGCTGGTGGAGCCGCGTCTATGCACACAGCGTATGAAGAGGAGGACGAGTGCGTGCTCCAGCATGCCGGCGAGGAGGAACTAGCATGTCATTGTCATCTCCGCCCGTGCGGAGGAGGCACACATGGTGGCTGTCACGGCGGAAGCCGGTCACGCGCGCGTCGAGCCCGCAAACCGGGTGCGGAAGAGGAATCTACCTTCGAGACCTTGAATGCCACGTGGATCCTGCAATCTCAAGGAGCAATTTGGGTCAGTCGACTCATGTTAGCCGTTTGATGCAACATGGATGGCTAGAAGGGCTTCTTCCACATCTTCTGTCGTCTTCTTCCTTCGCTCCGTCGAACTTCTTTCACAAATCGACTGACCCAAATTATACTACTAGTACGAACGTATTAAGTACACTAGGAACACGAAGATACGAGCAGTAGTACCAACTGCAAGAAGAACAGTAGTAAGACACAGTACTAGTACTACTGTACGTACTAAAGAGTTCAAATAACGAGAAAGAACATAAACATAGTTCTGCTGGGGCCTCAGCACAACACGCCCTTGAAAATAAACTAAGCAACTAGTCCTCTTGACACTGCAGTAGAACCAGCATGAGCGACGGCACTGCCACCTACTCGGAGTCCGAGTCCACGTCCTCGACTTCGTCCTCGTCCCTCTTCCTCTTCCTCTTCATCGACGCTTCTTTGCTTGAACCGGACACTGGGCTCTGCTTCTTCATCCAACCCTTGTAGATATTTAAACAAAGGTAGGAATCCATTGCTGCGTACAGGATGTGATCTACATCTAATGTCTTCGACTCCCATGCATGATGAAACTCGTGATGAGGTTTCTTCAGTTTAGCGTACGAAGGATCAATCATGGCTGCTGCCAGGATCAGCATTGAAGGTTGAGAGGAGGACACCAGGCTTGCCTTCTGGAGATTGAAGGGCTGGCCTACAACGAGACCTATCCGACGCAGGACATCCCTGTTGTTCTTAAAGCCTACAGTAACGAATTTCACTCTTTTGTCCTTAAGGAAGTTCTTAAAATCCTGGCACTCAACATCGGCATGGCATATGTGGTAGACCAAGCAAACGTTATGTATGCAAACCTGGATCATGGCGGGTTTCTTCCTCTCTTCGTCCTTTAGATCCTTCTCTCATCCTAGGACTATGGTGTACTCAATATCTAGCCCAGGGACTCACTCATCCGTTGAACTGTTGAACATGCGTAGGAAGCGAGCAAGCCATGCTTTCACCGTCTTGGATCCATGTGTGTAGATGACGATGAACTGATCGCCCGTGATGGCTCTAACCTGGTACTCAGCGGCGACCATGGAGATTTGTGAGGCCATGGATTTTGGAGGAGGGTTAGGAGAAGTTGAACTGTTGTACCTCACAAAAAAAAACTAGGAGCGAACTAATGTGAAAGGACGGGACGACTGGGAGCGAACTGTTGTAAGGTAGAAGACGGGGATGAGTAGGGCGTGCGAACGGCGTGGGGTTGCTGGCTTGCCCGGTGGATAAATGTCTCCAAGCCCCCAAAGAGTTCTCGAGAACTATGCGGGACCCACTAGATGTCATGTCTACTAGACCCATATCATAGGCCTGACGGTATAGCTTCTGCCTGTTCGCACGCCATGCCGGCGCGTGGATGTAACTTCACTTAATTCCGTCAAACGTCGCGCCTCCCACGACCTTTGCCTCCCTCGCGCGGTCGTGCCCTTTGAGACTTCGACCGGCTATAAATGAGCAATTTTTTTTGCCTTTTTTAGACAAGCAATTTTTTGCCTACTCCGCATGCATGATACTCCCTCTGGTCCTTTTTACTCCCGTCAACCGTTTGCAAAGTGTTTGACCAAATTTATACTTTTTTTGAACACAACCTTATATTAATTAACCAGCCGCACCAGTACACTCATTCGATACGATATTCACCACACAGGGCAGTACGTTATTTATAAGAATACCATCTAATCTATTGTCAAAGCTATACTTAGCGATTAAGTGTGCCACCTTATTGGTCGAACGGCTAATCTTTGACAATTGAAGATTGTTGATCAACTTCGAGATGCTCAACGCTTTCATCTTCAGGTCACGCATAGCAGACCTGTCATAGTCCCCCGATGCAAGAGACGCTATCACAAAAGCGCAATCAGTCTCTAAAATTACAGGATTATGAAGAGAAATACCTATGTAGAGACCGGTAATTCAAGCCCTAAGCTCCGCTTCCTCCACGCTTTGACAGGCATCAATGAAATCCCACGACCAAATATATACTAAAAATATCAATATCTACAATATTGATTATAATGAGTATAAGAACTACGTTTTATAATGAGTGTAAAAATATTGATTTGACATTGTGAATGTTGACACATTTTTCTATAAGTCTGGTGAAAGTAGAGGTACATTGACTTCAGAAAAAACTTAAATGCACAATGCAGACTAGTTCCTCCGTCCAGGTGCGTGCCATGTCCTATCTTGTCATCACAACAAGGTTAGCTATTAGAGTACCACTACCTCCCTTCTAGTTTAAAGGGCTCGATTCAAAATTTTCATCTACTCTTAGCAAGATAGTAGAGGCGGTGGAGTAGTTTTTGAAGTCTACAAAAGTACTCAACTAGTGCTGTCGTTCTTCACAAAAAAATGTGTTTACCAATGCATGCATGAACACTAGTTACTCTAACCCCCCTCTCTTCTTTAATTCTTTGCCACATCAGCATGTTTGCTATTCCCATGTGCATGATACCAGCTAAGATACCACCATTATGGCCAGCCTTAATCATCGCATGCAATAATTTAGTGCACCTTGAAATATGAACATGTGTGGGGCGTGTATGTTTTCAATGACTTGAGACTATACCTAGCCCGGCATGCAAGATGACTTATTATGCACCGTTCCCCATACCTGCAGGAAGCCCGTTCGTCTCCAAATCTTTTCCTCTCCATGTGTGGAAACGATATGCCTGCCAAACTCTCCTTCTCCCTCCGGCGGTCCCACCACTCCACCCCATGTGAAAAAATCTGCATGCATGACTCTCCTCCCCCCACGCTCGTCCAATCCGTTGTGACCAGCAATATTTCCACATCTTCGCTCCCTCGTAATTTACTCCAACAAATATGCCCACGTAGCTGTTACTTAACTGCAGGTGCATTGGGTCACTAACATATGGGCCCAACAGGGGTTTGGCCCACATGTCAGTGACGCAACCGGACCTGCAGTTAAGTTAGTGCAGCTCAGTCCATATCTTACGTAGGTGTGCCATTGCTCGCTATAAATACTGCGCCTCCCACGACATCACTATCTCCTCCCCCCCCCCCCACGTTCACGTTCATCGCTATCTCCTCCCCCTCCGTCTCATGTCGACCACCATGGCATCGCCCCTCCCAAGCCCTAGGAGCCCCTCGTTGCACCACGCAGACGGTCACGTGTCGCCGTTCTGTTCCTCGCCACCACTAGTCGAGGAGGACGTGTCGGTGTTCCGCTCCTCGCCGCTACGCGACGCAACACCATTCTGTTCCTCGCCGCCACTAGTCGAGGAGGACGCGTCGCCGTTCCGCTCCTTGCCGCGACGCGACGCATCGCCGTTCCGTTCCTCGCCGCCACTAGTCAAGGAGGACGCGTCAGTGTTCCGCTCCTCGCCGCGACGCGTCGAGGTGGACGCGTCGGTGTTCCCAATCTCACCAGCACGTGCGCCGGAGGACGCGTCGGCTCCCCGCTACAAGGAGAACGCCGCGCCGCCCGCCGAGCCCCCCAGCCTTGAGGAGCTTTGGAAAGAAATGGATGTCGCATTGTGGGAGGCTTTGCCTCCAGCAGAGTGCGCCAAAATAGAGGCGGAGAAGAAGGCCGAGGAAGAGAAGCGCACCGTGAAACAAGCTGTCTGGGAGGCCTATGTCGCGTCCGAGAGAGTCAGGCAATTGGCTCTTTGGCAAAAGGCTCGTGCGAGGGCCGTGAGGGTGGCGGAGGACTCCCGTGCCGACGCCCTGAGTGCAGTCGGGCCCAAGCGCCTCATCTACGCTTGGCGGTACGTGGACCGGGTGCATGCTTCCAGCGAGGAGGAGTACCTGTTGGCGTCGGATCACCACACCGGTGAGATCGCACTCGCCCGCCGGCAAGCCGCCAATCAGCACCTGCGAGTTGCAAGGCTGAGGAAGACGCGTTGTGTCGGCGCGCTGGGAAACGGCCACGCACCAGGGCACTCGTGGCGCGCCACAAGCGCCCCTGCGAGCGTCGTGGGTTTTAGGAGGAGTATAATTTTTGTTTCGTAAGATGATCTCATTAGTTTTGGGACGCAAATGATAAATCCCGAATGTTCAGGAATTTTGAGCGTCCTTAATTAAGTATGTAAAAGGGAACTTTGGAAACCTTGTGTATTCGTACGCATTTTGCAAGTACGTGCATATAGCAAAAACTTTACTATATACTATCGCACCACACGTCTCGCTCGATATATGCTTGCAGACTGTGCTACTCCCTCCGTCTAGGTCAATAAGTCATCTTTGGTTGTGCACCATGACCAAGAAGGAGGGAAGACTTATACACCTAGATGGAGGGAGTACTACTATTACTTATGTACGTGCAAATGCACGTTTTAACATTATGATGCGGTTTTTGTAAAAGTAGAAAAACAGCACTAGTCAAGCTTGTGAAACGATTCAATGCAAAACAAATGCAAAAATGCTCGTTTGATTGTTTACTTTTAGCTTCCTTCTCTGTGGTTATTTCTCTGTCGTACTTTGTACGGAGTATCTCACTGGTTGAAAAGGCATGCAAATTCCCAAACCGCTTCCTACACCCCGTATCGAATTTTTTTGCCTAACAAGTTGTGCCGTGCAATTGGAATTCCAACTTGAGTACTACTACTAGTAGGAGTACCAGGGGCCAGTTCTTTTAGGCTTCTAGATTAGTAATCCCATAACTACTACCTCCGTCCTGGTTTATTGGTCCCCATTGTAATCTGTGTCAAATTTGATCATAAATTTAACTAATGAAATGTTAGTGCATGTCACATGCACTACTCCATCCGTCTAGGTGAGTAAGTCATCTTAGGATGTGCACCGTGACCAAGGAGGAGGAGAAAACAAGAAACGTTAATGTTTATTTGCTAATTAATAGTATTGCATGCAATGAACTAACCACTGCATGTCGTGTTTGAAGTCTCAAGTCATTAAAAGCATGCACACTCTTTATCTCTTATTGGTTGATATGTCAAGAAACAAGAAATGAGGTAGAAGTTAATGCACCGTGCCTAAGTGTTTTGGGATTATTTCGTTTTCGTAAGATGACTTACACACCTAGACGGAGGGATTACAATGGTGAGGAATAAACCAGTTAATTCTTTGGTCAAAATTTAGCACAAATTACAATGGTGAGGAATAAACCAGGATGGAGTAGTAGTTTAGAAGCCCAAATAAATGAGTGAGGCGCCTTATTGTTACTCTCCACTGTGACTAGTCTTGTGGGAAAAGCTGGGGAAGCCGCCAAAAGAACTGGCCCTAGGATTAGTAGCTAGGGATCGAGTGTGCGAGATGAACCAGAGAAAGTAAATGCAGAGAGATGAAATGCAAAAAAGACGGAGGGATGTGATGGTTGCTTGTCCGTTTATTTTACCAGGCCACTTATTACTGGGAGTGGTTGGGTTTTGTGATATGATGGCTTTACTACCGCGCCACGAGCGGGGTGAGAGGTGAGACACCCGTGCAGCGCCGCCCTCTACACTTGTACTACATCGGTCGTGGTTTATTAGTCCCCCATTGAATTTGACTGAAGATTTAACTGACAAAATGTTAGTGCATCTCACCAAAAACTATATCGTTGGATTCGTATTTGAACATAGTTTTGAATGATATAATTTTAGGTGACATGCATTAGCATTTATCGTACTATATATAGTGTTAGTTCAATTTTTGGTCGTACTAATATATACTAGTAAGGTGCCCGTGCGTTGCACCGAAGAGTGAAATGCATTGATCGGGGAGTTGTTTATTTTGACAAAGGATGTAGGGGTCATCTCATGTGTAATGGGTATCGATAGGTTTCTTTGGATATTATTTCATCTCTAGAGCTCACAAACATCCGGGTGAAATAGATAAAAAGGTATCTTTTGCAAACAAAAGCGTTCAACTGTTCAACCTGCATCCAAAACTTGTGAAGAAATAACACTTATTGTGCTTTGCAAGAAATGATCTTTAAGAATTAGTTTTTGAGTATCGATTGTTATACATGTTGGCTACAGATGACATGGCACTTTCTTATAGTCAACAGTTGGCTATACTATTAAGTAATATTAACCATGCCCTTATACACCTAGACGGAGGGATTAAATCAGGATGACTTGCAAGCGGGCAGAGGAGATGTAAGAAATGGTTCATTGTAAGTCTTTCACCAGTACTGTAGTAAAAATTCATACATGGAAGATTCTAGACTAAACCATAAACGGATAGAGCAAGATCCGTTAGAGCAAGATCCTACATGGAAGTCTCCACATGCTTAGACAGCGGATTACATTGAGCGTAGACTAATGATCAACATTTAACTTGATAATGCGTATGTCCAGGTGAACTTCCTTGGAGTCCCCGTGCACCACGTCGGCGGGTAAAGGATGCCATGGGTTTTCCAAGTCCACATTGGCGGGATAGTCCCAGCTCCCCAGAGTCCAAGTCCGTTCGATGAGGCCGGTGTTGCCGCCCACGCGACCCGGAGGGGTAGTAACACTGACCACGCACCTGTACATCGGCCTCATGTCAGTGTCAGCGTCAGCGGCGTCGCCCCTACTCTTTTTGCGGTGTGTTTGTTGGGATCCGATGAAATTTGAGTTTATGATTAGATCTATCTTTTTATCCATGAAAGTTATTTGAGTCTACTTTGATCTCTTATATGCATGACTATTTATAGCCTTGTATTTGTTCTCGGATATTTGGGTTTTGTTTTGCCAACTCAATCTATTTATCTTGCAATGGGAAGAGGTGCTTTGTAGTGGGTTCGATCTTATGGTGCTTGATCCCAGTGACAGAAAGGGGACTGACACGTATGTATCGTTGCTACTATGGATAAAACGATGGGGTCTATTTCTACATAAATAGATCTTGTCTACATCATGTCATCGTTCTTAATGCATTACTCCGTTTCTCCATGAACTTAGTACACTAGATGCATGCTGGATGTGATGCCTATGTAATGAGCATTGCCTGGATATCGTCATGATTATTTGAAGTTCTATCAATTGCCCAACAGTAATTTGTTCACCCATCGTTTGCTATTTTCTCGAGAGAAGCCACTAGTGAAACCTACGGTCCCCGGGTCTCTTCTCAATATATTTTGCCTTTGCGATATATTCTTATTTGCTTTTATTTTCAGATCTATATTTCCAAAAACCCAAAAATACCTTTCTGCAATTTATCATTATTTATTTTATCTCGCATTCCCACGAGATCTACTTATCCAAACTACTACAAATTTATCTATCCTTTTACCCGTGAGGGATTGACAACCCCTCTCTTACGTCGGGTTGCGAGTATTTGTTCTTTGTGTGCAGGTGTTGTTTAAGTTGTGTTGCTTGGTTCTCCTACTGGTTCAATAACCTTGGTCTCATCACTGAGGAAAATACATATCGTTGTTGTGCTACATCATCCCTTCCTCTTTGGGGAAATACCGACATAGTTCTAGCAGACATCACGTGTGCATACAATGCAGTCAGCACCGGCTACACCCACCTCTGCAGTCGACGACAACCCGCCTGGACCCCACCTTCCATAGACAAAGAGGAAAATATTTAAGTGGAGTAGTACTACAGGTCTGTACTTGTGAAAAATAAAAGAAAAGAATAGAAAAGAAATGCCCTCGCGTCACTTGACTTCCACCGCCCCTCCACTTCACTTCATTAGTTTGCTTCCCCCTTCACTGCCCTTACGACAGAACTACCCCCTCTCGCCCAAGAATCATTGTGATCCCAGGTGATTTTATCTGGGTCATCATTTTTATCCCAAGTGATTTATATAGGCACACACAAGAAGCTGGCACATGCGGTCAACGAATGATGATTTGGGGACAACCGTTAAAAAGGTACCATTTTGTGCATGTCTGTTGTTACCTCGACATCTATTGGGAGCTCCGGTGAAATATTTGCAATTCCTTAAAGGATATATACAAATCACCAACAAAAATACTGCTCCATTTTAACTTTTAAAAAAGAAATAATGCTCAGTTTTGCTTTTGCTTTTGCTAAAAAAGAATAAACAAGAGGTGCTCCTCCAACTCCAATAGGGTGTTAGCAACCGACGCTCCTGGATTGGATGCGACCACTCCTCTCCTCCCACTCGCCATGGCCTCAACCCCCCCCCCCCGCCCCTTCCTTCTCAGTTAGGGCTAGGGTTTGTGCCCAGCCATGGACTACCGGTGGATCCTCATGTCCATAGCCACAGCCACACGTTCCTCGCTCTCTCTTGACCGTCCCATTGCTCCTGCCCCCATCAACCAATCCCTCTCTTCCCACACTCCCGATCTAGATCCACCGCTGCACCCCTCCTCTCCTTTGCCGCCCATCCCGACGACAGGAACCGCAACTCACTTGCACCCACCCCCGACGACCAACAACACCATCGTCTGTCGTCCTTTCCTTCCTCCACATCCCCTTCTCGTGGCCCGTCCACTATCAGATCCGGTCATAGCAGGTGGCCCGACATCAAGGACAACGCCGACGACTGCACCGTCCACCTCATCCTCTCCTGCGCCGGTGGCAGGGCTACGCGGTACCCACGGGGTGACCGGGGTGGAAGATGGGTTGATTTGAAGGTGTGGGCATGAAAAAAACTCCACCACCACAACCACACGCTCCTCTCGGCGGTGACCTAACCATCCTCATGGATCTCGCCGACAACCACTTCCTCGTGCTCCTCCTCAACATCGAGGAGGGAGGAGGCCGCCATTATCCTCTGTCGCCCACCCCGATAATGGGAGCCGCCTGTCGGTGTCAAAACCGGCGGATCTCGGGTAGGGGGTCCCGAACTGTGCGTCTAGGATCGATGGTAACAGGAGACGGGGGACACAATGTTTACCTAGGTTCGGGCCCTCTATATGGAGGTAATACCCTACTTCCTGCTTGATTGATCTTGATGAATATGAATGTTACAAGAGTTGATCTACCACGAGATCGTAATGGCTAAAACCCTAGAGGTCTAGCCTGTATGACTATGATTGTATATCTGCCGCTCCAGACTAAGCCCTCCGGTTTATATAGACACCGGAGGGATCTAGGGTTACACCAGGTCGGCTATAGAGAAAGGAATCTTCATATTTGGTCGCCAAGCTTGCCTTCTACGCCAAGGAGAGTCCCATCCGGACACGGGAGAGAGTCTTCGGTCTTCGTATATTTGCGGCCCATCAGTCTGACCCATGTACAATAGGTTGGACGCCCGAGGACCCCTTAGTCCAGGGCTCCCTCAGTAGCCCCTGAACCAGGCTTCAATGATGAGGTGTCCGGCTCATAGATTGTCTTTGACATTGCAGGGCAGGTTCCCCATTTGTGAACTCCAAGATAGTCTTCGTACGCAATGATCGTGTCCGGATCTGCAACACAAGTACCACACACAACCGCAGAGAGTATAATATTTCACGAGTCCAATCCACTGACAACTTTTCGTAATGTGACATCACATCTGCTCGGTCATTATTTCGAACCGTTTTCGTCTATCGTTCCATGTTTCGAGACGCGTTTTTCATTGTCACATGTTGTCGAAGCAGAGATCGTGTCCCCTTATTGCCGGATTCTCATCAATACGGGCATGGGTAATCCAATCATGCCGTTTACACAGCCCTTGGGAATAGGCGAGTTTTAAGGCGAGTGGGGAGGCGCTTGATATTCACTGCCTTTATAAGGGGATAAGGATTCCCTTTTTCACCCACGCCTTCTTTCCTTCTCTGCCCTTCCACTCTCGAGCTCCAGCGCCCAAGTTCTTGCCTTTTCCTCCCCAAGAAAGCACTCAACCATGTCCGGATCGGAGGGCAAGGAAAATGGATGGCCTCCTCCGTCAAGGAGAAGGACATCACCGAGCTTCAGGAGGCCAGGTATCTGGCGAAGGAAATCTCCCACCGGCTTCCGGCCAAGGGGCAAGTCGTCCCTACACCGAAGCCCAACGAGAGGGTGGTGTTCCTCCCTCATTTCGTCTGCGGGTTAGGGTTTCCACTGTTGGGGAACGTTGCAGAAAACAAAAATTTTCCTACGGTTTCACCAAGATCCATCTATGAGTTCATCTAGCAACGAGTGATTGGATGCATCTACATGCCTTTGTAGATCGCGAGCGGAAGCGTTCAAAGAACGGGGATGAGGGAGTCGTACTCGACGTGATCCAAATCACCGGAGATCCTAGCGCCGAACGGACAGCACCTCCGCGTTCAACACACGTACGGTCAGAGTGACGTCTCCTCCTTCTTGATCCAGCAAGGGGGAAGGAGAGATTGATGAAGATCCAGCAGCACGACGGCGTGGTGGTGGATGCAGGGGTCACCGCAGCAGGGCTTCGTCGTTCTACTGCGAAAGGGAGAGGTGTAGCAGGGGAGAGGGAGGCGCCAAGACTCAAGGGTGCGGTTGCCCCTCCCTCCCCCCTTTATATAGGCTCCCCTAGGGGGGCGCTGGCCCTAGGAGATGGGATCTCCTAGGGGGGGGCGGCCAAGGGGTGGAGTGCCCCCCAAGCCAGGTGGGGCGCCCCCCCCACCCTAGGGTTCCCAACCCTAGGCGCATGGGGTGGGCCAAGGGGGGCGCACCAGCCCACTATGGGCTGGTTCCCCTCCCCACTTAAGCCCATGGGGCCCTCCGGGATGGGTGGCCCCACCCGGTGGACCCCGGGACCCCTCTGGTGGTCCCGGTACAATACCGGTGACCCCCGAAACTCTCCCGATGGACGAAACTGCACTTCCTATATATAATTCTTCACCTCCGGACCATTCCCGAACTCCTCGTGACGTCCGGGATCTCATCCGGGACTCCGAACAACTTTCGGGTTACTGCATATTCACATCTCTTCAACCCTAGCGTCACCGAACCTTAAGTGTGTAGACCCTACGGGTTCGGGAGACATGTAGACATGACCGATATGGCTCTCCGGTCAATAACCAACAGCGGGATTTGGATACCCATGTTGGCTCCCACATGCTCCTCGATGATCTCATCGGATGAACCACGATGTCGAGGATTCAAGCAACCCTGTATACAATTCCCTTTGTCAATCGGTACGTTACTTGCCCGAGATTCGATCGTCGGTATCCCAATACCTCTTTCAATCTCGTTACCAGCAAGTCACTTTACTCGTACCGTAATGCATGATCCCGTGACCAGACACTTGGTCACATTGAGCTCATTATGATGATGCATTACTGAGTGGGCCCAGAGATACCTCTCCGTTATACGGAGTGACAAATCCCAGTCTTGATCCGTGTTAACCCAACAGACACTTTCGGAGATACCCGTAGTATACCTTTATAGTCACCCAGTTACGTTGTGACGTTTGGTACACCCAAAACACTCCTACGGCATCCAGGAGTTACACGATCTCATGGTCTAAGGAAAAGATACTTGACATTGGAAAAACTCTAGCAAACGAACTATACGATCTTGTGCTATGTTTAGGATTGGGTCTTGTCCATCACATCATTCTCCTAATGATGTGATCTCGTTATCAATGACATCCAATGTCCATAGTCAGGAAACCATGACTATTTGTTGATCGACGAGCTAGTCAACTAGAGGCTTACTAGGGACATATTGGTGTCTATGTATTCACACATGTATTACGATTTCCGGATAACACAATTATAGCATGAATAAAACAAAATTATCATGAACAAGGAAATATAATAATAATGCTTTTATTATTGCCTCTAGGGCATATTTCCAACAGTCTCCCACTTGCACTAGAGTCAATAATCTAGTTACATTGTGATGAATCGAACACCCATGGAATTCTGGTGTTGATCATGTTTTGCTCTAGGGAGAGGTTTAGTCAACGGATCTGCTACATTCAGGTCCGTATGTAGTTTACAAATATCTATGTCTCCATCTTGAACATTTTCACGAATGGACTTGAAGCGACACTTGATGTGCCTGGTCTTCTTGTGAAACCTAGGCTCCTTGGCAAGTGCAATAGCTCCAGTGTTGTCACAGAAGAGTTTGATCGGCCCCGACGCATTGGGTATGACTCCTAGGTCGGTGATGAACTCCTTGACCCGAATTGCTTCATGCGCTGCCGCCGAGGCTGCCATGTACTCCGCTTCACATGTAGATCCCGCCACGACGCTCTGCTTGCAACTGCACCAGCTTACTGCCCCACCATTCAAAATATACACGTATCCGGTTTGTGACTTAGAGTCATCCAGATCCGTGTCGAAGCTAGCGTCGACGTAACCCTTTACGATGAGCTCTTCATCACCTCCATAAACGAGAAACATTTCCTTAGTCCTTTTCAGGCACTTCAGGATATTCTTGACCGTTGTCCAGTGTTCCTTGCCGGGATTACTTTGGTACCTTCCTACCAAACTTACGGCAACGTTTACATCAGGTCTGGTACACAACATGGCATACATAATAGAACCTATGGCTGAGGCATAGGGGATGACACTCATCTCTTCTATATCTTCTGTCATGGTCAGACATTGAGCTGAGCTCAATTTCACACCTTGCAACACAGGCAAGAACCCCTTCTTAGACTGATCCATATTGAACTTCTTCAATATCTTATCAAGGTATGTGCTTTGTGAAAGACCTATGGGGCGTCTTGATCTATCTCTATAGATCTTGATGCCTAATATATAAGCAGCTTCTCCAAGGTCCTTCATTGAAAAACTCTTATTCAAGTAGGCCTTAATGTTGTCCAAGAGTTCTATATCATTTCCCATCAAAAGTATGTCATCTACATATAATATGAGAAATGCTACAGAGCTCCCACTCACTTTCTTGTAAACGCAGGCTTCTCCATAAGTCTGCGTAAACCCAAACGCTTTGATCATCTCATCAAAGCGAATGTTCCAACTCCGAGATGCTTGCACCAGCCCATAAATCGAGCGTTGGAGCTTGCACACCTTGTCAGCATTCTTAGGATCGACAAAACCTTCTGGCTGCATCATATACAATTCTTCCTTAAGGAAACCATTAAGGAATGCCGTTTTGACGTCCATTTGCCATATCTCATAATCATAGAATGCGGCAATTGCTAACATGATTCGGACGGACTTCAGCTTCGCTACCGGTGAGAAAGTCTCATCGTAGTCAACCCCTTGAACTTGTCGATAACCCTTAGCGACAAGACGAGCTTTATAGATGGCCATATTACCATCCGCGTCTGTCTTCTTCTTAAAGATCCATTTATTTTCTATGGCTCGCCGTTCAACGTGCAAGTCAGTCAAAGTCCATACTTCGTTTTCATACATGGATCCTATCTCGGATTTCATGGCTTCTAGCCATTTGTCAGAATCCGGGCCCGCCATCGCTTCTTCATAGTTCGAAGGTCCACCGTTGTCTAACAACATGATTTCCAAGACAGGGTTGCCGTACCACTCTGGTGTGGAACGTGTCCTTGTGGACCTACAAAGTTCAGTAGCAACTTGATCTGAAGTTTCATGATCATCATCATTAACCTCCTCTCTAGTCGGTGCAGGCACCTCAGGAACATTTTCTTGAGTTTCGCCATTTACCGGTTCAAGAGGCAATACTTCATCAAGTTCTACTTTCCTCCCACTTACTTCTTTCGAGAGAAACTCTTTCTCCAGAAAGAGTCCGTCTTTGGCAACAAAGATCTTGCCTTCGGATCTTAGGTAGAAGGTATACCCAATAGTTTCTTTAGGGTATCCTATGAAGACACATTTTTCCGACTTGGGTTCGAGCTTTTCAGGTTGAAGTTTCTTGACATAAGCATCGCATCCCCAAACTTTTAGAAACGACAGCTTAGGTTTCTTCCCAAACCATAATTCATACGGTGTCGTCTCAATGGATTTCGACGGAGCCCTATTTAAAGTGAATGCGGCAGTCTCTAAAGCATAGCCCCAAAAAGATAGCGGTAAATCGGTAAGAGACATCATAGATCGCACCATATCTAATAGAGTGCGATTACGACGTTCGGACACACCGTTACGCTGAGGTGTTCCAGGCGGCGTGAGTTGTGAAACTATTCCACATTTTCTTAAGTGTGTGCCAAATTCGTGATTCAAGTATTCTCCTCCACGATCTGATCGTAGAAACTTGATTTTCTTGTCACGTTGATTTTCAACCTCACTCTGAAATTCCTTGAACTTTTCAAAGGTTTCAGACTTGTGTTTCATTAAGTAGACATACCCATATCTACTCAAGTCATCAGTGAGGGTGAGAACATAACGATAGCCACCGCGAGCCTCAACACTCATTGGACCGCACACATCAGTATGTATGATTTCCAATAAGTTGGTTGCTCGCTCCATTGTTCCTGAGAACGGAGTCTTGGTCATTTTTCCCATGAGGCATGGTTCGCATGTGTCAAATGATTCATAATCAAGAGACTCTAAAAGTCCATCTGCATGTAGCTTCTTCATGCGTTTGACACCTATGTGACCAAGGCGGCAGTGCCACAAGTATGTGGGACTATCATTATCAACCTTACATCTTTTGGTACTCACACTATGAACATGTTTAGTAATACGCTCGAGATTCATTAAGAATAAACCATTGACTATCGGAGCATGACCATAAAACATATCTCTCATATAAATAGAACAACCATTATTCTCGGATTTAAATGAGTAGCCATCTTGTATTAAACGAGATCCTGATACAATGTTCATGCTCAAACATGGCACTAAATAACAATTATTGAGGTTTATAACTAATCCCATAGGTAAATGTAGAGGTAGCGTGCCGACGGCGATCACATCGACCTTGGAACCATTCCCGACGCGCATCGTCACCTCGTCCTTCTCCAGTTTTCGTTTATTCCGCAGCTCCTGCGGTGAGTTACAAATATGAGCAACGGCACCGGTATCAAATACCCAGGAGTTACTACAAGTACTGGTAAGGTACACATCAATTACATGTATATCAAATATACCTTTGGTGTTGCCGGCCTTCTTGTCCGCTAAGTATTTGGGGCAGTTCTGCTTCCAGTGACCCTTTCCTTTGCAATAAAAGCACTCTGTCTCAGGCTTGGGTCCATTCTTTGACTTCTTCCCGACAGCTTGCTTGCCAGGTGCAGCAACTTCCTTGCCGTCCTTCTTGAAGTTGTTTTTGCCCTTGCCCTTCTTGAACTTAGTGGTTTTATTCACCATCAACACTTGATGTTCCTTTTTGACTTCTACCTCTGCTGATTTCAGCATAGCAAATACTTCAGGAATGGTCTTTTCCATCCCCTGCATATTGAAGTTCATCACAAAGCTCTTGTAGCTCGGTGGAAGCGACTGAAGGATTCTGTCAATGACCGCGTCATCCGGGAGATTAACTCCCAGCTGAGTCAAGCGGTTATGTAACCCAGACATAGTGAATATGTGCTCACTGACAGAACTGTTTTCCTCCATCTTACAGCTGAAGAACTTGTCGGAGACTTCATATCTCTCGACCCGGGCATGAGCTTGAAAAACCATTTTCAGCTCTTCGAACATCTCATATGCTCCGTGTCTCTCAAAACGCTTTTGGAGCCCTGGTTCTAAGCTGTAAAGCATGCCGCACTGAATGAGGGAGTAATCATCGGAACGTGTCTGCCAAGCGTTCATAACGTCTTGTTCTGCAGGGAGAACAGGTGCTTCACCTAGCGGTGCTTGTAGGACATAATCTTTCTTGGCAGCTATGAGGATGATCCTCAGGTTCCGGACCCAGTCCGTATAGTTGCTGCCATCGTCTTTCAGCTTGGTTTTCTCCAGGAACGCGTTGAAGTTGAGGACAATGTTGGCCATTTGATCTACAAGACATATTGTAAATATTTTTAGACTAAGTTCATTATAATTAAGTTCATCTAATCAAATTATTCAATGAACTCCCACTCAGATAGACATCCCTCCAGTCATCTAAGTATAACATGATCCGAGTTAACTAGGCCGTGTCCGATCATCACGTGAGACGGACTAGTCAACATCGATGAACATCTTCATGTTGATCGTATCTTCTATACGACTCATGCTCGACCTTTCGGTCTTCTGTGTTCCGAGGCCATGTCTGTACATGCTAGGCTCGTCAAGTCAACCTAAGTGTTTGCATGTGTAAATCTGTCTTACACCCGTTGTATGTGAATGTTGGAATCTATCACACCCGATCATCAAGTGGTGCTTCGAAACAACGAACTGTCGCAACGGTGCACACTTAGGGGGAACACTTTCTTGAAATTATTATGAGGGATCATCTTATTTACTACCGTCGTTCTAAGTTAACAAGATGCAAAAACATGATAAACATCACATGCAATCAAATAATAATAGTGACATGATATGGCCAATATCACATAGCTCCTTTGATCTCCATCTTGGGGCTCCATGATCATCTTGTCACTGGCATGACACCATGATCTCCATCATCGTGTCTCCATGAAGTTGCTCGCCAACTATTACTTCTACTACTATGGCTAACACGTTTAGCAATAAAGTAAAGTAATTTACATGGCGTTTCTCAATGACACGCAGGTCATACAAAAAATAAAGACAACTCCTATGGCTCCTGCCGGTTGTCATACTCATCGACATGCAAGTCGTGATTCCTATTACAATAGCATGAACATCTCATACATCACATATATATCATTCATCATTCATCACAACTTTGGCCATATCACATCACAGAACACTTGCTGCAGAAACAAGTTAGACGTCCTCTAATTATTGTTGCAAGTTTTACGTGGCTGCAATAGGGTTCTAGCAAGAACGTTTTCTTACCTACGTGAAAGCCACAACGTGATTTTTCAACTTCTACTTACCCTTCATAAGGACCCTTTTCATTGAATCCGCTCCAACTAAAGTGGGAGAGACAGACACCCGCCAGCCACCTTATGCAACTAGTGCATGTCAGTCGGCGGAACCGGTCTCACGTAAGCGTACGTGTAAGGTTGGTCCGGGCCGCTTCATCCCACAATACCACTGAAGCAAAATAAGACTAGTAGCGGCAAGAAAGTTGACAACATCTACGCCCACAACAAATTGTGTTCTACTCGTGCAAAGAGAACTACGCATAGACCTAGCTGTGATACCACTGTTGGGGAACGTTGCAGAAAACAAAACTTTTTCTATGGTTTCACCAAGATCCATCTATGAGTTCATCTAGCAATGAGTGATTAGATGCATCTACATACCTTTGTAGAACGCGAGCGGAAGCATTCAAAGAACGGGGATGAGGGAGTCGTACTCGACGTGATCCAAATCACCGAAGATCCTAGCGCCGAACGGACGGCACCTCCGCGTTCAACACACGTACGGTCAGCGTGACGTCTCCTTCTTATTGATCTAGCAAGGGGGAAGGAGAGGTTGATGAAGATCCAGCAGCACGACGGCGTGGTGGTGGATGCAGGGGTCACCGCAGCAGGGCTTCGCCGTTCTACTGCGAGAGGGAGAGGTGTAGCAGGGGAGAGGGAGGCGCCAAGACTCAAGGGTGCGACTGCCCCTCCCCCCTTTATATAGGCTCCCCTAGGGGGGGCGCCGGCCCTAGGAGATGGGATCTCCTAGGGGGGGCGGCCAAGGGGTGGAGTGCCCCCCAAGCCAGGTGGGGCGCCCCCCCACCCTAGGGTTCCCAACCCTAGGCGCATGGGGTGGGCCAAGGGGGGCGCACCAGCCCACTATGGGCTGGTTCCCCTCCCCACTTAAGCCCATGGGGCCCTCCGGGATGGGTGGCCCCACCCGGTGGACCCCCAGGACCCCTCCGGTGGTCCCGGTACAATACCGGTGACCCCCGAAACTCTCCCGATGGCCGAAACTGCACTTCCTATATATAATTCTTCACCTCCGGACCATTTCGGAACTCCTCGTGACGTCCGGGATCTCATCCAGGACTCCGAACAACTTTCAGGTTACTGCATATTCATATCCCTTCAACCCTAGCGTCACCGAACCTTAAGTGTGTAGACCCTACGGGTTCGGGAGACATGTAAACATGACTGAGATGGCTCTCCGGTCAATAACCAACAGCGGGATCTGGATACCCATGTTGGCTCCCACATGCTCCTCGATGATCTCATCGGATGAACCACGATGTCGAGGATTCAAGCAACCCCGTATACAATTCCCTTTGTCAATTGGTACGTTACTTGCCCGAGATTCGATCGTCGGTATCCCAATACCTCGTTCAATCTCGTTACTGGCAAGTCACTTTACTCGTACCGTAATGCATGATCCCGTGACCAGACACTTGGTCACATTGAGCGCATTATGATGATGCATTACCGAGTGGGCCCAGAGATACCTCTCCGTTATACGGAGTGACAAATCCCAGTCTTGATCCGTGTCAACCCAATAGACACTTTCGGAGATACCCGTAGTATACCTTTATAGTCACCCAGTTACGTTGTGACGTTTGGTACACCCAAAGCACTCCTACGGCATCCGGGAGTTACACGATCTCATGGTCTAAGGAAAAGATACTTGACATTGGAAAAACTCTAGCAAACAAACTATACGATCTTGTGCTATGTTTAGGATTGGGTCTTGTCCATCACATCATTCTCCTAATGATGTGATCTCGTTATCAATGACATCCAATGTCCATAGTCAGGAAACCATGACTATCTGTTGATCAACGAGCTAGTCAACTAAAGGCTTACTAGGGACATGTTGGTGTCTATGTATTCACACATGTATTACGATTTCCGGATAACACAATTATAGCATGAATAAAAGACAATTATCATGAACAAGGAAATATAATAATAATGCTTTTATTATTGCCTCTAGGGCATATTTCCAACATCCACTCCACCCTTTTTTCCGCGGACTAATGTTCTATTACGGGCTAGATTTCCATGATCTAGCCCCGAACTCTTTCCTCAACATCTCGGCTTTCATTGTCGTGTGTGAGGCTTTCCTCCACATCCAGCCCCACTTCGGGCTGTGGCTCAAGATCTTCAACGTGAAGCCGAAGGTGGTGGATGGCCAACACACGGAGTGCGGAGGAGCCATGGTGAGCAAGATGCCCAACGTCATATGGCCCAAAGGCATGTTTGTGAAGATCGTCAAGGAGTGGCAGAAGTTGTGGTTCTATATCATAGAGCCTCGTGATGCCACTTGGGCCGCGGCTCCCAAGTTCAAGTCTGGAGCCCCAATGCGGCTCACCTCCTAGATAGAGAAGGGCCCAAATTGGTCTTCATCGGACGAACTGATAGCACTGCAAACGCGCATCCAGAGCATGGTGGATAAAAACATCAAGCTCGTCAATGTGATCCAGGTGATGCTCGTTCGCTGGATCCTTCCATGCCAGAGCCGAACATGCCCTTTGTGGGAATTTGATTCGGAGAAGCACCAGACTTTGGAGAGGCTCTTCGGAACCACTCATGAAGATGTCTGGAAGTTGCTCTTTAAGGGCAATGAGACGCCGGCGGCCATAGATTCGGACCGCGGTAAGTCTTTCATGTCTCAAGGTGCATCCTCCTCTTGGTTGTTCAAGGAAGATATCTAAAAAGTTTGTTGTTCATTTTTCAAGGATGGACAGAGACAGTGGAGCGGATTCGATGTCCGGCTCCGCTACCCGAGGAACCAGTCATCCCGCTCCAGGTGAAGATGCTGGTTCCAGCGCCCTACAAGGTGCCGGAGAAGAAGGCCAAGAAAAAGTCCAGGGGGGTCTGAGGTGGCCCCCGCCGTAAGGGAGCTTCGGACATGTTGTCCGAAGACAAAACTCACTCCTCGGCTGCCGAAGACGAGGAGGAGGAGGAGGAAGAAAGCTCCACAACTTTGGAGGCGGAGGCGTCCAAGAGGGGGAAGGGCCCCCTCACGGATAACTCCGCATGGGATGTCGACAGCAGCCCAGAGCGGCGCCCCCAAAGCAAGCTCCTGGCTGCATCGTAAGTATTAAAAACCTGTATACGTCCATGTTTCTACTTCATGGTGTTAATATGTTAAATTATGCTATTACAGTCCGGCCCACGACAGTTCCCTGCGATCCTCATCAGGAGGCTCGCTAGATTCAAAGGCGATGGCCAGCGAGTCACCGTCGGCCGCTCACTCTCCCACGGCCAAGGGCGACGACGAGGTGGTGTCCCAAAGGACCTTCCCAGTCCAGGGAGATGTTCAGGAGGTCTTCAGGGTGGCGCCAGAGGATGACTCCTCGGTCGCCGGACACATGGGGGAGGAAGCTGTTGGAAATATGCCCTAGAGCTGTTGGAAATATGCCCTAGAGGCAATAATAAATTGATTATTATTATATTTCCTTGTTCATGATAATCGTTTATTATCCATGCTATAATTGTATTGATAGGAAACTCAGATACATGTGTGGATACATAGACAACACCATGTCCCTAGTAAGCCTCTAGTTGACTAGCTCGTTGATCAATAGATGGTTACGGTTTCCTGACCATGGACATTGGATGTCATTGATAACGGGATCACATCATTAGGAGAATGATGTGATGGACAAGACCCAATCCTAAGCATAGCACTAGATCGTATGGTTCGTATGCTAAAGCTTTTCTAATGTCAAGTATCATTTCCTTAGACCATGAGATTTTGCAACTCCCGGATACCGTAGGAGTGCTTTGGGTGCATCAAACGTCACAACGTAACTGGGTGACTATAAAGATGCACTACAGGTATCTCCGAAAGTGTCTGTTGGGTTGGCACGAATGGAGACTGGGATTTGTCACTCCGTGTAAACGGAGAGGTATCTCTGGGCCCACTCGGTAGGACATCATCATAATGTGCACAATGTGATCAAGGAGTTGATCACGGGATGATGTGTTACGGAACGAGTAAAGAGACTTGCCGGTAACGAGATTGAACAAGGTATCGGGATACCGACGATCGAATCTCGGGCAAGTATCGTACCGATAGACAAAGGGAGTTGAATACGGGATTGATTAAGTCCTTGACATCGTGGTTCATCCGATGAGATCATCGTGGAACATGTGGGAGCCAACATGGGTATCCAGATCCCGCTGTTGGTTATTGACCGGAGATCGTCTCGGCCATGTCTGCATGTCTCCCGAACCCGTAGGGTCTACACACTTAAGGTTCGATGACGCTAGGTTTATAAAGGAAGTTTGTATGTGGTTACCGAATGTTGTTCGGAGTCCCGGATGAGATCCCGGACGTCACAAGGAGTTCCGGAATGGTCCGGAGGTAAAGATTTATATATGGGAAGTCCTGTTTTGGTTACCGGAAGAGTTTCGGGGTTTATCGGTAATGTACCGGGACCACCGGGAGGGTCCCGGGGGTCCACCAAGTGGGGCCACCTGCCCCGGGGGGGGGGCACATGGGCTGTAGGGAGTGTTCCTTGGCCTACATGGGCCAAGGGCACCAGCCCCACTAAGGCCCATGCGCCTAAGAGGTGGAAAGGGGGCAAACCCTAGGGGATATGGGCCTTAGGGCCCATATTGGTGCGCCTCCCTCTCCCATCCCCTCTTGGCCGCCCCCTTGCCTCCCCATCTAGGGCTGCCGCCCCCCCTAGGGGTGGGAACCCTAGAGGGGGCGCAGCCCCTCCCTTTCCCTATATATATTGAGGCATTGGGCTGCCCAGAACACACGTGATTCGATCTCTCGTTGGTGCAGCCCTGCATCTCTCTCTCCCTCCTCTTCTGTGGTGCTTGGCGAAGCCCTGCAGGATTGCCACGCTCCTCCATCACCACCACGCCGTTGTGCTGCTGCTGGATGGAGTCTTCCTCAACCTCTCCCTCTCTCCTTGCTGGATCAAGGCGTGGGAGACGTCACCGGGCTGCACGTGTGTTGAACGCGGAGGTGCCGTGCGTTCGGCACTTGGTCATCGGTGATTTGAATCACGACGAGTACGACTCCATCAACCCCGTTCACTTGAACGCTTCCGCTTAGCGATCTACAAGGGTATGTAGATGCACTCTCCTTCCCCTCGTTGCTGGTCTCTCCATAGATAGATCTTGGTGACACGTAGGAAAATTTTGAATTTCTGCTACGTTCCCCAACAGTGGCATCATGAGCCAGGTCTATTGCGTAGATTCTATGCACGAGTAGAACACAAAGTAGTTGTGGGCATTGATTTTGTTCAATATGCTTGCCGTTACTAGTCTTATCTTGATTCGGCGGCATCGTGGGATGAAGCATCCCGGACCAACCTTACACGTACTCTTACGTGAGACCGGTTCCACCGACTGACATGCACTAGTTGCATTAGGTGGCTGGCGGGTGTCTGTCTCTCCCACTTTAGTCGGATCGGATTCGATGAAAAGGGTCCTTATGAAGGGTAAATAGCAATTGGCATATCACGTTGTGGTCTTTGCGTAGGTAAGAAACGTTCTTGCTAGAAACCCATAGCAGCCACGTAAAACATGCAAACAACAATTAGAGGACGTCTAACTTGTTTTTGCAGGGTATGCTATGTGATGTGATATGGCCAAAGGATGTGATGAATGATATATGTGATGTATGAGATTGATCATGTTCTTGTAATAGGAATCACGACTTGCATGTCGATGAGTATGACAACCGGCAGGAGCCATAGGAGTTGTCTTAATTTATTTATGACCTGCGTGTCAACATAAACATCATGTAATTACTTTACTTTATTGATAACCGTTAGCTGTAGTAGTAGAAGTAATAGATGACGTGACAACTTCAAGAAGACACGATGATGGAGATCATGGTGTCATGCCGGTGACGATGATGATCATGGAGCCCCAAGATGGAGATCAAAGGAGCTATATGATATTGGCCATATCATGTCACTACTATTTGATTGCATGTGATGTTTATCATGTTTATACATCTTATTTGCTTAGAACGACGGTAGTAAATAAGATGATCCCTCATTAAAATTTCAAGAAGTGTTCTCCCCTAACTGTGCACCGTTGCTACAGTTCGTCGTTTCTAAGCACGCCGTGATGATCGGGTGTGATGGATCCTTACGTTCACATACAACGGGTGTAAGACAGTTTTACACATGCAAAACACTTAGGGTTAACTTGACGAGCCTAGCATGTACAGACATGGCCTCGGAGCACAGAAGACCGAAAGGTCGAGCATGAGTCGTATAGAAGATACGATCAACATAAAGATGTTCACCGATGTTGACTAGTCCGTCTCATGTGATGATCGGACACGGCCTAGTTGACTCGGATCATGTAATCACTTAGATGACTAGAGGGATGTCTATCTAAGTGGGAGTTCATAAGATGAACTTAATTATCCTGAACATAGTCAAAAGGATTTTGCAAATTATGTCGTAGCTCATGCTATAGTTCTACTGTTTAGATATGTTCCTAGAGAAAAAATTAGTTGAAAGTTGATAGTAGAAATTATGCGGACTAGGTCCGTAAACTGAGGATTGTCCTCATTGCTTCTTAGAAGGCTTATGTCCTTAATGCACCGCTCAGTGTGCTGAACCTCGAACGTTGTCTGTGGATGTTGTGAACATCTGACATACACGTTTTGATAACTACGTGATAGTTCAGTTAAACGGTTTAGAGTTGAGGCACCAAATATGTTTTGAAACAACGCGAAACATATGAGATGTTTTGAGGGCTGAAATTGGGATTTCAGGCTCGTGCCCACGTCAAGAGGTATAAGACCTCCGACGTTTTTCTTAGCCTACAAACTAGGGAGAAAAGCTCAATTGTTGAACTTGTGCTCAGATTGTCTGAGTACAACAATCGCTTGAATCGAGTGGGAGTTGATCTTCCAAATGAGATAGTGATGTTTCTCCGAAGTCATTACCACCAAGCTGCTTGAGCTTCGTGATGAACTATAATATATCAGGGACATATATGATGATCCTTGAGATGTTCGTGATGTTTGACACCACAAAAGTAGAAATCAAGAAGGAGCATCAATTGTTGATGGTTAGTGAAACCACTAGTTTAAAGAAGGGCAAGGGCAAGAAGGGATACTTCATGAAACGGCAATTCAGCTGCTGCTCTGGTGAAGAAACCCAAGGTTGAACCCAAACCCGAGACTAAGTGCTTCTGTAATAAGGGGAACAGCCACTGGAGTAGAATTACCCTAGATACTTGGTAGATGAGAAGGCTGGCAAGGTCGATAGAAGTATATTGGATATACATTGTGTTGATGTGTACTTTACTAGTACTCCTAGTAGCACCAGGGTATTAGATACCGGTTCGGTTGCTAAGTGTTAGTAACTCGAAATAAAAGCTACGGAATAAACGGAGACTAGCTAAAGGTGAGATGACGATATATGTTGGAAGTATTTCCAAGGTTGATCAAATATCGTACGCTCCTTCTACCATCGAGATTGGTGTTTGTGTTGAGCATAGACATGATTGGATTATGTCTATCGCAATACGGTTATTCATTTAAGGAGAATAATGGTTACTCTGTTTATTTGAATAATACCTTCAATGGTCTTACACCTAAAATGAATGGTTTGTTGAATCTCGATCGTAGTGATACACATATTCATGCCAAAAGATAGTAATGATAGTACCACCTACTTGTGGCACTGCCACGTAAGTCATATCGGGATAAAACGCATGAAGAAGATCCATGTTGATGGATCTTTGGGCTCACTCGTTTTTGAAAAGTTTGAGACATGCGAACCATGTCTATTGGTATGTATGCATGCAAATGGACCGTTTGAACTCACTTGATTTTGAATCACTTGAGACATGCAAATCATACCACATGGGCAAGATGACTGAAAGCCCCGGTTTCAGTAAAATGGAACTGGAAAGCAACTTGTTGGAAGTAATACATTTTGATGTGTGCAGTCCAATGAATGCTGAGGCGTGTAGTGGATATCGTTATGATCTTACTTCACAGATGATTTGAGTAGATGTTGAGTATATTTACTTGATGAATCACGAGTCTGGATTATTGAAAGGTTCAAGTAATTTCAGTGTGAAGTTGAAAGATCATCGTGACAAGAGGATAAAAGATCTATGATATGATCATAGAGATGAATATCTGAATTATGAGTTTGGCACAAAATTAAGACATTGTGGAAATCGTTTCACAACTAATACAGCCTGGAACACCATAGTGTGATGGTGTGTCCGAACATCATAACTGCACCCTATTGGATATGATGCATACCATGATGTCTCTTATTGAATTACCACAATAGTTTATGGGTTAAGCATTAGAGACAACCACATTCACTTTAAATAGGGAACCACGTAATTCCGATGAGATGACACCGTATGAACTATGGTTTAGAGAAACCTAAGCTGTCATTTCTTAAAAGTTTGGGGCTGCGACGCTTATGTGGAAAAGTTTCAGGCCGATAAGCTCGAACCCAAAGTGGATAAATGCATCTTCATAGGACAACCCAAAAACAGTTGGGTATACCTCCTGTCTCAGATCCGAAAGCAATAAAGGATTGTTTCTAGAATCGGGTCCTTTCTCGAGGAAAATTTTCTCTCGAAAGAATTGAGTGGGAGGATGGTGGAGACTTGATGAGGTTATTGAACCGTCACTTCAACTAGTGTATAGCAGGGCACAAAGAGTTGTTCCTGTGGCACCTACACCAATTGAAGTGGAAGCTTATGATAATGATCATGAAACTTCAGATCAAGTCACTACCAAACCTCGTAGGATGACAAGGATGCGTACTACTTCAGAGTGGTACGTAGTCCTGTCTTGGAAGTCATGTTGCTAGACAACAATGAACCTACGAGCTATGGAGAAGCGATGGTGGGCCCGGATTCCGATAAATGGCTCGAGGCCATAAAGTCCGAGAGAGGATCCATATATGAAAACAAAGTGTAGACTTTGGAAGAACTACTTGATGGTCGTAAGGTTGTTGGGTACAGATGGATTTTAAAAGGAAGACGGACAATGATGGTATATGTCACCATTAAGAAAGCTCGACTTGTTGTTAAGTTCTTTCCGACAAGTTCAAGGAGTTGACTATGATGAGACTTTTCTCACTCGTAGCGATGCTAAGAGTCTGTTGGAATTATATTAGCGATTACTGCATTATTTATGAAATCTTGCAGAAAGGATGTCAAAAACATTGTTTCCTCGACGTTTTTCTTGAGGAAAGGTTGTATGTGATACAACCGAAAGGTTTTGTCAATCCTGAAAGATGCTAATAAGGATGCAAAGCTCCAGCAATCCTTCTGAGGACTGGAGCAAGCATCTCGGAGTTGGAATGTATGCTTTGATGATGATCAAAGATTTTGGGTGTACACAAAGTTTATGAGAAACTTGTATTTCCAAAGAAGTGAGTGGGAGCACTATAGAATTTCTGATGAGTATATGTTGTTGACATATTAAGGATCAGAAATGACGTAGAATTTCTGGAAAGCATATAGGGTTATTTGGAAAGTGTTTTCAATGGAAAACCTGGATTAAGCTACTTGAGCATTGAGCATCAAGATCTATAAGGATAGATCAAAACGCTTAATGGTACTTTCAAATGAGCACATACCTTGACATGATCTTGAAGGTGTTCAAGATGGATCAGTCAAAGAAGGAGTTCTTGCCTGAGTTGTAAGGTATGAAGTTAAGACTTAAAGCTCGACCATGGCAGAATAGAGAGAAAGGACAAAGGTCGTCCCCTATGCTTAAGACGTAGGCTCTACAGTATGCTATGCTGTGTACCGCACCTGAAGTGTGCCTTGCCATGAGTCAGTCAAGGGGTACAAGAGTGATCCAAGAACGGATCACAGGACAGTGGTCAAAGTTATCCTTAGTAACTAGTGGACTAAGGAATTTTCTCGATTATGGAGGTGGTAAAAGAGTTCGTCGTAAAGGGTTACGCCGATGCAAACTTTGACACTAATCCAGATTATTATGAGTAGTAAACTGGATTCGTATAGTAGAACAGTTATTTGGAATAGCTCCAAATAGAACGTGGTAGCTGCATCTAGGAGATGACATAGAGATTTGTGAAGCACACACGGATCTGAAAGGTTCAGACCCGTTGACTAAAACCTCTCTCACAAGCAACATGATCAAACCCAGAACTCTTTGGGTGTTAGTCACATGGCGATGTGACCTGTGAGTGTTAATCACATGGCGATGTGAACTAGATTATTGACTCTAGTGCAAGTGGGAGACTGTTGGAAATATGCCCTAGAGGCAATAATAAATTGATTATTATTATATTTCCTTGTTCATGATAATCGTTTATTATCCATGCTATAATTGTATTGATAGGAAACTCAGATACATGTGTGGATACATAGACAACACCATGTCCCTAGTAAGCCTCTAGTTGACTAGCTCGTTGATCAATAGATGGTTACGGTTTCCTGACCATGGACATTGGATGTCATTGATAACGGGATCACATCATTAGGAGAATGATGTGATGGACAAGACCCAATCCTAAGCATAGCACTAGATCGTATGGTTCGTATGCTAAAGCTTTTCTAATGTCAAGTATCATTTCCTTAGACCATGAGATTGTGCAACTCCCGGATACCGTAGGAGTGCTTTGGGTGCATCAAACGTCACAACGTAACTGGGTGACTATAAAGATGCACTACAGGTATCTCCGAAAGTGTCTGTTGGGTTGGCACGAATGGAGACTGGGATTTGTCACTCCGTGTAAACGGAGAGGTATCTCTGGGCCCACTCGGTAGGACATCATCATAATGTGCACAATGTGATCAAGGAGTTGATCACGGGATGATGTGTTACGGAACGAGTAAAGAGACTTGCCGGTAACGAGATTGAACAAGGTATCGGGATACCGACGATCGAATCTCGGGCAAGTATCGTACCGATAGACAAAGGGAGTTGAATACGGGATTGATTAAGTCCTTGACATCGTGGTTCATCCGATGAGATCATCGTGGAACATGTGGGAGCCAACATGGGTATCCAGATCCCGCTGTTGGTTATTGACCGGAGATCGTCTCGGCCATGTCTGCATGTCTCCCGAACCCGTAGGGTCTACACACTTAAGGTTCGATGACGCTAGGTTTATAAAGGAAGTTTGTATGTGGTTACCGAATGTTGTTCGGAGTCCCGGATGAGATCCCGGACGTCACAAGGAGTTCCGGAATGGTCCGGAGGTAAAGATTTATATATGGGAAGTCCTGTTTTGGTTACCGGAAGAGTTTCGGGGTTTATCGGTAATGTACCGGGACCACCGGGAGGGTCCCGGGGGTCCACCAAGTGGGGCCACCTGCCCCGGGGGGGGCACATGGGCTGTAGGGAGTGTTCCTTGGCCTACATGGGCCAAGGGCACCAGCCCCACTAAGGCCCATGCGCCTAAGAGGTGGAAAGGGGGCAAACCCTAGGGGATATGGGCCTTAGGGCCCATATTGGTGCGCCTCCCTCTCCCATCCCCTCTTGGCCGCCCCCTTGCCTCCCCATCTAGGGCTGCCCCCCCCCCTAGGGGTGGGAACCCTAGAGGGGGCGCAGCCCCTCCCTTTCCCTATATATATTGAGGCATTGGGCTGCCCAGAACACACGTGATTCGATCTCTCGTTGGTGCAGCCCTGCATCTCTCTCTCCCTCCTCTTCTGTGGTGCTTGGCGAAGCCCTGCAGGATTGCCACGCTCCTTCATCACCACCACGCCGTTGTGCTGCTGCTGGATGGAGTCTTCCTCAACCTCTCCCTCTCTCCTTGCTGGATCAAGGCGTGGGAGACGTCACCGGGCTGCACGTGTGTTGAACGCGGAGGTGCCGTGCGTTCGGCACTTGGTCATCGGTGATTTGAATCACGACGAGTACGACTCCATCAACCCCGTTCACTTGAACGCTTCCGCTTAGCGATCTACAAGGGTATGTAGATGCACTCTCCTTCCCCTCGTTGCTGGTCTCTCCATAGATAGATCTTGGTGACACGTAGGAAAATTTTGAATTTCTGCTACGTTCCCCAACAGAAGCCCCCATGGATACTGGCAATGGGGACCATATCCAATTCGGCCCCCAGCCGAATACCATTCCGGAGACCTACACGGCTCCGGAGTCAAGCGAGCAGCCTTCCCCGAAAGGAGGAGGTGTGCCTATTGTTCCGGTGACCTCTGTCCAACCAGAGGCACCAGACAATCTGCTGGAAGCGCTACGAGGCGCTTCCATTGTGGATGAACATCGTATCCTTATGGGTACGGTGATTGAGAAGGTTCAGTCCGTCAAGAGCAGACTGACCAAAGCCTGCAGCAATCTGCTGACCGGCTTTGAGGTAAGCGACGCAAAAGAAAAAGTCCCAGTATAGACAGTAGCCCCTGAGACACTGTCCGGTGTTCGGAAAGAAAAGCCGGACAGAGGATCAATTAAATTTCACAGGAAACTAACTGAATGTGTTTTATTATGTGAATAAGCATGCGTCGTTGCTGGCCGCTTCCTCACGCACTGCCGAAGTCTCCAGACTAAAGTAGAGACTGGAGCAGGCCGAGGGGGAGCTCGACCAAGCGAGGAAGCAGCTGGAAGACCAGTAGGGTATGTAATGACTCGCTATATATTCAGAAAGAATAAAGGATTTGTATTGACCGTAGTGTCATGATGTGTGTAGGAGTGACGACCGAGGTTGAGGCCCTTAAAAAGGCCCTAGCCGAAGCCAAGAAGAAAGCTGCCGAGCAACAAGCCGCTCGTAAGAAGCTCAAGGCCAGGCTTAATGAGGTCCAGCAGGAGCTCCAGGATGTCGTGAAGAAATGCGAGACCTTGGAGTGCGATGTTTCGGCTCGAGAGACCGAACTCGCCAAGGCTCACCAGAGCATGGAAGAGGCCCGGGTTGAAGCCCAGGGCGCCCACCGGGAGATCCAGGAGGCAAAGAAGATCGCGTCGTGTAAGGCGTTTAGTATGCAAAGCAAGTATGTGAAGTAGAAGTATCTTTTTCTAACCCGGATTCAGAGTTCTCTAGGGGCTTTTGCAGATCTGCCACGCAGTGTGTCCGACGCTGCGAAGTTCTTCCAAGCTGAAGAAGGGAGCTCAACGAAGAAGTTGTTCTGGTCGCAATATCTTGTGCCAGAACATCCAGTGCCCTTTAATAATCAGCTGAAACAGTTGGTCGAGCTGCATAGGGTGGCCGAACTAGCCATGAAGGATTTGATAATCCAGCTGTGGCCTGCCGAAGCTATACCCAGCAGCTACTTCGGCCTCATGAAGCGGCTGGTGAGCGCATGTCCTTGGTTGTACATCGTCAAGCGGTCGGTCGGCATCGAGGGCGCGCGCATGGCCTTCGCCCGCGTCAAGGTCTGATGGGCGAAGATGGACGCCGTCAAGCTTGTGACCGAGGGGCCGCCTGAGGGCATGGAGTACCGCACGCCCAAGCGGTATTTTGAAGACGTCCTGGAGGGGTCTCGTATTGTGGCAACGCAATGTGCGCAAGACATTATCTTCGAATGAATACATTCATGATGTCTCTGCCTTGTATAATGAAACAAAGTCATTATGTAATATAATGTTTTTTTAAATTCACCTCCTGTGCGGCCGTTTTGTGTGAAACCTGAGAGTTGACCAGTCGTCGGCTTCTGCCCCCATGTAGGTAGTACGGGGGTGTTCGGGATGTAATCTAAACACTCTTGACCCAATTGTTTGGTCCTTGAAGGAGGTGTTTAGTGCGACGAACCAGGCAATCAGACTATGCGGCTTTAGCACCCTCTGAGGGAGTCCTGGATTAGGGGTCTCCGGACAGCCGGACTATATCCTTTAGCCGGACTGTTGGACTATGAAGATACAAGATTGAAGACTTCGTCTCGTGTCCAGATGGGACTCTACTTGGCGTGGAAGGCAAGCTAGGCAATACAGATATGTATATCTCCTCCTTTGTAACCGACCTTGTGTAACCCTAGCCCCCTTCGGTGTCTATATAAACCGAAGGGTTTTAGTCCGTAGGACACAACAATAACATACAGTCATACCATAGGCTAGCTTCTAGGATTTAGCCTCTCTGATCTCGTGGTAGATCTACTCTTGTACTACCCATATCATCAATATTAATCAAGCAGGACGTAGGGTTTTACCTCCATCAAGAGGGCCTGAACCTGGGTAAAACTTTGTGTCCCCTGCCTCATGTTACCATCCGCCTTAGACGCACAGTTCGGGACCCCCTACCCGAGATCCGCCGGTTTTGACACCGACATTGGTGCTTTCATTAAGAGTTCCTCTATGACGTCACCAGAAGGAAGGATGTCTCGTCTCGTCTTTAAAGACGGTACTACTGTCGGGGGAGCTTTGGCTGTCGGCGAAACCCTCCGGCTAGGCGGTTTCATCATGACCGCCTGTTCGGCCGCCGCGCCGATGATAACTTCTCGGGTCATCGAAAACAGCCTCCACGTCAAATTGGCACTCGCCGAACAGATGGATCCAATGGAGCTCGCCTCCTTAATCGATCTCTTAGATCGCATCGCCGCCTTGGGAGTCGCTACGGACTATGATCGGATTGGGCTTAAACCCGATCAAAGGGAGATTAACTCTCCACCAGTCACCCATCATATTGCAGTGGTGGAGGAACAATGCGGCGACCTTTCCTCCATCTTGAGGACCAACTATGTCCGGATTCCCGAGCTCTCTGAGCCGGACGCCCGTTCGCGGGAGGACAACATCCAATCCCTGAACTTAGAGTCAGGCAGCGGGCCAGGATTATCGGGTCACACCCCGGAACCGGAACTTCCAAAATTGGAAATTCCTCGGCCCCTGGATCCCAGATCAGGTGAGGGTTCGGATTCAATTCCATCCACCCACCCAAACATAAGCGATCTTTCCCACATCAGGCAAGAGCCTCGGGAAACAGTACATCACTATTGGGCCAGATTCCTCCTTGCGATGAACAAGGTTAAGGACTGTCGTGAGGAAGACGCAATCCTATTTTTCTGCAATAATTGCACGGACAAGGGAATCCTTAACGCCATAAATCGTCGTGAGATAACACGCTTTGCTGACTTGGCGTCCATAGTACGAAAGTACTATGCGATGGAAAGTGCCTGGAAAACCGAAATAAACTTTTGGGATAATCCGGCCCTGAATACAAACCCAGTCTGAAACAAAAGGGTGCATTATCACAATACACCCGGGTCAACTACCAAAAAGCAAAAACCCTCTACAGGGTATGGAACCGTACTGGAAGGATGGCTCAACGGACCCTGCAAAATTCGTAGTACAGCGGATACAATACCAACGCACAGCCTTAGGGCATGTTGGATACTCCGGCAGGTGGCCAAAAGTGGTGAGGATCTACTTCTCCCAAATACCATAGAGCACCATCCCGTGGATAACAATACGGTGTTAACGGTCTTTGAGACCTTCGCGTCAAATAATAGACGCAAGCGAACACTCTGCAGCATGGCTGAAATCTGCCACGTAGTAGCAATAAATCCATGGAGTGATACGGCTATTACCTTCAATGCCAGTGACGAACCTAAATTCCGAACAGCCCGAGCACCAGCCGCACTGGTCCTCAGTCCAATCGTGGACGGCTTTCGACTCACCCAAGTACTCATGGACAGTGGCAGCCGATTAAACCTCATCTATGAGGAAACTCTTCAAAAGATGGAAATAGACTGGAACCGCATTGAGCAAAGTAGCACAACCTTTAGAGGAATCATCCCCAGTTGGGAAGCATGTTGTGCTGGTAAAATCACACTAGATGTGGTATTCGGCACGCCGGATAATTACAGGTCCAAAGAAATTACATTCCAAGTGGCCCCGTTCAGCAGTGGTTATCACGCTCTTTTAGGACGGGAGGCATTCAAAATCTTCCAAGCCGTACCCCATTACGGGTAAATGAAGCTCAAAAATGCCCGGGCCCAACGGAATCATCACTCTCGCTAGCGATCCAGACACAACACTCCGCGCCGAAAATAAAACAGCCGCATTGGCCCTCGAGGCATTATCCGAAGCCCTCTCTGCCGAGGAATTAACCACGCTACGCTTCACAGTGGACAGGGACGACGTGATACTCGACAAGAGATCCAAGTCCACCTCTTTTAAACCAGCGGATGAAATAGTCAAATTCCAAGTCCACCCAACGGACCCTACAAAAACAGCCTCCATCGGGGCACAGCTAAGCCCCGCTGTGGACGCCGCACTACGAGAGTTCCTGCGCGAGAACTGGGACATATTCGCCTGGCATCCCTCTGACATGCCAGGAATCCCATGCAGGCTGGCCGAGCATAGCCTCAATATCCTAAAGGGATTCAAGCCGGTCAAGCAAGCTCTTCGGCGTTTCTCCGAACCTAAGAGACAGGCCATGGGAGAGGAACTAGCCAAGTTATTGGAGGCCGGATTCATCAAAGAAATAAAACACCCGGACTGGCTAGCAAACCTGGTGATGGTACCAAAGAAGGACAAATCCTGGCGCCTTTGTGTCAATTTCAAAGACCTCAATAAAGCTTGCCCAAAGGATCCCTTCCCCCTCCCACGCATCGATCAAATCATTGATGCTACCGCAGGACACAAGTCATTGTGTTTCCTCGACGCATACTCCGGTTACCACCAAATCAAGATGGCGGAGTCTGACCAAGCCGCAACAACATTCATCACACCATACGGTCCCTTCTATTTTAACACAATGCCTTTTGGGCTCAAGAACGCCGGCGCAACATATCAGCGCATGATTCAGACATGTCTGGAGAAACAAATCGGCAAACCAGTAGAGGCATACGTAGAGGATGTGGTCGTTAAAACCAAACACGTCGACTCTTTGATAGACGACTTGAGGCTCACATTCGACAACCTCCGAACATACGACGTCAAGCTCAATCCGAAAAAATGTGTTTTTGGCGTACCAGCCGGAAAGCTCCTGGGTTTCATTGTCTCCAGTAGAGGTATTGAAGCTAATCCGGCCAAAATCCGAGCTTTGTCACAGTTGGCTACACCAACAGGCCTCAAACAAATCCAGAAGTTAACTGGATGTGTGGCGGCTCTAAGCCGCTTTATCTCCCGCTTAGGAGAAAAAGCTTTACCCCTTTATCGCCTTCTTCGGCGCACCGAACACTTCGAGTGGACGGACGCTGCCATAGCCGGATTGGAAGAAATAAAGGCCATTTTGGCAACCAACCCAATCCTGGCCGCGTCAAACATTGGCGAACCAATGCTATTATACATTGCGACAACTCATCAAGTTGTAAGCGAAGTGCTCGTCGTCGAACGAGAAGCCGCTGGACATAAATTCCCTCTTCAAAAGCCGGTATACTATGTATCCACTGTCCTCACTCCATGCAAATCACGGTACCCACATTATCAAAAGATAGCCTATGCGGTATTCATGGCGTCCCGGAAGCTACGACACTGCTTTCAAGAGTGTTCGATTACGGTAGCCTCGGAAGTGCCACTTAATGATATTATAAACAACCGCGACGCTATGGGCTAGATTGCTAAATGGGCCATTGAGCTCCTCCCGTTCGACATAACATACAAACCCCGACGAGCCATTAAATCGCAAGTATTGGCCGACTTCGTCGCTGAATGGACGGAGGTCGAACTCCCTAAAGAGTACGGCGCATACTCCAACTAGATCATGCACTTCGACGGTTCTAAAATGTTGGCCGATCTAGGGGCTGGTGTCGTCCTGACATCCCCAACCGGGGATACCGTTCAGTATGTACTGCAAATATTGTATACAGACTCCAACAATGCAGCCGAATACGAAGCTCTGGTGCATTGTCTTCGGATGGCAGTCTCCATGGGCATTCAACACCTGGAGGTGCATGGGGATTTAAACCACGCAATACCCCAAATAAATGGAGACTTTGACGCCAAGGATCCGAAAATGGCAGCCTATCGAAACGCCGTCCTAAAAATGTCAGCTCGGTTCGAGGGGCTCGAATTTCACCATGTGGCTCGAGAAAACAATCAGGCGGCGGATGTCCTCGCCCGCATCGGTGCAAAACGCGATACGGTCCCCCCCAACATATTTCTGGAAAGGCTGTTCAAGCCATCCGTAGTATGGGAAGGAGACACCGGTAACAATAGTCCGTACCCGGCCAAAATGCCCGATACCGAATACTCTGACACAATCGGAGGCTCTGCCACCGAAATAACACCTTCAGCCCACGTAATAATGGCCATTATTGCCCCATGGACAGAACCATTCCTGGCCTACCTAACTAGACAGGAACTTCTGGAGGACCAAAATGAGGCACGCTGCATAGTGCGGCGATCCAAGGCCTAGAGGGTCCATGAGGGAGAATTGTACAAAAAAAAGCACTATTGGAGTCCTTCAAAGGTGCATCCACGAAGAGGAAGGGCGGAATCTTTTGGCAGAAATTCATGCCGGACTCGGCGATCATCGCGCCGCAGCCCGGGCCCTTGTAAGCAAGGCCTTCCGCACAGGATTCTATTGGCCAACAGCCCGGGCAAACGCACAGGACTTGGTCCAACGTTGCGCCGGTTGCCAGCTCTTTGCAAATCAAAGCCACATGCCACCCACCGCCCTCCAAACAGTCCCCATTACATGGCCCTTTGCGGAATGGGGGCTTGACATGGTTGGACCCCTTAAAGGGGAAACCCACAAGAAAAAATACTTACTGGTCATGGTGGATAAATTCACCAAATGATAGAGGCCAAACCTGTTAAAACAGCTGAATTCGGACCGGTGATAGACTTCATATCCGGGGTTGTACACCGTTATGGCGTCCCCCACAGCATCATCACTGACAGTGGCACAAACTTCACGGCCGACGAGGTAAAACTCTGGTGCAGCAAAATGGACATCAAGCTCGATTATGCTTCAGTCTATCACCCATAAACCAACGGTCAAGTCGAGCGAGCAAACGGTCTTATAATGAGCAGCATTAAACCCAGATTAGTGCGTTCCTTAACGGAGTTTGACATGCACTGGGTAGAGGAGCTCGACTCCGTACTCTGGGGGCTGCGGACCATGCTGAATCATAGTACCGGATATACACCGTTCTTTATGGTGTACAGCGCAGAGGCAGTCTTGCCCTGCGACATAATTCATGACTCACCTCGAGTGCGCATGTACGAAGAAAGAGAAGTCGAGCTCGATCGGCAGGACAGTCTGGACACCTTGGAGGAGGAGCGCGATGTAGCCAAAGCTCGTTCCGCATTTTATCAGCAACAGGCTCACAGATACCAAAGCAGAGAAGTACGGGCCAAAACTTATAACATTGGCGAACTAGTTCTACGCCTGCCCGATAAGAAAAAGAACAAGCTCGAGCCCAAATGGGAAGGTCCCTTCATTATTGACCAAGTTCTGACCGGTGGAGCGTACCGACTGCGGGATGCATCGACTAGTCGACTCGAGCCGAACCCATGGAACACGGCCAGGCTCCGAAGATTCTACGCCTAGCACCGGACTCTATGTCAGTCCCCTCCCTTTGTCCATTTTCTGCATATACATCATCTGTCTTGTTTCCCTTTCTTTCTTTCTTTCTCTTATTATTTCTCTAGGCCTTCAAGGGTCACCTTGTGCCTCACTTGTACATTACAGATGCGCTAGCCGCACTCTTCATACCTGGGGGCTTCTTTCACAGAAGCTTAAATTATTTATCTGGGCCTCACGCCCAACACATGTGGTATACTTCCGCATGTACCTTTTTTCACCATTATATGCATCGATATGACTTCAATTTTGGCCAAGCTGGGTTGCCTGGCTCTTGTATTTATGCCCTACATTCCCGTTAATTCGGCTAGGGCATAAAGGGAGCACCTCTGCGATTGTTACTGCCGGGTCAGCCGGATGTGTACCTCAGACTGGGTGAAGCCGAAAGCTAGCGTTCTTAAGGGAATATTCGGTCGGTGAACAAAATATGATTTTTATTTATTGTCCATATCTACCCCCAGATGCTTTTTCTGCGTTTCTTATCGCAGTCCGGACATGCACTTTAGGGCATGCTTACCCAGGGAAAGGAACCCTTAACAGAACTATTCTCCCTGGAAGATGTTTCTTACTACCCATGTAATATAACATAACTAGTTGGGCACTTGTCCGATAAAGCACTAATGACCCCTACGCCTGGTCTCCACGCATACTCCGGTTCTTATATAACTGGGCGGGTATTCGGATACACTCCGGACTATTGGGCCCGGAGGTTGAAGCGAAAAGGTCCGCAACGACAAATGATCTACAATCCGGCTAGAAGGCATTATACATGTCACTTTAATTACATAGTCATGCAGACTGACTAAATTCCTCTTCTATACCATCCAACATGTGGTTTAGCTTACAATCCTAGTGGGAATACTTTGCGGCTAATTCTACTTGCCCATAAACTAAGCTAACGGGGATCTCTTTTCCGTCGGGCCCCACAGGTCCGACCTCGGCCATGTGATTTGGGTCTGCCTTGGTATACCGAGTCTTCACCATGGCCCAGGCCTCTCTGGCACCCTGTTGGCAGGCCGATATCTTCCATAATCGGAGGCGCCGCCGTGCTCCCTTGAGCTTCTCCGTAAGCTCTGCAACGCCCTCTAGCAGGGAGACGGATGGCCACAAAGCCTGGGCAACACCTTGCATCACCTGACGAACTTGTTCATGCAGATGTGACAGCTCGGATAGAAGATCACCCGCAGACCCGGGCATTTCCTCCGCGGAACGACCCGTCAGCATACCTACAGACATAACGCTGTTAGTCGGCTTCTTCACCGAATTCCTTTAAAAGGATTCGTTCAAGCACTTACTGAAAATGCCGCGCCGAAGCCGCTTATTCTCCTTCTCGGAGTCGGCAAGCTGGCCTCGAACGTCTTTTAGTTCCACGCTCAGCTTAATATTGGTGTCCTGGAGATTGTTTTTCTCCCGCCTAACCTCAGTCAGCATGCGTTTGCCAGCCTCTAGCTGTCGCATAACATGCTGGTCCTCCGGATTTTCTCCAGATTCATCTGCAAGATCTGTTGTTAGATCTGCAGCCATGCCGCACATTATATGGTAACTATCACTCTTTAAAATAAATGTTACCAGCAGGTGATTTTTTCGGTTCCTGCAATGCGGCCACAGCAGCCCGTAGTTGGGTCTTGCATTCCTCTAGCTCCTGTGTTAGCCTAGTATTCTTCTCTGTAAGAACCTGCACAATAAAGATGATCCTTAAATCAGTTCTGCTAACTGTTTGAAGTCTCAAGGGCTACTGGTACATATGAATCGTCAGATTCACTTACCCGTACATCCTTTACATATTGATCCGTGGCTCTGGCTAGGCCATCTTGAGCAGCATGGAGGTACGCCTCTCCGAAATTAAAGGCATCAAATGCCTCTAGTGAGAAACAAGCGTCCCGGAGTACGTCCCGGCGGCGCCTATGGTTCATGGCGCTTTCCACTTCTGAGTTAGTAGCGGATAATCTATCCGCATCCTCCGTAGGGGGATTATCCGGCGCCTGCCCCATATTGGCTTCCGCTTCTATGTCCGGTCCTGGCGCCCGGCTGGTGGAAGCATGATTAGTGACATCGCCGGACATATTCCGGCGAGCGTTTTTTCTGTTAAAGAAACGCGGGCGTCATTATATTTCAAGAAAGACGATAACCACGGAGCGGGGTTTGTTATACCTTTGCATCGGCGTCTCCGTCCTGACCGCCTTCCTTTTTGGCCTACCCGGCCTCGGTGCCTCCTGTTGGCGCGTTGCCGTGGGTTCGGCAGGGCGTCCCGAATGCCTTCCCTGTAAAATGCCATGTGTATATGGTGGGTGAAGTGTCTAAAAGGGGATCCTAGTTTTGGAGTTGGGATTTTTGGTTTTTCTTACGTGCGATGCAGGGAGCAGTCCGGGATAGTCGGCCGTAATGGCCACCATGGCATCGTCGCAGCTTAACTGATAGAACTGCCGGTCTATCAGCTCCAGGGATATAACTGAATCTTCTTCGAGTCCGGAGTCAAGGGCCCGGTCAGGGTCCTCCGGTTGTGGAGAAGGGCTGCTGACCTCCTTTATGGATTTTCGCAGTTCCTGCCGCAAAGTGGCAAGGTGAATACTTACGACAAAGAATGCGGGAAAAATGGGAGCAGGGAGATATAATTTACCCATTTTGGAGGATTGTACATGGAGAATCCATCCCGTGGCTTGATGCGGGTGAACTCCTCCTCCTCACCCTTGAACAGTTCGGACAGAATCTTCGCTAGAGCCGCAGCATTGTCCGGACCCTTACGCCCGCAGCGGGTGGCATCATCCGTCCCGTTATAACACCACAATGGGTGCCCATGATATTGAAGTGGCTGCACTCCCCGCATTATGCAAATCGACATAACTTCCATTATTGTCAATCCTGATCGAGCCAGTGCTTTGATCCGGTTCATCAGATAAAGGACTTCTCTGTTGTCTTCCGCCTGGGGGCTCCGTGGGTGCCAACTTCGGCGCTTCTTCAGAGGGGCATGGTTGAACTCAGGATGACCCCGCCGAACAGAGTCCGGAAGAGGGACGTCCTCCAAGTAGAACCATTCTGAAGGCCAGTCTTCAGACAGCTTCTTCGGGGTACCGGACAGGTATCCGGTATCGGCGATGCGCCATATTTCAGCTCCGCCCACTTGATAAAGTGATTCCCTCTGTGTGCGAGGGATAAGGCAGAATAGCCTTTTCCATAGCTCGAAGTGAGCCTCGCAGCCCAGGAACAACTCGCAGAGAGCAACATAGCCGGCGATATGTAGAATGGGGGCAGGGGTGAGATTGTGTAATTGGAGGCCGTAGAACTCCAGGAGCCCGCGGAGGAACGGATGAATTGGAAATCCGAGTCCCCTTAGTAAATAAGGAACAAGGCAGACCCATTCTCCCATGGAGGGACAAGGAAGGCTCTCCGCTTGCGCCCCGCCATTATAGGTGGCGAGCCTGGCTCGAATGGGCACCATATACGCCAGAGGGAGAAATCCCTTAGTCTGCAGCTCGACTAATCGACTGTGCGGGACTGAACACCTCTCCCAATCACCGGGCTTAGGGCTACGGGGGCGGGAGGAGGAGCTGCGGAGGTCGGCCATGCTGGAATGGATCTTTCCAAAGCACGCTTTGATGAATTCTCGCTGGGGGAGGATGATATGGATCAGATCTAAGAATCCCCATCCCTTTAATAGACAATTTATTTATTTGGCTAGGGGGCGAATGTAAAAACGCCATGGCGCCTCGTATTCATTCGACGCGTGGGAGATAGCCCTTATTGGGCACAGAAGCCAAGATGTTCAACATTTATGGAGCCGGACACTGCTTACGAACACTTGAAAGTTGGAGAAGAACCCGCCTTGCAATGCCGAAGACAACACTGCGCGCCGGACTCATTGTCATTGAAGCCTGGTTCGGGGGCTACTGAGGGAGTCCTGGATTAGGGGGTCTCCGGACAGCCGGACTATATCCTTTGGCCAGACTGTTGGACTATGAAGATACAAGATTGAAGACTTCGTCTCGTGTCCGGATGGGACTCTACTTGGCGTGGAAGGCAAGCTAGGCAATACGGATATGTATATCTCCTCCTTTGTAACCAACCTTGTGTAACACTAGCCCCCTTCAGTGTCGATATAAACCGGAGGGTTTTAGTCCGTAGGACACAACAATAACATACAATCATACCATAGGCTAGCTTCTAGGGTTTAGCCTCTCTGATCTCGTGGTAGATCTACTCTTGTACTACCCATATCATCAATATTAATCAAGAAGGACGTAGGGTTTTACCTCCATCAAGAGGGCCCGAACTTGGGTAAAACTTCGTGTCCCCTGCATCCTGTTACCATCCGCCTTAGGCGCACAGTTTGGGATCCCCTACCCGAGATCCGCCGGTTTTGACACCGACACCCTCACTTAGCCATAGGAGTTTGACAATAAAAATGTAGGCGCAGCCCCTAGCATTCTAACTAGGGTGTTGTAAACACCTGATCAGGTAAGTAGCGATACCTCATGTAATGCGGAAAAAACCTCTAGCGATTTAAAACCTCCGAAGAGCTGACCGTCTCTCGCCACATCATGACAGTCAGTGTTCGGCTTTCTCTACTAAGGTGCTCATCCAGATAAACCAGGACACAATCACAGTAGTTCCCCCTTTACTACCCTAGCCGATATAGCGGAACGTAAGGTAGTAAGAATAGTAGCCGGGCAACCCAACTATTGACCAAAGACATGATTCAGAGCCAATGCATATAGTGCTAAATTCGGGGTGCCAAACTATACTGTAAAAAGTGTTCGGACTTTGTTGCCGTATTTGCGGGGTGCTATGAAGCCCCTGGCAAATTGAAACATACCAATGTACGGGTGCTATTTGATAAGGTTATCAAAGAAGGAAAAGAATAAAGAGTAGTAAGCTAGAGCCGTGAAATTTGGGCCACCAACTGTTTCCATTATAATTTGGTAATACGTCAAAGCGCATTCATACAAACAGTGTAATAAGCGAAAGGCTATTTAACATGTCACAACCAAGGGAGAGCTGCGTGTGGGCTCTGAAAACAGGTAGAGTGATCGTTAAAGAGACCACCTAGAAATTCCCCTGTACGTCCATGCTCACTGCCGTCTTGGTGGTTTATCCTTCGAAAGGACCTGTGATCAGGCCATCAAGGAGGGCCTGTAAAAAAGAGAGAAAAAGGACAAAAAGGAAACAGTGAAAGTATGTGTGTCCGGAAGCGGTCGAACCGTATTGTGGACCACAAGCTAGTTATGCCTCCGTCTATGTCCATGGTATTTTAAGTGCATAGTTATGTACGCGTAGCACGAATGCCGCCACTTGATCGGGGCTGGGACGGAGGCCGAATTGCCAGTCGAGCTCTTTATGAGCCGAGCTGTCCTGCTATAGAATTGTCCGGACTCTCTGGACAGTGTCCGGGAGCTCGGCCGCTGAATTAAGGTTGTGCTTGCAAAAGCCACTCTGTACTTCTACTGCTAAGGCAGCAGTGTGCTCCTCTGTGTGGAGGGAGCGTTTTGTGTTTCCATTAATTGTTATGATGTCGCGTGATACGGGCATCTTGAGCTTGAGATAATCATAGTGTGGCACCGTGTTGAATCGAGCAAATGCGGTTCGTCCAAGCAGTGTGTGATAGCCGCTGCGAAAAGGGTCGAAGATAACTCTTCACTTCGAATGTTGTCCGGAGATCTGAAGACAACCTCTAGTGTGATAGAGCCCGTGCAGCGGGCCTCTACACCTGGTATGACTCCTTTAAAGGTAGTCTTCATGGGCTTGATCCGTGATGGATTAATGCTCATTTTGCGCATTGTATCCTGATAAAGCAGGTTGAGGCTGCTGCCATCGTCCATCAGGACCCGCGTGAGGTGGAATCCATCGATGATCCGCATGAGGCGGAATCCATCAGGACCCGGGCGTGACTAGGCTTGTTACGTCCGAATAGGTAGCCGTCGTCACGCGTCGGGGCACGTCCTCGTGATCCGTAGATCGATCTAGTATGTCCTGCATTATTATCCAGTTTTTGCCGCAGGTCATAGGTATGTCCCTGAGTTGTTTTACCTTTGCCTTTACAGTGAGGTGGAGCGGGCTAGTGTTCGGCTTGAGTTGTCGCCTTGTCCCGACCACGTGGTGGTCGGTCAGCCGCATTGCGTGATGATGGTATGGGATCCAACGCCTCATCATCGAACTCAGGTAGCAATTTACACTGCGGGTAACTTTTGGCTGGGCGCTTGAGATCGTATTCCTCGGCTTCTAGGACATCAGTCCATCTATCGTTTAGCAGATCTTGATCACCTTGAAGCTGCTGCTGCTTCTTTTCAGGCTCCTTGCAGTGGCTATTAGCTGTTTCTTAAAGCGCTCCTGTTCGAGAGGTTCCTTAGGCACGATGAAATCCTTGTTGCCGAGGCTCACCTCCTCCTCGGAGAGCGGAGAATAATTACTGTCCTCCGAGTCTTCGTTTATGGCATGTTCGTCGGGGCTAACTTGCCCGTCTTCCCGTTCGTCCTGTTCAGAGGTTGCCGCAACGGGGTCTTCATTATCTTCGGAACCGTCCGGAGTGTTATCCTCTCCTGTGGCGGTGTTGCTGTCTTTAGTATGGTGTGATTTAGAGCGGCGCCGCTGACGCCGGCGCTTTGGGTGTATCCCAGGAGGTTTATCCTCAACTGGATCTGCCTTGTCATCGCCACTATTCCCTTTTGGTGTATCCACCATGTATACATCGTACGAGGAAGTGGCCGTCCAATGTCTGGTAAATGATGGATTTTGGTCCTCTCCTTCTCCTGCATCATCATCCATGTCGTCGATGTCTTCGGAGCCGTAATCGAGCATGTCGGTTAAGTCCTCAATAGTGGCTATGAAGTGGGCGGTGGGTGAGAAACGAAAATCTCCGTCATCAGCCTCCAGTTTGAACCGGATATAATTCGTCTGCGAGTCCTCCGCTAAAGATAGATTTTTTTAATGAGTTCAGCACATCGCCCAACGGTGAGTGCCAGAAGATGTCCGCGGAGCTGAATTCGACGATTGATGACCGATCGAGCTCGACACGTGTGGACACGCATAATTCGGAATCTGTAGCCGGAGACAAGTCTGGGGCTCCGATGACGCAGACTCCACTCGAGGTTGGGTCTGTTTCTGGCTCCAACGCCGCTGGGACTGCGACATCCATGGAGGGGTTGAGCTTCCCGTCATCGGACGACACGATCTGCTCCGGATCTAAGGCCAGAGCAGTTATAGGTGCTATATCCTGAGTGTGGTCTGATGACAGATTTACGTCATGTTCATCATGCTGGCAGGGAGCGGCTGCCGCGGTCTCGAATCCGTCGAAGATCAAGTCTCCGCGGATGTCCGCGATGTAATTCAAGCTCCCAAATCTGACCCGATGGCCAGGGGCGTAGCTTTCGATCTACTCCAGATGGCCAAGCGAGTTGGCCCGCAGTGCGAAGCCGCCGAATACGAAGATCTGTCCGGGAAAGAAGACTTCCCCTTGGACAGCATCATTGTAGATGATCGAAAGAGCCATCAAACCTCTTGACGACGGCACAGTGGAACTCTCAATGAAAGCACTAATGTCGGTGTCAAAACCGGCAGATCTTGGGTAGGGGGTCCCGAACTGTGCGTCTAGAATCGATGGTAACAGGAGACGGGGGACACAATGTTTACCCAGGTTCAGGCCCTCTCTATGGAGGTAATACACCACTTCCTGCTTGATTGATCTTGATGAATATGAATATTACAAGAGTTGATCTACCACGAGATCGTAATGGCTAAAACCCTAGAGGTCTATTGTATATCTGCCGATCCGGACTAAGCCCTCCAGTTTATATAGACACAGGAGGGATCTAGGGTTACACCAGGTCGGTTACAGAGAAAGGAATCGTCATATTTGGTCGCCAAGCTTGCCTTCTACGCCAAGGAGAGTCCCATCCGGACACGGGAGAGAGTCTTCGGTCTTCGTATATTCACGACCCATCATTCCGGCCCATGTACAACTGGTCGAACGCCCGAGGACCCCTTAGTCCAGGACTCCCTCACCGCCCCCTCTTCTTTGTTAGGGTTAGGGTTTGCGCCCGACCATGTATTCCCTAATGGATCCTCATGAAGGAGGAGGATGCCCTCTCTGCCTTGTGTACAAAGAGACAAGAGACCCTTCGATAAGGTGTGGACAACATACCCTATTGGCAAAGTTCCAAGTTTGTAGGGTCTGTCTTGATGATCCTCCCCCCTCTATTGTATCCCTCCGTAAACTAACGGGAGGGAATACCTCTTATGTTGAACTAATGTAATATTATATTTTCTAATGAATAAAGAGGGTTTTTTATGTTAAAAAAAGACAAGGAAGGAGATGTGAACGAAAATAGCCTCCCCTTCCGTCCCTCCCTCCCTCACCGGGGACATACGAGATGAAAATCCCACCCCACCCCACCAACCTTCCTACTTGTTAAGAATAGAATAGTTGCTTATTAATTAAGCTAATTAGGATTAAGCTAATTGTTAGATAGGTTGCTTGGTTCTCAAGCAACCATGTACTTCCTTGGCTCTCAAGGCAACTATGTAATTCCTTGGCTCTCAAGTAATTATGTGTTTACTTGACCGCCAAGCACCATGTGTACTTCCGCCTGGGTATAAATACCTCACTTCTATCATCAATAAAGATTGATGGATCATCTTTCATTCAAACTTTCTCATTCTTTATCTTTTACTAAAAACACGTCATCACGCACTTTTGCTCTCTGCTGAGAAATGGCCACACGGAACAAGAAGAAAACGACGGGGAGGCGTCTTAACGGCGACAAGGCGCCGAGGGCTCTTCTCCCGCATCTGGAGGCAAAACGGCCAGCATGTGATGCTCGCCCGGCGACGGAGTCCTCATATGCCTATCCATGGCACACCACGGACCGCCCGACAGCCCACCTGTGATGCCACCCTCATGCTTGGCACTCGCGCCCGCGCTACCCGTCGGCCTCAAGCGACAAACGGCACCAAGCAACTCCGGCAATCTTGAGGAAAACTGGATCAGGAGATTTTTCAATTTGTCTTTGTTTTCTTGCAATCAATCCAAGATCTAATAACTACTTGTATTTTGTGAATCGCAAACAAGAAGTACAAGAGAAAGAACTGCGTATTTCCTCCCCAACGACGACAAGACATGGCGGCAAGGTCCTTGACCCCCGCGTCTCCACCCGCTCCGCTCCTGCTGTGGCGACCAGCGGGCATGGAGGTGGTGACTTCCTACGTACCAGCGACGACCACGCGACGCTCGACAACCATGGCTCGACCTCATCTACAGCGAGGCGGGCTAGAGCCTCCCCCGGACGCCAGCGGCGTGGTCCTCAGAACGCATGGTGGCAGGCCACGAGACGCAAAGCGCGGCGGCGACGACGCCCTCGGCCCGGCTCTCCGCAGCGCAGCCGCATCACGCGGTGGAGGAGGCCCTGCGCTAAGTCCGAGCAACGGTGGCTATCGGCATTGCTGGAGATTCACGGTAGTGTCTCCACGCAGAGCTGAAGCCACAAATCGATTGATTCCTTCGTAGTATACACATAGAGAGAAGATAACGATGGAACCTTATCTATTCGGCTCTTTTGCATTTTAGTCATCTAACTTCATCGTATCTATTTCTTAGCCCCTGAATTTCTCTGTTAGGCCCTCAGGCCAACCAGGTTTGCAGCTTAATCCTCAGATTATCTGTTAACTACATATAAGCCACCAGGCCTACTATTTTAACAATTTAACTCTTTGGTTATTATTATTTCTATCCTAAGATCTTGCTTTTTAGAACAAATATATGGGAGAACCTCTGTTCATCCTAAATTACGTATGACATAATTATTCACCATTTTACAATGGGTAAAATTCTCATTTGAAGACATCATGCCTTCATAAGTATGTAAATTATTATTTTTACATATATATATATATATATATATATATATGTATTACTACAATAATACCATTGCAAAAGAGTGTTTTGCCTATATTTCAGAACCTATTCCTCCGAAATTTAAGACATTATATGTGTCTTTACCGCAAACATTTTTTTATGATGTGCGATCTTTAGACAACAACTTTTGGCAATAGAAATTAATTTTCTTTCAAACAAGAATTATAATGTGTCATACTTAATATGACTATCCCAAATTTTATTTGTGAATCACAAGGTATTGGTGGCATCTACTGTACCATATGCAGATTATCCACCACTACTGTGAGGCCTACGTCTTGTCATTTGATAAGATGACTACCTTCCGAGTGCAAATCCAAATATTAATAATAGATGTGACTACCTCAAGATATCATAAGGTAATATTGGCATCTACTGCAAAATTTTGCAAACTATCCACTATTACTGCAAGGTCTACATCATGTCACTCTGACAGACGATTACCTTCAAAGTGATTTTCTTAAATATAGCATAACATAAGGTAATAGAATTATGAACATCTACTGACAAAAGTCAGATTATGTTTTCTATTACTGTGAGATCTACACCATATTGGTGATTATTTTCAAAGTGTTATCGTATATAAATTGAGGTCTACACATATGGTTATAAAAGCATCAGCTTTCTAAAAAAATTGCTCCTTTGAAGCATTTGTTGTTGTTCACTAAAATATTTTACTCTCATAGTAAATATTATTTATGCGCAATCACTATATACCGAAATGGTATTGTGTGCTAATATCAACTATTTAAGCCTCATTTTGCTTGAATATGTAATAGGAAACTACATAAATATTTGCATATAATCGTGATTGACTTCCATTACATTGGTAAAATACATGACAGTGAAGCATATGCCACTATTTATAATTATAGTGTTGTCCATCCATCAAGATGGATCCCATAATTATGGCAACGATTGAGTGTCTCAACACTTTTGCAATGTCCACATCACATTGTGGTTATACTTTAACGGTGACTAACCAATGTCAAACATGCAACGTCTATGTTTTTGGCGGTGACTCTAAAGTTGTGACGCTCATATGCATTTTATGTGTCCCAACTTCACTTAGTTCTCAAATAAGTACATAATGGATGAATTTTTACCCACCTTGAATATTTCCCTTAATATAAACATGATGCCTTGAGCACATCGCGAATGATTACCCATTCGTTTTTCAAGCCCTCAAGTCTATCGAAGCTCACAATTCTATCACTTAATCAACTTCAGGTTGAGATCTCGTGATCAAATATTTTGATATTCCCTTAATACACTTTACATCCTCTTATAATGGTACCACAATTTTCCATGATGAAGAAACATAGAATTTCTTGAAATCATCATATTCACCCAACAGGTGATATACCATTATTTGAAATATTTGCTAGTACTGAGAATACTATGCAAATCAATGGTCACAAAAATGAACCACAAGGAATGCAAAGTGAAGTGTAGGCTAAAAGATAAATTACCTCTTAATGGGAATATATCATTTTCAAACAATCACAATGACAACTCTCAAGTTTGTCCCTGAACATATGGTCAAACCAAACCACAAAATTGGGATAAATTTGCAAATTTGCAAACTTACAACTAGAAAATATTTTGGTAAATGATTGTTCTCAAATCTTCATCAGAAGGAGAGAACCAAAAATCTAGTGTAATAAAAAAATGGTGATTTCCTTTACACTGATGACATGTTTGCATAATAAATTTTCATTAATATTGGAGACCTCATGTAATCTCCTAATTATCCCAAAATATCATTTGTCTATACTTGTACTACCACATGTAGTAGGATGTCTAATATCGTATCCCTCGGATACAATATTTAATAAATTTGACTGTATGTTTCAATTCATACTCAATATTGTTGCGTACACAATAATTTTCTAAATCTTAATAAATGAAATATTTGGTTGCATCACATTAGCCATCCTGGATTGGGGATAATTAGAAAATTATTGACAATTCTGTTGGTCACAACTAATCAAGTTACAAAATTTCCCAAATCATCAGATTTATGTGCACCGCATGTGCCATAAGGAAATCAGTTTTAAGGCACTCTCACCTTAAAATTCTAAGCATGCCACTTATTCTTCCTTGAACACATTCAAAAGATATATGTGGATTGTTGAACCATTATTTGGGGTAATCTAGATACTTCATGGTACTCATATACGCATTCATAAAATGTTTTTAAGTGTGTCTCTTACCACACACAACCATGGTCTTACCAAATAAATTGCTTAAATTATCAAAGTAGGAGCAAATTCTCCCGAACAAAGCATAAACCCATTTGAATGCGCAATGTCGTTGAACTCATTTCACGAGCATTTGCAGCTTGCATTCAATACTCTATGTACATACCCAGAATGGTTTAACTAAATTTCTTATCAAAATGAATTACTTGACCACTTTTAAAGAATTTTAAATTCACCAGCCTCTTGCTGGACACATACGACCTTACACACCGTAAGTATGATCTAAATCATACCAGCTGCATATCATACTACTTTCCCCTTGTAGTAACTACGTGGAAATCAACAAAGTATTGCCCATCTGCGATAATTTCGTTACATGCCGATATCACCACTCCAGTGTACATCAATGGGCACTCATAGAAAATTAGGGATCTATGTGAGGAATAACAATTTATCCATCAATCCAAATTATTCATAGCTTTTATGCTAATTACATCAGCAATAAGGATATTTTCTAGCATTTGGGGGAGATAAGTACCACAAAGAATGCCGTGAAATAAATTAGAAATGTTATTGACATTCAATCCTTATATCCACGTACTCAGAATCTGAACTAGAAGTTTAGAGAATCATATATTTGCAACACATTGCAAATCTGCCACATACATTTACTGATGGCAAGGTGTCACTAAATTCTATATTCCTGCAGTAAAGTGTCAGAAAGAGTGGAGGTACCTGATAAAGCACTCTTCTCCCCAAATGAGAGCAAGAGGGGGAGAAAATATGACAACACGAGATATAACTTCTCATATGCTTCCGCGGAAACAGAGGAAATTAAATCCTCAACCAGTAAATGTAATTCAACGTCAAATTGAAAGACACCTCATTGGATGCTCATCATCCAAAGCCCGACATAAATGTGCACAAATGTTTCGGTGTTGGGACATCGAAACACCTTGACTCCATTTGTTGTAGGAAATCACAAGGAGTTAAAAAGGAATAAATATATTATCCACAAACTTCAGTGATTCCATTAGAATCATATAAACTAAAGGCTACATTTGTCGACACTTCTCAAATTGCTAAAACCCTTTTGGGCCCTGAACCAAAAATCCATGGTAGAGTGCCTCTTGCACTCATATTGGTTCACATAAAAGGAAGCAAGTAATGAAGAATAGCACCCGCTCAACAAATGAGTGGTATTTACTGCAGTAATACCTACTCCTCATAAGTATCTTCCATATGGAATACTAAAAACTTCTCATTCATAGACAAAGTCAACGAGGTGGTGAGAAAGCGAGGCTTGTAGCAAAAGGGTTCACGCAGAGACCCGGCATCAATTATGTAACATACCCTCTTGGTATAAGTGGAATTATGTTTTGATACTAAATATCATTGGCAATAAAAATAATAATGATGTCCATGCAGTTGATGAATGAAGTGGCTACATACTCATATGATTCACTTATTTCAGAAATCTCTATTGAAGTCCCTGAAGGGCTTATACTTCCAAATCCAAAAGCAAATCGCAACAAGTTTTGTGTAAAACTTCATAAGTCACTCTATGACTTGAATAGTCAAAAATCATATGGTACTACCGACTAAATGAGTTCCTTCTTCAAAAAGATTACTTGAATAATGATGATTGCTTATGCGTTTTAATAAAGAAAGCAGAAATTTTATTTCCTTACATCACCTAAGTGTATATCGATGATTTCGTCATAAATGTCTCTAAAGAACCTAAAAATACATAAAATCATCTCAAGACGGAAAATTTGGATTCAACCAAATTTAGCTTAAGCTTACAACTTGAGCATATTCTCAAGAATACATATACCAGTCTACATATATCGGAAAGATATATGAGAAGTTCAATGTGGATATATCATATCAATGAAAGACATGTAATATGGTCATACTACCCCTGATAGGGTACAAATCCATTCATACCTAGGGGTGTTAATGAAGTGATATCAGGACCTAATGTTCTATATCTCACTAATGTCAAAGCACTCATATAATTCAAAACTATGTCAAGCCTGACACTATATTTGTTATCTTTGTTCAGAGTGCAACCCCCAACAAAAGGTATATGGTCGATATAAGAAATATCAGCTTATATCTCAAGCTCACCGTAAATCTTGGATATTTCCATCGGAAATACAAGATATGGCCATGAAATGATATAATGATATTGGCTCTTTCTTTGATCCCAACAATGCCATATCAATGACTGAATTTGATGGAATAGCCTTCATATGGAAGTCATCTAAATGGGCTTAATCGCTATTTCCAGTTATCATTCTAAAAAAATTGCTCTATCTAAAAGCATTGCAAAATATGCATGGCTTAGCAGAATGATTAGCCACACTCAAAATCATGTGGTTGAGATTCAGAAGAATCACTTGTGTTACTCAAAAACTACAGGTTATATGAAGAGCAATATCGTAAAGTACATTACTCGAAAATTACATATCCTCATGAATCATAGAAAGTGAGGAAACAATATTCAAACAACATACTTTTAAAATCCTACAAATTATTCATAATGTCATGATCATATCAATGGAATTTGTATTACACATTCTCTAGGCCCGTTTCATGGACTATTACTCACTGTTTTGGGGTCTCGGAGTGATTTCCACGATTGACGAACCCCGGGGTGTGCTTACGTGTCGGTCATCAACACTTGTAGTTTTGGCCGATTCTAGCCTGTTTCGTGGACAATTACTCACTGTTTTGGGTTCCCGGACTTATTTCCACGATTGACGAACCCCGGGGCGCGTTTACTTGTCGGTCACAAATACTCACAGTTTTGGCCGATTCTGGCCAGTTTCGTGGACTACTCACTGTTTTGGGGTCCCGGAGTGATTTCCATGATTGACGAACCCCGGGGTGCGTTTACGTGTCGGTCATCAACACTCGCAGTTCTGGCCGATTCTGGCCTGTTTCATGGACTATTACTCACTGTTTTGGTGTCCCGGACTGATTTCCAGGATTGACGATCCCCAGGGTGCGTTTACGTGTCGGTCATAAACACTCATAGTTTTGGCCCATTCTGGCCCATTTCGTGGAGTATTACTCACCCGTTTCGTGGACTATTACTCACTGTTTTGGGGTCCTGCAGTGATTTCCACAATTGACGAACCCCGGGGTGCGTCTAAGTGTCGGTCATCAACACTCGTTGTTTTGGCCGATCCTGGCCCGTTTCGTGGACTATTACTCACTGTTTTTGGGTCCCGGAGTGATTTCCACGATTGACGAATCCTGGGTGCTTTTACGTGTCGGTCATGAACACCCGCAGATTTGGCTGATTCTGGCCCGTTTCATGGACTATTACTCACTCTTTTGGAGTCCCAGAGTGATTTCCACGATTAACGAACCCCGAGGTGCGTTTACGTGTCGGTCATCAACACCCGCAGTTTTCGCCGATTCTAGCCCGTATCATGGACTATTACTTACTGTTTTGGGGTCCCGAAATGATTTCCACGATTGACGAACCCCGGGGTGCGTTTACATGTCGGTCATCAACACCCGCAGTTTTGGCCGATTCTGGCCCGTTTCGTGGACTATTACTCATTGTTTTGGGGTCCCGGACTGATTTCCACGATTGACGAACCCCGAGGTGCGTTTACGTGTTGGTCATCAACACTTACAGTTTTGGCCGATTCCGGCCTGTTTCGTGGACTATTACTCACTGTTTTGGGGTCCCACGGTGATTTCCACCATTGACGAACCTCGGGGTGCGTTTACGTGTTGGTCATAAACACTTGCAGTTATTGCCGATTCTGCCTTGTTTCGTGGACTATTACTCACTATTTTTGGGTCCCGGAGTGATTTCCATGATTGATGAACCCCGAGGTGTGCTTACATGTTCGTCGTCAACACTCACAACTTTGGCCAATTCTGACCCATTTCGTGGACTATTACTCACCGTTTTGGGGTCCCGAAGCGATTTCCAATGTTCTTGAACCCCAAGGTGCAATTACGTGTCGGTCATCAACACTCGCAGTTTTGACTGATTCTGTCCCGTTTCGTGGACAATTACTCACTGTTTTGGGGTCCCGGACTTATTTCCACGATTGACGAACCCCGAGGCGCGTTTACGTGCCGGTCATAAATACTCGCAGTTTTGGCTGATTCTGGCCAGTTTCGTGGACTATTACTCACTGTTTTGGGGTCCCGGAGTGATTTCCATTATTGACGAACCCCGGGGTGCATTTACGTGTCGGTTATCAACACTCGCAGTTTTGGCCGATTCTGGCCTGTTTCATGGACTATTACTCACTGTTTTGGTGTCCCGGACTGATTTCCAGGATTGACGATCCCCAGGGTGCGTTTACGTGTCGGTCATAAACACTCATAGTTTTGGCCCATTCTGGCCCATTTCGTGGAGTATTACTCACTATTTTGGGGTCCCGGAGTGATTTCCACGATTGACAAATCCCGGGGTGTGTTTACGTGTTGGTCATCAACACCCGCAATTTTGGCTGATTCTGACCCGTTTCGTGGACTATTACTCACTATTTTGGGGTCCTGGAGTGATTTCCACGATTGACGAACCCCGGGGTGCATTTACGTGTCGGTCATCAACACTCACAGTTTTGACCGATTCTGGCCTGTTTCATGGACTATTACTGACTATTTTGGTGTCCCGGACTGATTTCCATGATTGACGAACCCCAGGGTGCGTTTAAGTGTCGGCCATAAACACTCGCTGTTTTGGCCCATTCTGGCCCGTTTCATGGACTATTATTCATTGTTTTGGGGCCCCAGAGTGATTTCCACGATTGACGAACACCGGGGTGCATTTACTTGTCAGTTATAAACACCCGCTGTTTTGGCCGATTCTTGCCAGTTTCATGGACTATTACTCACTGTTTTGGGGTCCCAGAGTGATTTCCACGATTGACGAACCTCGGGGTGCATTTACGTGTCGGTCATCAACACCCGCAGTTTTGGCCGATTCTGACCCATTTCGTGGACTGTTTTGGGGTCCCGGAGTGATATCCACGATTGACGAACCCCGGGGTGCATTTACCTGTCGGTCATCACCACCCGCAGTTATGGCCGATTCTGACCCGTTTCGTGGACTATTAATCACTGTTTTGGGGTCCCAGGGTTATTTTCATGATCGACGAACCCCGAGGTGCGTTTACGTGTCGGTCATCAACACTCGCTGTTTTGGCCGATTCTGACCCGTTTCATGGACTATTACTCATTGTTTTGGGGTCCCGGAGTGATTTCCATGATTGACGAACCTAGGGGTGCGTTTACGTGTCGGTCATCAACACCCGCGGTTTTGGCCGATCCTGACCCATTTCGTGGACTATTACTCACTATTTTGGGGCCCCAAAGTGATTTCCACGATTGACGAACCCCAGGGTGTGTTTACGTGTAGGCCATCAACACTTGCATTTTGGCCAATTCTGGCCCGTTTCATGGACAATTACTCACTGTTTTGGGGTCCCGGACTTATTTCCACGATTGACGAACCCCGGGGCGCGTTTACATGCCGATCATAAATACTCGCAGTTTTGGCTGATTCTAGCCAGTTTCATGGACAATTACTCACTGTTTTGTGGTCCCAGAGTGATTTCCACGATTGGCGAACCCCGGGGTGCGTTTACGTGTCAGTTTGGACGTCGTCAAAACTCGTCGTTTCTATCATTTCTGGCCGTTTTCGTGGGCTATAACACACTATTTTGGGGTCCGAGGACGATTTCTATGGCCTGTGACCCCCAATAGACGGCTATTTGGATGTTCGAAAACTCGTCGTTTCGAGCATTTCTAGCCGTTTTCATGGGCTATAGCACACTGTTTTACGGTCTGGGGACAATTTCGATGGCCCGTGACCACCGGGACATGGCTACTTGAACGTCTTCAAAACTCGTCGTTTCGAGCATTTCTGGCCATTTTCGTGGGCTGCACACTGTTTTAGGGTCCGGGGACTATTTCGATGGCCCATGACCACCGATACACGGCTATTTGGACGTCGTCCAAACTCGTCATTTCGGCCATTTCTGGCCATTTTTTGTGTACTATGGCACACTGTTTTGGGGTCCGGGCACGATTTCGATGGCCCATGACCCCCGGTAAACGACTATTTGGACGTCGTGAGAACTCGTCGTTTCGAGCATTTCTGGCTGTTTTCATGGGATATAGCACACTGTTTTAGTGTTGGAGACGATTTTGATGGCCTGTGACCACCGGTACACGGCTATTTGGACATCGTCAAAACTCGGCGTCACGGGCATTCCTGGCTGTTTTCGTGGGCTATAGCACACTATTTTAGGTCCAGGGACGATTTCGATGGCCCGTGACCACCGGGACACGGCAACTTGGACGTCGTCAAAACTCGTCATTTCGGGCATTTCTGGCCATTTTCATGGGCTATAGCACACTGATTTAGGGTCCGGGGACGCTTTCGATGGCACATGACCACCGGGACACGGCTACATGGATGTAGTTAAAACTCGTCGTTTCGTGCATTTCTGGCTGTTTTCATGGGCTATAGCACTGACGAGGGGTTACCTCGGCAAATCCCATGATCATAGACCTAGGGTTTCGAGTGGGGGAAAGAAGGTTGTAGCGTGGAAAGTAACGGCGGCTGGCAAGCGAGGTTTACCCAGGTTCAGGCCCCCGGAGGGTAATACCCTACTTCCTGCTTGTCTGATTATTGCTTGAAGTCGATTATAGGGTGCCCGGTGAGATGCAATCTCGCTAGAGTTTTGGTGTCTCTCTCAAAGCGTCCCCCTAGCCGTACCCCCTCCTAGCCTTTATATACTAGGCTAGGTCTCGAGAGTCCTTATCCGTCTAGGTTACAAGGTCGGTTACCCCCTAACAGGCTTTATTTCTACTAGTCTTCATAGTTGGGCCATCAACTGGGCCTTAGTCATGCACCTGGTACCCTCAAGAGGTGGCACCGTGAGGTAGGCCACGTCAGTAGCCCTCGAGTGCCTGGTTGACTTGAAGAGTCAGGTAGGGACTCACAACCGAATCTCCATCAGGTGCACGCTCCACATGCTGATACCAAGGGGTCCTTTAGGTGGAGAGGTCCATGCCTTCAGTCGCCATCCCTTGATGATCGAAGTGATTGGATGCAGCATAGGAGGCCTGGTTCACTCGACGGATCGGGACCAGTTAGTTGCTCTTGGGCAAGAACCTCAACTAGCCTTAATTCGAACTGACGTAGTTGGACTCAAGCCGCGGAGGTCTTACAGAATCAAACTTCAGTGACAAAGTTAAAGTTACCCAACGCGTCTGTCGGTGTCAAAACCGGCGGATCTCGGGTAGGGGGTCCTGAACTGTGCGTCTAGGCCGGATGGTAACAGGAGGCAAGGGACACGAAGTTTTACCCAGGTTCGGGCCCTCTTGATGGAGGTAAAACCCTACGTCCTGCTTGATTAATATTGATGATATGGGTAGTACAAGAGTAGATCTACCACGAGATCGGAGAGGCTAAAGCCTAGAAGCTAGCCTATGGTATGATTGTTGTTCTGTATGTCGTCCTACGGACTAAAACCCTCCGGTTTATATAGACACCAGAGAGGGTTAGGGTTACACAAAGTCGGTTACAATGGTAGGAGATCTACATATCCGTATCGCCAAGCTTGCCTTCCATGCCAAGGAAAGTCCCTTCCGGACACGGGACGAAGTCTTCAATCTTGTATCTTCATAGTCCAGGAGTCCGGCTGAAGGTATAGTCCGGCCCTCCGGACACCCCCTAATCCAGGACTCCCTCAGTAGCCCCTGAACCAGGCTTCAATGACGACGAGTCCGGCGCGCAGATTGTCTTCGGCATTGCAAGGCGGTTTCCTCCTCCAAGTACTTCATAGAAGATTTTGAACACAAAGATAGTGTCCGGCTCTGCAAAATAAGTTTCCACATATTGCCACAGAGAGAATAATATTTACACAAATCTAATCTGCTGACGTATTCCGTAGTGTGACATCGCACCACGGCCAAGCCTTTATTCGAATCGTTTTATTGTCCCACCTCAGCGTGTCATGCGAGGCGGTTTCCTTGGCACGTCTCATCGATGCAGATATCGTGTCCCCTTATTCCGGGATTCTCATCAATACGGGCGTGGGTAACCCAACCGTACCATTGATTACGGCGCTTGGAGATAAGCGAGTTTTACCAGGCTGGTGGGGACACGTAGTTGCATCGACCCATATAAGGGGATAAGGATCCACCTTTTCACCTATGCCTTCTTCCTCCTCTGCCTATCCATTTTCGCGCACTCGAGCTCCAGCACCCAAGTCCGCACTCCCCACCTCAACCTTCTCCAGCCATGTCCGGAGCGGGAGGCAAGTGGATGGTCTCCTCCGTCACGGAGGGACACATCAAAAAACTGAGGAAGGCCGGATACTTGTCTAACGACATCGCGTACCGGCTTCCCGAAGAGGGGCAGCTCCTCCCCACCCCAAGGCCCCATGAGAGGGTAGTGTTCCTTCCCCACTTCCTCCACAGACTGGGCTTTCCTATCCACCCATTCGTCCGGGGACTCATGTTCTACTACGGCCTGGATTTCCATGATCTGGCCCCGAACTTCATCCTCAACATCTCGGCGTTTATCGTCGTGTGCGAGGCTTTCCTCCGCATCCGCCCCCATTTCGGCCTATGGCTCAAGACTTTCAATGTCAAGCCGAAGGTGGTGCGTGGCAACCAGGCGGAGTGTGGAGGCGCCATGGTGGGCAAGATGCCCAACGTCTTATGGCTCGAGGGCTCCTTTGTGGAGACCCTGAAAGGGTGGCAATCGGGGTGGTTTTACATCACTGAGCCGCGCGACCCTGAGTGGGTCGCAGCCCCCGAGTTCCGGTCCGGACCCCCAACGCGGCTCACGTCCTAGAAAGAGACGGGCCTATCGTGGGGCAGCAAAGAAGAGGTGACTGGACTGCAAACATGCATCCAAACCCTGGTGAACAAGCAGCTCAAGCTTGTCAACGTAGTCCAGGTTATGCTCATCCGCTGGATCCTCCCGTGTCAACAACGGGCCTTCAATCTGTGGGAGTTCAACCCGGCGCAGCACCGAACTCCGAGCAGGCTCTTCGACACGACGTACGAAGATGCCTGGAAGGTGCTTTTCAAGGGCGCCGAGGCTCCTGCATCCGCTACCGAGGATCGCGGATTCAGCGCGCAGCGTCACGCTAGCGCGGTAAGTTGTTTGTACCTTTTACAGGGTATTAGTTTTTCATAGTTTAACTCTATGCGGGATCTAAGCTCCCTTGCCTTTGACATGATTGGCAGGCGAAGTCCGGACAGATCGACTATCCGGCTCCTTTGCCCGAAGACCCAGCCGATGCCCGCTTGGCGAAGCTGCTGGTTCCGGCACCCTATGTGGTGCCGGAGAAGAAGGCCACGAAGAAGTCCACGGGGACTCGAAAAAGTGCCCGGCGCCAGGAGGTGTCGGGTTCATCATCCGACGGCTCCAAGGCACATTCCTCCCGTGAAGACGAGGAGGAGGAAGAAGAGACCTCTCCCCCTCCAGCGGGGGGAGAGAAGAAAAGAAAGGCCGCCCTCACTGGGGAGGCCGAAGGGTCCAAGAAGGGGAAAACCCTTCCTCCGGACTACTCCACCGACGCCGATGACGACGGAGAGGAGTGACCGCTCAGGGCCAAGCCCCTGGCGAAATCGTAAGTATCCGGATACCAGAGTAATTCATAGTATTCCTTTATTGCACAGCTTTCCCTTATGTCGAATATGATTATGCAGCCCACCCAAAGACCGGCTCGACGCGTCGTCGAGCGGTTCACTGGACTCGTTGGATGTGAATTCGCTTCCGATGGCTACCTCCACCCGCCCTACGGACGATGCCGAAGTGTTGTCCCAACAGGTTCCAAGCCAGGAGGAGGTGGTCCTAGAGGCGCCGTAAGGCGACCTCCCGGACTCCAGGAGTAAAGGGGATAAAACCCCCCAGGGCTCCAAGTCCGGCTCTAGGCTGGACACCGCTCTGGAACCTTCAAAGGTTCCAGAGTCCGGCGGGCGACCTCCTTCCAAGAGGAGCAAGCCCACCGTGACGGTGACTAAGGGAGTCCTGGATTAGGGGGTGTTCGGGTAGCCGGACTATACCTTCAGCCGGACTCCTGGACTATGAAGATACAAGATTGAAGACTTCGTCCCGTGTCCGGATGGGACTTTCCTTGGCGTGGAAGGCAAGCTTGGCGATGCGGATATTCAAGATCTTCTACCCTTGTAATTGACTCTATGTAACCCTAACCCTATCCGGTGTCTATATAAACCGGAGGGTTGTAGTCCGTAGGCGATCAACTCCATATACAACAATCGTACCATAGGCTGGCTTCTAGGGTTTAGCCTCCTTGATCTCGTGGTAGATCTACTCTTGTACTACCCATATCATCAATATTAATCAAGCAGGACATAGGGTTTTACCTCCATCAAGAGGGCCCGAACCTGGGTAAAACATCGTGTTCCCTGCCTCCTGTTACCATCCGGCCTAGACACACAGTTCGGGACCCCCTACCCGAGATCCGCCGGTTTTGACACCGACATTGGTGCTTTCATTGAGGGTTCCTCTGTGTCGTCGCCTTTAGGCCCGATGGCTCCTTTGATCATCAACAACGATGGGGTCCAGGGCGAGACTTTTCTCCCCGGACAGATCTTCGTCTTCGGTGGCTTCGCTCTGCGGGCCAATTCGCTCAGCCACCTGGGGCAGATCGAAAGCTACGCCCCTGGCCATCAAGTCAGGTTTGGAAGCTTAAACTACACGGCTGACATCCGCGGAGACTTGATCTTCGACGGGTTCGAGCCACGGCCAAGCGCGCCGCACTATCTCGAGGGGCATGATCTAGCTCTGCCTCCGGACAGTGTCCTGGAGGCCGCACACGCATCGGTTCTGACCCCTAACTCGGAGCCTATTGCGCCAATCGAGGATGAGCGGTTGGACATTACCTCAAGGGCTTCGATCTCAAAGGCGATCGAGCTGAATGCTAGCCCCGCACTCTGCATGATTCGTGACTCCGAGAATCCGGACTCCTTTCCGAACTCCGAACCCCCCGCGCCCCTGCCGATCGAATCCGATTGGGCGCCGATAATGGAGTTCACCACCGCAGACATCTTTCAGCACTCGCCTTGTGGCGATATCCTGAACTCTCTCAAGTCTCTCTCCTTATCAGGAGAGCCCTGGCCGAACTATGGTCAGCGAGGATGGGATACGGACGATGAAGAAATTCAAAGCCCACCCACCACCCACTTGGTAGCCACTGTCGACAATTTAAACGACGTGCTCAACTTCGACTCCGGAGACATCGACAGCATGGATGACGATGCAGGAGATACCGACAAACCAACGCCCATAGGGCATTGGACAGCCACCTCATCTCATGATGTGTACATGGTGGATACCCCTAAAGGAAGCGACAACGAGGAAAAAGGGGATGGGACGGGAGATCGACCCCCCAAAAAACAATCAAAGCGTCGGCGTAAACGCCGACCCAAGCCCCGCCTCGACAAAAACCCAGCCATAGAGCAGGACGAGCCGGTAGACGACGAGCAGGCCTTAGAGCAACCGTCCGAATAGGGCAACACGGATAGAGAAACCGAACATCCCGCCTCCGGTGAAAACGACATTCCCGACGACCTCACGCCGGATAAACCTATGGAGCAGAAGAATCTCCATGAGAGGCTCGTTGCAACTGCACGCAGCCTAAAAAAGCAAAAGCGGAAGCTAAAAACAGCGGAAGATGCACTCCGGATTAGATGGAGCAAAGTAATCAATACCGCAGATAAATACGGCGACAGTCGCCGCACTAAAAGCTATCCGAAAAGAAAGCTACTGCCTGGATTCGATGAAGAGGCCCAAGAGCCCTCGCATTCAAAAAATGAGAAAGCCACACGGTCGGATAGACGACCCCATAAAGCGGCAAGCGGCACCGCACCTAAATCGGCATGCGACCCACTTAAGGATTCGCATCATGGCCCAGTCAGGTCCATTTATTGGCCAAGAAAGCAAGCTCTCGTAAGCAACGCTATGAAGCCATCATCAGAATCCGGCACACCCAAATACGGAGGCGCCGCACACCCCCTATGTTTCACCGATGAGGTCCTGGACTATGAATTTCCAGAGGGATTCAAACCCGTAAACATAGAGGCATACGATGGAACAACAGACCCTGGAGTTTGGATCGAGGATTATATCCTCCACATACACATGGCTAGAGGAAATGATCTCCACGCCATAAAATATTTACCCCTTAAGCTTAAAGGGCCAGCCCGGCATTGGCTTAAAAGCCTTCCCGAAAACACAATTGGAAGATGGGAAGAGCTCGAGGATGCTTTCCGAGCAAACTTTCAAGGGACCTATGTCCGCCCTCCGGATGCAGACGGTCTTAGTCACATAACTCAACAACCCGTAGAATCAGCTCGGCAGTTCTGGAATAGATTCCTCACTAAAAAGAATCAGATAGTCGATTGTCCGGACGCCGAAGCCTTAGCAGCTTTCAGGCATAACGTCTGAGACGAATGGCTCGCCAGACACCTCGGCCAAGAAAAGCCAAGAACAATGGCCGCACTAACAAGCCTCATGACCCGCTTTTGTGCAGGGGAGGATAGCTGGTTGGCAAGGTGCAGCCCCAGCGATCCAAGTACATCCGAAACTAGGGATGGAAATGGAAAACCGCGACGCAACAAGGACCGTCGCCGGACTAAGGACAAAAGTCCTAAGAGCACGGCAGTCAATGCCGGATTCAAAGGCTCACGACAAAATCAGGCAAAATCGCCCCCGCAGGATAACAGGGACGATCCATCCAACCTAAATAAAATCCTGGACAGGATATGTCAGATACACAGTACTCCCGGGAAGCCTGCTAACCATACACACAGAGACTGTTGGGTTTTCAAACAATCTGGCAGACTCAATGCCGAACACAAGGGGCTCAACACACCAAGCGAAGACGAGGACGAACCCCAAAAGCAGAGCACCAGGAAACAAAAGAACTTCCCACAAGAAGTAAAAACAGTGAACTCACTTCACATAACAAAACGTGTGGCGCCCGTAAAGGTATGCACCACACGGCCCATCCCCAAAGGGTCCTGCCACTGGTTGTCAAAACCGATCATCTTCGATCAGCTAGATTATTCTAGAAATATCAAGAATGTAGGCTGGACTGCCTTGATACTCGATCCAATAATTGGCGGGCTCCAGTTTTCAGATGTCCTTATGGACGGCGGCAGTGGACTAAACCTGATATATCAGGATACAATCCAGCACATGGGGATAAACCCAGCAAGAATCCGCCGCAGCAAAACCTCCTTTCAAGGGGTAATACCTGGTCTGGACACCCATTGTATGGGTTTTCTCCGGCTAGAAGTCATATTCGGCTCTGCCGATAACTTCCGCCGCGAAAAGCTGACCTTCCATATCGTCCCGTTCTCAAGTCGCTATCAAGCACTACTGGGACGCGAAGCTTTTGCTCGCTTTAACGCAATACCGCATTATGCATCTCTTACGCTTAAGATGCCCGGTCCACGAGGCATCATCTCTTTGAAGGGGAAGCACTAAAGTGCGCCTCCCCAAGCGGAGGACTGTGCGGCCGCTTTGACAGCCCCACAGCAAAATGGCCTCACCAGCCAAAAAACTTCGAAATAGGTCATTCAAGACCACGAACGCGGATAGACGAGTTCGGTGCAAAATCATCATTGATGCAGGCCTAGAAGCCATATACCCCCGCACTAGGGGCTCCATGCATAAGAGACAATAAAGCTCAATCTTATATATTTCACTTTATACTTTGTTTATTTAAAACTTTTTCGGCACGACCCATTTTCAACTCAGTTCCTCTCTTTTACAGATGAACGTCGTGCGGCGCCCATCCAGGATACGGCACAATGGAGACACAGGCGCAGACGTGCAGTAGGGACCCGTCCTAAAGGATTCTTTTTAGATTAAGACCCTGTGTAAACCTTTTTTACTGTCTCTTGTTGCTAGACATCCCCTGGTTTTTTCTGATATAACCAAGGAGGAGGCTGGCGTTTGCACGTACCTAGACACTACGGGCTTTCTTTTTTAATAAAGAGTGTTGTTTCGCCCGCACTCATAAATACCGAACACCTTAGGGAGTGTTCGGCGTCGCGAGTTTTGGCATTGTATGCATCAACTCCGAATCATGTCTTTGGTCAAATGTTGGGTTGCCCGGCTCCTGAGTTCGGCTACCTTACGTTCCGCTCTATCGGCTAAGGTAGCACCAGGAGAACTACTATGATTGTGCCCCGGTTCGGCCGGGCGAGCACCTCAGTAGAGAAAGCCGAAAACTGACTGTCATGATGTAGTGTGAGACTGGTCAGCCACTCGATGACCTATCGGAATCTATCAAATTCCTCCGCTTTAACGAAGGGCCGCTTCCCGGTCAGGCACATACGCGCCCCGAACTCGGACGAGCGCAGTTGCCACCAAGGGGCTACCTAAATAGTCTCACTGTCAAACTCCTATGGCTAAGTGAAAGTGTTAAAGCATTATAGTCCGGTTGCCTGGCCCGCTGCGCTATCACCTCCTTTGTAGGACCAAGACGTTGGGTTAAGTGTGAAAATGCGTCTTCTGCGAGCACCCCCGCACTATGTGCGTGGGGGCTGAAGCCAACGACTGCCATCTTTCAGATTTTGTATATATATCTTAAAACGGCCGCACAGGAGGTGTTCCCAATACTTGGAGGCACAAGTATAAAAAAGGCCACTACAGTTTATCAAAATATTACTTTATAATTACATATGCTATGATAACATAGCATCTTTCGGGCACTGCGTCTCTATTACACGAGCGCCTTCAAGAACTTCCTGAAAATAGTGCTCGGAAGGTACTCGGCTTTTGTCCGAATCTCGGGACGCAACAATGGTGGTCTCCATCTCTGCCCAGTATGTCTTAACATGGGAAAGAGCCATCCTAGCGCCCTCTACGCATGCTGACCTCTTCATTGCATTTATACACGGCATCGCGTCAAGGAATTGCTGCACTAAGCTGAAATAACTCTTCGGCTCCGATCTCCCCGGCCACAGGTGACCCATGACGTACTTCATGGCGAGTCCAGACAACCTATTCAGTTCGGCCCATTGAGCCAAACGATCATCCACTGCCAGTGGACGCTCTGGATTGTGAAACTGCGACCAGAAAAGCTTTTCCACTTCGCGATCTTTCTGATCTCGAAAGTGTTCGGTCGCATCAACAGCACTCGCTGCCAAGTCCAGATAGGTATCCTCCACACTCCACATCCGGTCCAACGGAGCAAACTTCGGATCGCAAAATTTCCTTCGCAGCATAAAGGGCTTTCCAGCCGCAATCTTTTCGGCCTGATGCAGCTCCTCCTTCGCAGCTCTCATCGCAGAGCGCGCGTCCTTGGCATTGGCAACGGCCTTCTCTAAGTCCGTCTGTTTCGCCTGGTCTTCTTTTTCAAGAAGTCTGCAATGGTCTGTAGCGCTTTTTAACTTTTCGTCCATCTCGGCCATCTCTTCCTTGCTTCGGCCATGAGCAGCCTGTTCGGCTCTCAGCTCTTCAAGGGCTTTCCTGGTGGTCGCATCACTTTCGCTGGCTTGTTCTTTAGCTCGGGCAAGTTCTGCCCTAAGACTCTCCACGGTGGCCGCACCATCTGCGTCAAGCACACACATCGTAAGACACAGGCATAAAACTGTTCTTACCTGATGCCGCCCGAGGAATTACATACCTTGAACCTCATCAAGCCGCTTATTGACAAGCGTGATGTCGGCATCTGCCACGTCCAGTTCGGCAAAATCGTCAGTTCGGCTCGATTCCGGACACCCTGCCGCCTACATACAAAGGCGGCATCTTAGACCTGGGATTATGATCCTCCGCGTGCCGTCATTTCCTGACGACGCGCAGAGTCTCAGGGGCTACTATCTACACAGGGCGCATCTTATTCATGCGCAACTGACAAAAGTATACATTATCTAATGTACCTCGAAACCCGTCAGTAAACTTTTGACGGCCTCATACAATCCGCTCTCTACGGATGAAATCCTTTCAATCACCGTGCCCATCAATGCGCGGTGCTCCTCTGAGATAGAAGCTCGCCCCAGCAGAATCTTTAGCTCCCCCGGCCGAGCACCAGACGGTGCCAGGCTCGTCCCATGATCTCTTTTGAAGGCCGGACGCGGAGAACCTCGGGGGGCCGCATAGCTACCTTCCGCCCCTGCCGGATTCGGAGAAACCCTCCGCGACGACACCTCAGGGTCGCCCGCCTCGCTAGGCGGCATGGCAGGGGGAGGCGTCCCGCTCTCCATCATCTCCGGAAGGAGATCCCCCGAAGACGAGCTCTGCTGAGAAGGGCTGAGGTCCGAGCTACAAGGTAAAGGTTTGGTTAATCTTCTCAGATATAAATCAAGGATTTCCCTCATCCCTCAAAAGTAAAATCTTTCTCCACTTACGGCTCGCTGGAGGGCTGATCCCCTTGAGGGCGTAGTCCGGCCGAGGAACTCCCCGGCGTCGGACCCTCTGACGAGGATTTTCTCTCCCGCTTCGAGGCCATGGTTTCCGGGTCGTCAGAGGCGGCTCTTTTCTTCCCCTTAGGAGAGGAATTGTCGGTTCCTCCCTTCGGAGCAGCCTCCTTTGAGGAGGCCATAGCTTCCTTGTCCTCCCCCTCCAAAGGCATTATCTCCAGCATCCTGACCAGCACGGGATCCGGCCTGGTTTCAGGAAGGGGAGCCGGACACCTGATCAGCTTTGCCTTCGCTATCCACTCCTGTTTAAAAGGACGGCTCTTTTAGGGGCAAGTTTATGACAATTATACGGATAGAAGGTCCGGGCACAAGGTCGCTTACTTGAGTATCCAGGCGATTGCAGCTTAGGCCTGCGTCCTCAGTTAAATCCGGACACATCTCTTGTGATCCGAAGAACAGTCTATACATCTCCGCGGGCGTTGCGCCCATAAAGTTCTGGAGAGATCGCGGTCCCTCTGGATTAAACTCCCACAGGCGAAGGGGGCGACGTTTGCCGGGCAATATTCGGCGAATCAGCATGACCTGCGTCACCTTGACCAAGCTGAGGTCTCCTTCCAAGAGATCCTTAATTCGGCCCTGTAACAAGGGCACGTCTTTGGGCAAACCCCAATCTAACCCTCTGTTAACCCATGATGCTAGCCGTGGTGGGGGACCCGAGCGAAAGGCAGGAAGCGCCACCCACTTGGCGCTCCGGGGAGCGGTGATATAAAACCACTCTCGTTGCCACAAGCCCAGCTCCTCTTGAAAAGAGCCCTCGGGCCATGGAGCATCAGCATTTTTGCTTATAACAGCGCCTCCGCACTCTGCGTGCCGTCCCTTGATCATCTTCGGCTCCACTTTGAAAGTCTTGAGCCATAATCCGAAGTGAGGGGTAACACGGAGGAACGCTTCGCATACAACGATAAACGAGGAGATATGGAGGATGGACTCCGGAGCTAAGTCGTGGAATTCCAGCCCGTAATAAAACAGCAGTCCCCTCACAAAGGGATCCATCGGGAAGCCTAACCCCCAAAGGAAGTGAGACACGAACACTATGCTCTCACCGGGCTGGGGACTGGGGATAGCCTGCCTTTGAGCAGGCAACCTGTGCGGAATTTCGGCGGTCAAGAACTTAGCCTCTCTCAACTTTAGCACGTCCTCCTCCGTGACGGAGGAGGGCATCCATCGGCCTTGAAGGTTGGAACTGGACATTGTCGAAGGTCTGAGGCGCCCGGAATCTGGAGCCTAGGGTGTTGGAACTCGAGGCAACGGGCGAACTTGTTTTGGGATTGGAGAAAAGGAGTAAGGCCCTGGTCTCTTTATAAGAGGTTGAATACCAGGAGCCCTCCCCGTAACCGTTTGGGACTCGCCTTTAATCGAGAAAACATGCTAACGGGCACGATTGGGTTACCCACGTCCGTATTGATGAGAATCCCATAAAAGGGGGGCACACGATCTCTGCTTTGACAAGACGTGCCAAGGAAACCGCCTCGCAAAACATGCTGAGGTGGAAAAGTGAAAACGATTCGAGTGAAGGACTTGGCTGTAGTGTGATGACGCACTGCGGAATACGTCAGCAGATTTGATTTGTGTTAATATTATTCTCTCTATGGCAATATGTGGAAGCTTATTTTGCAAAGCTGGACACTACTCTTGGTGTTTACAATCTTCTATGAAGGACTTGGAGGAGGAACCCGCCTTGCAATGCCGAAGACAATTTGCGCGCCGGACTCGTCGTGATTGAAGCCTGGTTCAGGGGCTACTGAGGGAGTCCTGGATTAGGGGGTGTTCGGGTAGCCGGACTATACCTTCAGCCGGACTCCTGGACTATGAAGATACAAGATTGAAGACTTCGTCCCGTGTCCGGATGGGACTTTCCTTGGCGTGGAAGGCAAGCTTGGCGATGCGGATATTCAAAATCTCCTACCCTTGTAACCGACTCTATGTAACCCTAACCCTATCCGGTGTCTATATAAACCGGAGGGTTGTAGTCCGTAGGCGATCAACTCCATATACAACAATCATACCATAGGCTAGCTTCTAGGGTTTAGCCTCCTTGATCTCGTGGTAGATCTACTCTTGTACTACCCATATCATCAATATTAATCAAGCAGGACGTAGGGTTTTACCTCCATCAAGAGGGCCCGAACCTGGGTAAAACATCGTGTTCCCTGCCTCTTGTTACCATCCAGCCTAGACGCACAGTTCGGGACCCCCTACCCGAGATCCGCCGGTTTTGACACCGAAAGCGACCCCCATCCAACCGGAGGCGCCGGACAGTCTGTTGGAGGTGCTCAAAGGCGCCTCCAGCGACGAGGAGCACCGCACCATTATGAGTGCGGTGGTCCAGAAGGTTCAGTCCGCCAAGAGTGGACTGACTGAAGCTTGTGCTAGCCTTTTAACAGGCTTTGAGGTAAGTAAAGAATGTGTAAATAATATTACCGCATAGACAGTAGCCCCTGATGCTCTGTTTGGCGTTCGGGAAGAAAAGCCGAATAGAGGATCAAATAAAATTCGCAGGAGTCTAACAAAAAGGAGTCAATATGCGTATGCAGGCTTCTCTGCTGGCGTCCGCCGCACTGACTGCGGAAGTGGACACGCTAAAGCAGAACCTCGAGCAGTCCAAGCAAGAGCTCGGGCGTGCCAAGAAGCAGCTCGAGGACAAGGAAGGTAAGAAATACCTTGTTTAAATATATATAAAAAAGGTGCAATTGCAAAAATGACAGGATTATCGTGGCTATTGTAGGGGCCACGTCTGAGGTGGCGACCCTTAAGCAAGCGCTGCTCGAGGCCGAGAAGAGCGCGGCCACGGAGTGCACCGAGCGAGAGAAGTATGAGGCCCAGGTTGGCAAGGTGCGGCAAGAGCTCCAGGCTCTCATGAAAAAACATGAGAGTTTGGAGCTTGACTCAAAGACGCGAGCGTCCGAGCTCGCGGTGGCTATTAAAAATGCCAAGTCTACCAAGGCCGAATCCCAGAAGACCCTCCAGGAGTTGGATGTGGTGAAAAAGATAGCGGCGGGTAAGGCATTCCTTATGCAAAGCAAACACATAAACGTGAGTTACTTGTTACTTACCCGAATTCGGAGCTCTCTAGGAGCGTTCGCAGATCTTCCCCGTAGCGTGTCCGATGCCGCCGCATTCTATCGAGCCGAGGAGGGCAGCTCGACAGAGAAGGTGTTCTGGTCTCAGTATGCTGAGGCCGGACACCCCGTGCCCCTGAGCGACCAGCTGAAGCAACTGGTCGAGCTCCACAAGGCGGCCGAACAGGCCATGAAGGGCCTCATAGTTCGGCTGTGACCTGGAGAGGCTCTGCCTGGGAGCTATTTTGGGCTGGTGCGGCGGCTGGTGGGGGCCTTTCCAAGGCTCGAAGTCATCAAGCGCTCCATCTGCATTAAAGGTGCCCGTAGGGCCCTTTCCCGTGCTAAGGTGCATTGGGGCAAGCTGGATGTTGAGAAGCTTGTGAAGGACGGGCCACCGCCGGGGAAAGAACATTGCAAGCCCGAGAATTATTATAAGGATGTTCTGAAGGGTGCCTGCCTTATGGCGGATGAATGTTCCAGGGATGTAATTTTTGAGTAAAACTCGCTTGTTTTGTCCTGTGTGCTGAAAACTTGTTCATATGCGCTAAGCAATGCTGTTGGAATTTAAAATATTACCTTCTGTGCGGCTTTTTATCAATTCTGAGAGATGGCGAGTCGTCGGCTTCTGCCCCGTGCCGCTAGTGCTGGGGTGTTCGGGGATAAACCTGAGCGCTCTTTTTCCCATGTTTGGGTCCTTCGAGGGAGGCGCTCAGCACAACGAACAAGGCAATCGGACTATAATGCGTGAACACTCTCTCTTAGCCATAGAATTCTATAATTTTAAATTTCAGCGAAGCCCCTGGTATTCGGAAGACCGAGTTCAGGGTGCTATCCACGCCTTGGCCGGGCAGAGCCGACTCCTCGCTCTAAGCGGCATAAGTCTTTAGGGACTCGAAAAACCTCTCGAACAGGGACCAGCTCTCACTTCATCATGACAGTCAGTTTTAGCTTTCTCTACTGAGGTGCTCGACCCAGCTCAACTAGGGCACAATCGCAGTAGTTCTCCTAGTGCTACCTTAGCCGACATAGTGGAACGTAAGGCACCAAAACATAGGAGCCGGGCAAACCCAACTATTGACCCAAGACATGATTCGGAGCCGATGCATATAATGCTATAAGTTCAGGGTGCCGCACTTGTTGAAGTGTTCGGACTTCTCACACCATATTGAGGGGTACTAAAGCCCCTGGCGTATTTTGGCCGTACCAAAGTGTACGGGTGCAACATGTCGTTAAGGAACATATATTTGTAAAAAAAGAGTAATGCAAAAATAGACAAAAGCTATGCATTGTTTATTAAAAAGGGCTGCGATCAAAGTAGAACGATACAAATAATGCGATAAGAAAAAGGTTGGACTATTTAACATGTCCGTTCCAGGGGCAGGCTGCGGAATGGTATGCGAAACAGGTATACTGCTCGTGATAGAGACCACCTGGGAGTTCCGTAATGCGGCATGGCTTGTCTGCTTCCCTGGTTCTTGCATCGTTTGTGCGGCAATTGAACTGCCGAACAGGCCTTTCGAAGAATGGAGTCCTGAAAGTAAGAGAAAATTAAAAAATCGGTAGCCCCTGGTGCGGTTTAAGTCGTGTTTCGGGCGTGCCGTGATGGTGCCCCTCCCCCTGTACCCATGGTATTTCTAGAGCGTAGTTATGTACGCGAAGCACTGGCGTCGCATTTTTCCGAGGGCTGGGGTTGGGGCCGCATTGCTACGCCTGCTCAGAACGTGCCAGGTGGTCTTGTTGTAGGTTACTCCAGGCGCGCTTGACGGTGTCCAGACGTTTAATGGCCGGACTGGAGAACTGCCTGGAGAGGCTGCTTTGTACTTCCGCTGCAAGGGCCGCCGTGTGCTCCTCCGTTCAGAGGGAGCGTTCGGTGTTTCCATTGACCGTAATTACTCCTCGAGGGCCTGGCATCTTGAGCTTAAGGTATGCGTAGTGAGGTACCGCGTTGAACTTGGCGAATGCGGTTCGCCCGAGCAGTGCGTGATAGCCACTGTGGAATGGGACTATGTTGATGATTAACTCCTCGCTTCGGAAATTATCCGGAGATCCGAAGACCTCTTCAAGTGTGACTGAGCCTGTACAATTGGCCTCTACACCTGGTATTACGCCTTTAAAGGTCGTTTTGGTGGGCTTAATCCTCGAGGGGTCTATGCCCATTTTCCGCACTGTATCCTGGTAAAGCGGGTTCAGGCTGCTGCCGCCGTCCATAAGGACTCTAGTGAGATGAAATCCGTCAATAATTGGGTCTAGAACCAATGCGGCGAATCCGCCATGACGGGTGCTAGTGGGATGGTCCCTTCAATCAAAGGTGATCGGGCAGGAGGACCATGGGTTGAACTTTGGGGCGACTGGCTCTACCGCGTATACGTCCCTTAACGCGCGCTTCCGCTCCCTCTTGGGGATGTGGGTTGCGTATATCATGTTCACGGTCCGCACTTGTGGGGGAAAACCCTTCTGTCCACTGTTGTTCGGCGGCCGGGGCTCTTCGTCGTCATCGCTATGCAGCCCCTTGTCGGTATTTTCGGCATTTAACTTGCCTGCCTGCTTGAACACCCAACAATCCCTGTTGGCGTGATTGGCCGGCTTTTCGGGGGTGCCATGTATCTGGCACAAGCGGTCGAGTATTCGGTCCAAACTGGATGGGCCCCTAGGATTTTTTTTGAATGCCTTTTTCCGCTGACCGGATTCATAGCCTCTGAATCCGGCATTAACTGCCGTATCCTCAGCATTGTCGCTGTTAATGTGGCGCTTCTGCTTGTTGCGATGCGACTTGCCACTACTGTCCCTGGTATCCGAATTACCAGGGTTCTTGGTCATATTGTTGCTACGAGCAAGCCAGCTGTCTTCTCTCGCGCAAAAGCGGGTCATGAGTGTCGTGAGTGCTGCCATAGATTTCGGCTTTTCCTGTCCAAGGTGTCGGGCAAGCCACTCGTCACGGATATTGTGCTTGAAGGCTGCTAGGGCCTCTGCGTTCGGACAGTCGACTATTTGATTTTTCTTTGTTAGGAACCGTGTCTAGAATTGCCTGGCCGATTCCTCTGGCTACTAAATTACGTGGCTTAGGTCATCGGCGTCTGGTGGTCGCACATAAGTGCCCTGGAAATTGTCGAGGAATGCGGCTTCCAGGTCCTCCCAACAACTGATTCATCTTGCTGGCAAGCTGTTAAGCCAATGTCGAGCTGGTCCTTTAAGCTTGAGTGGGAGGTATTTGATGGCGTGGAGATCATCGCCGCGGGCCATGTGGATATGAAGGAGATAATCCTCGATCCATACCGCAGGATCTGTTGTGCCATCATATGATTCGATGTTTACGGGTTTGAAACCCTCGGGGATTTGATGATCCATTACTTCGTCTGTGAAGAATTAGTTTTTGAGTATCGATTGTTATACATGTTGGCTACAGATGACATGGCACTTTCTTATAGTCAACAGTTGGCTATACTATTAAGTAATATTAACCATGCCCTTATACACCTAGACGGAGGGATTAAATCAGGATGACTTGCAAGCGGGCAGAGGAGATGTAAGAAATGGTTCATTGTAAGTCTTTCACCAGTACTGTAGTAAAAATTCATACATGGAAGATTCTAGACTAAACCATAAACGGATAGAGCAAGATCCGTTAGAGCAAGATCCTACATGGAAGTCTCCACATGCTTAGACAGCGGATTACATTGAGCGTAGACTAATGATCAACATTTAACTTGATAATGCGTATGTCCAGGTGAACTTCCTTGGAGTCCCCGTGCACCACGTCGGCGGGTAAAGGATGCCATGGGTTTTCCAAGTCCACATTGGCGGGATAGTCCCAGCTCCCCAGAGTCCAAGTCCGTTCGATGAGGCCGGTGTTGCCGCCCACGCGACCCGGAGGGGTAGTAACACTGACCACGCACCTGTACATCGGCCTCATGTCAGTGTCAGCGTCAGCGGCGTCGCCCCTACTCTTTTTGCGGTGTGTTTGTTGGGATCCGATGAAATTTGAGTTTATGATTAGATCTATCTTTTTATCCATGAAAGTTATTTGAGTCTACTTTGATCTCTTATATGCATGACTATTTATAGCCTTGTATTTGTTCTCGGATATTTGGGTTTTGTTTTGCCAACTCAATCTATTTATCTTGCAATGGGAAGAGGTGCTTTGTAGTGGGTTCGATCTTATGGTGCTTGATCCCAGTGACAGAAAGGGGACTGACACGTATGTATCGTTGCTACTATGGATAAAACGATGGGGTCTATTTCTACATAAATAGATCTTGTCTACATCATGTCATCGTTCTTAATGCATTACTCCGTTTCTCCATGAACTTAGTACACTAGATGCATGCTGGATGTGATGCCTATGTAATGAGCATTGCCTGGATATCGTCATGATTATTTGAAGTTCTATCAATTGCCCAACAGTAATTTGTTCACCCATCGTTTGCTATTTTCTCGAGAGAAGCCACTAGTGAAACCTACGGTCCCCGGGTCTCTTCTCAATATATTTTGCCTTTGCGATATATTCTTATTTGCTTTTATTTTCAGATCTATATTTCCAAAAACCCAAAAATACCTTTCTGCAATTTATCATTATTTATTTTATCTCGCATTCCCACGAGATCTACTTATCCAAACTACTACAAATTTATCTATCCTTTTACCCGTGAGGGATTGACAACCCCTCTCTTACGTCGGGTTGCGAGTATTTGTTCTTTGTGTGCAGGTGTTGTTTAAGTTGTGTTGCTTGGTTCTCCTACTGGTTCAATAACCTTGGTCTCATCACTGAGGAAAATACATATCGTTGTTGTGCTACATCATCCCTTCCTCTTTGGGGAAATACCGACATAGTTCTAGCAGACATCACGTGTGCATACAATGCAGTCAGCACCGGCTACACCCACCTCTGCAGTCGACGACAACCCGCCTGGACCCCACCTTCCATAGACAAAGAGGAAAATATTTAAGTGGAGTAGTACTACAGGTCTGTACTTGTGAAAAATAAAAGAAAAGAATAGAAAAGAAATGCCCTCGCGTCACTTGACTTCCACCGCCCCTCCACTTCACTTCATTAGTTTGCTTCCCCCTTCACTGCCCTTACGACAGAACTACCCCCTCTCGCCCAAGAATCATTGTGATCCCAGGTGATTTTATCTGGGTCATCATTTTTATCCCAAGTGATTTATATAGGCACACACAAGAAGCTGGCACATGCGGTCAACGAATGATGATTTGGGGACAACCGTTAAAAAGGTACCATTTTGTGCATGTCTGTTGTTACCTCGACATCTATTGGGAGCTCCGGTGAAATATTTGCAATTCCTTAAAGGATATATACAAATCACCAACAAAAATACTGCTCCATTTTAACTTTTAAAAAAGAAATAATGCTCAGTTTTGCTTTTGCTTTTGCTAAAAAAGAATAAACAAGAGGTGCTCCTCCAACTCCAATAGGGTGTTAGCAACCGACGCTCCTGGATTGGATGCGACCACTCCTCTCCTCCCACTCGCCATGGCCTCAACCCCCCCCCCCCCCCCCCCCGCCCCTTCCTTCTCAGTTAGGGCTAGGGTTTGTGCCCAGCCATGGACTACCGGTGGATCCTCATGTCCATAGCCACAGCCACACGTTCCTCGCTCTCTCTTGACCGTCCCATTGCTCCTGCCCCCATCAACCAATCCCTCTCTTCCCACACTCCCGATCTAGATCCACCGCTGCACCCCTCCTCTCCTTTGCCGCCCATCCCGACGACAGGAACCGCAACTCACTTGCACCCACCCCCGACGACCAACAACACCATCGTCTGTCGTCCTTTCCTTCCTCCACATCCCCTTCTCGTGGCCCGTCCACTATCAGATCCGGTCATAGCAGGTGGCCCGACATCAAGGACAACGCCGACGACTGCACCGTCCACCTCATCCTCTCCTGCGCCGGTGGCAGGGCTACGCGGTACCCACGGGGTGACCGGGGTGGAAGATGGGTTGATTTGAAGGTGTGGGCATGAAAAAAACTCCACCACCACAACCACACGCTCCTCTCGGCGGTGACCTAACCATCCTCATGGATCTCGCCGACAACCACTTCCTCGTGCTCCTCCTCAACATCGAGGAGGGAGGAGGCCGCCATTATCCTCTGTCGCCCACCCCGATAATGGGAGCCGCCTGTCGGTGTCAAAACCGGCGGATCTCGGGTAGGGGGTCCCGAACTGTGCGTCTAGGATCGATGGTAACAGGAGACGGGGGACACAATGTTTACCTAGGTTCGGGCCCTCTATATGGAGGTAATACCCTACTTCCTGCTTGATTGATCTTGATGAATATGAATGTTACAAGAGTTGATCTACCACGAGATCGTAATGGCTAAAACCCTAGAGGTCTAGCCTGTATGACTATGATTGTATATCTGCCGCTCCAGACTAAGCCCTCCGGTTTATATAGACACCGGAGGGATCTAGGGTTACACCAGGTCGGCTATAGAGAAAGGAATCTTCATATTTGGTCGCCAAGCTTGCCTTCTACGCCAAGGAGAGTCCCATCCGGACACGGGAGAGAGTCTTCGGTCTTCGTATATTTGCGGCCCATCAGTCTGACCCATGTACAATAGGTTGGACGCCCGAGGACCCCTTAGTCCAGGGCTCCCTCAGTAGCCCCTGAACCAGGCTTCAATGATGAGGTGTCCGGCTCATAGATTGTCTTTGACATTGCAGGGCAGGTTCCCCATTTGTGAACTCCAAGATAGTCTTCGTACGCAATGATCGTGTCCGGATCTGCAACACAAGTACCACACACAACCGCAGAGAGTATAATATTTCACGAGTCCAATCCACTGACAACTTTTCGTAATGTGACATCACATCTGCTCGGTCATTATTTCGAACCGTTTTCGTCTATCGTTCCATGTTTCGAGACGCGTTTTTCATTGTCACATGTTGTCGAAGCAGAGATCGTGTCCCCTTATTGCCGGATTCTCATCAATACGGGCATGGGTAATCCAATCATGCCGTTTACACAGCCCTTGGGAATAGGCGAGTTTTAAGGCGAGTGGGGAGGCGCTTGATATTCACTGCCTTTATAAGGGGATAAGGATTCCCTTTTTCACCCACGCCTTCTTTCCTTCTCTGCCCTTCCACTCTCGAGCTCCAGCGCCCAAGTTCTTGCCTTTTCCTCCCCAAGAAAGCACTCAACCATGTCCGGATCGGAGGGCAAGGAAAATGGATGGCCTCCTCCGTCAAGGAGAAGGACATCACCGAGCTTCAGGAGGCCAGGTATCTGGCGAAGGAAATCTCCCACCGGCTTCCGGCCAAGGGGCAAGTCGTCCCTACACCGAAGCCCAACGAGAGGGTGGTGTTCCTCCCTCATTTCGTCTGCGGGTTAGGGTTTCCACTGTTGGGGAACGTTGCAGAAAACAAAAATTTTCCTACGGTTTCACCAAGATCCATCTATGAGTTCATCTAGCAACGAGTGATTGGATGCATCTACATGCCTTTGTAGATCGCGAGCGGAAGCGTTCAAAGAACGGGGATGAGGGAGTCGTACTCGACGTGATCCAAATCACCGGAGATCCTAGCGCCGAACGGACAGCACCTCCGCGTTCAACACACGTACGGTCAGAGTGACGTCTCCTCCTTCTTGATCCAGCAAGGGGGAAGGAGAGATTGATGAAGATCCAGCAGCACGACGGCGTGGTGGTGGATGCAGGGGTCACCGCAGCAGGGCTTCGTCGTTCTACTGCGAAAGGGAGAGGTGTAGCAGGGGAGAGGGAGGCGCCAAGACTCAAGGGTGCGGTTGCCCCTCCCTCCCCCCTTTATATAGGCTCCCCTAGGGGGGCGCTGGCCCTAGGAGATGGGATCTCCTAGGGGGGGGCGGCCAAGGGGTGGAGTGCCCCCCAAGCCAGGTGGGGCGCCCCCCCCACCCTAGGGTTCCCAACCCTAGGCGCATGGGGTGGGCCAAGGGGGGCGCACCAGCCCACTATGGGCTGGTTCCCCTCCCCACTTAAGCCCATGGGGCCCTCCGGGATGGGTGGCCCCACCCGGTGGACCCCCGGGACCCCTCTGGTGGTCCCGGTACAATACCGGTGACCCCCGAAACTCTCCCGATGGACGAAACTGCACTTCCTATATATAATTCTTCACCTCCGGACCATTCCCGAACTCCTCGTGACGTCCGGGATCTCATCCGGGACTCCGAACAACTTTCGGGTTACTGCATATTCACATCTCTTCAACCCTAGCGTCACCGAACCTTAAGTGTGTAGACCCTACGGGTTCGGGAGACATGTAGACATGACCGATATGGCTCTCCGGTCAATAACCAACAGCGGGATTTGGATACCCATGTTGGCTCCCACATGCTCCTCGATGATCTCATCGGATGAACCACGATGTCGAGGATTCAAGCAACCCTGTATACAATTCCCTTTGTCAATCGGTACGTTACTTGCCCGAGATTCGATCGTCGGTATCCCAATACCTCTTTCAATCTCGTTACCAGCAAGTCACTTTACTCGTACCGTAATGCATGATCCCGTGACCAGACACTTGGTCACATTGAGCTCATTATGATGATGCATTACTGAGTGGGCCCAGAGATACCTCTCCGTTATACGGAGTGACAAATCCCAGTCTTGATCCGTGTTAACCCAACAGACACTTTCGGAGATACCCGTAGTATACCTTTATAGTCACCCAGTTACGTTGTGACGTTTGGTACACCCAAAACACTCCTACGGCATCCAGGAGTTACACGATCTCATGGTCTAAGGAAAAGATACTTGACATTGGAAAAACTCTAGCAAACGAACTATACGATCTTGTGCTATGTTTAGGATTGGGTCTTGTCCATCACATCATTCTCCTAATGATGTGATCTCGTTATCAATGACATCCAATGTCCATAGTCAGGAAACCATGACTATTTGTTGATCGACGAGCTAGTCAACTAGAGGCTTACTAGGGACATATTGGTGTCTATGTATTCACACATGTATTACGATTTCCGGATAACACAATTATAGCATGAATAAAACAAAATTATCATGAACAAGGAAATATAATAATAATGCTTTTATTATTGCCTCTAGGGCATATTTCCAACAGTCTCCCACTTGCACTAGAGTCAATAATCTAGTTACATTGTGATGAATCGAACACCCATGGAATTCTGGTGTTGATCATGTTTTGCTCTAGGGAGAGGTTTAGTCAACGGATCTGCTACATTCAGGTCCGTATGTAGTTTACAAATATCTATGTCTCCATCTTGAACATTTTCACGAATGGACTTGAAGCGACACTTGATGTGCCTGGTCTTCTTGTGAAACCTAGGCTCCTTGGCAAGTGCAATAGCTCCAGTGTTGTCACAGAAGAGTTTGATCGGCCCCGACGCATTGGGTATGACTCCTAGGTCGGTGATGAACTCCTTGACCCGAATTGCTTCATGCGCTGCCGCCGAGGCTGCCATGTACTCCGCTTCACATGTAGATCCCGCCACGACGCTCTGCTTGCAACTGCACCAGCTTACTGCCCCACCATTCAAAATATACACGTATCCGGTTTGTGACTTAGAGTCATCCAGATCCGTGTCGAAGCTAGCGTCGACGTAACCCTTTACGATGAGCTCTTCATCACCTCCATAAACGAGAAACATTTCCTTAGTCCTTTTCAGGCACTTCAGGATATTCTTGACCGTTGTCCAGTGTTCCTTGCCGGGATTACTTTGGTACCTTCCTACCAAACTTACGGCAACGTTTACATCAGGTCTGGTACACAACATGGCATACATAATAGAACCTATGGCTGAGGCATAGGGGATGACACTCATCTCTTCTATATCTTCTGTCATGGTCAGACATTGAGCTGAGCTCAATTTCACACCTTGCAACACAGGCAAGAACCCCTTCTTAGACTGATCCATATTGAACTTCTTCAATATCTTATCAAGGTATGTGCTTTGTGAAAGACCTATGGGGCGTCTTGATCTATCTCTATAGATCTTGATGCCTAATATATAAGCAGCTTCTCCAAGGTCCTTCATTGAAAAACTCTTATTCAAGTAGGCCTTAATGTTGTCCAAGAGTTCTATATCATTTCCCATCAAAAGTATGTCATCTACATATAATATGAGAAATGCTACAGAGCTCCCACTCACTTTCTTGTAAACGCAGGCTTCTCCATAAGTCTGCGTAAACCCAAACGCTTTGATCATCTCATCAAAGCGAATGTTCCAACTCCGAGATGCTTGCACCAGCCCATAAATCGAGCGTTGGAGCTTGCACACCTTGTCAGCATTCTTAGGATCGACAAAACCTTCTGGCTGCATCATATACAATTCTTCCTTAAGGAAACCATTAAGGAATGCCGTTTTGACGTCCATTTGCCATATCTCATAATCATAGAATGCGGCAATTGCTAACATGATTCGGACGGACTTCAGCTTCGCTACCGGTGAGAAAGTCTCATCGTAGTCAACCCCTTGAACTTGTCGATAACCCTTAGCGACAAGACGAGCTTTATAGATGGCCATATTACCATCCGCGTCTGTCTTCTTCTTAAAGATCCATTTATTTTCTATGGCTCGCCGTTCAACGTGCAAGTCAGTCAAAGTCCATACTTCGTTTTCATACATGGATCCTATCTCGGATTTCATGGCTTCTAGCCATTTGTCAGAATCCGGGCCCGCCATCGCTTCTTCATAGTTCGAAGGTCCACCGTTGTCTAACAACATGATTTCCAAGACAGGGTTGCCGTACCACTCTGGTGTGGAACGTGTCCTTGTGGACCTACAAAGTTCAGTAGCAACTTGATCTGAAGTTTCATGATCATCATCATTAACCTCCTCTCTAGTCGGTGCAGGCACCTCAGGAACATTTTCTTGAGTTTCGCCATTTACCGGTTCAAGAGGCAATACTTCATCAAGTTCTACTTTCCTCCCACTTACTTCTTTCGAGAGAAACTCTTTCTCCAGAAAGAGTCCGTCTTTGGCAACAAAGATCTTGCCTTCGGATCTTAGGTAGAAGGTATACCCAATAGTTTCTTTAGGGTATCCTATGAAGACACATTTTTCCGACTTGGGTTCGAGCTTTTCAGGTTGAAGTTTCTTGACATAAGCATCGCATCCCCAAACTTTTAGAAACGACAGCTTAGGTTTCTTCCCAAACCATAATTCATACGGTGTCGTCTCAATGGATTTCGACGGAGCCCTATTTAAAGTGAATGCGGCAGTCTCTAAAGCATAGCCCCAAAAAGATAGCGGTAAATCGGTAAGAGACATCATAGATCGCACCATATCTAATAGAGTGCGATTACGACGTTCGGACACACCGTTACGCTGAGGTGTTCCAGGCGGCGTGAGTTGTGAAACTATTCCACATTTTCTTAAGTGTGTGCCAAATTCGTGATTCAAGTATTCTCCTCCACGATCTGATCGTAGAAACTTGATTTTCTTGTCACGTTGATTTTCAACCTCACTCTGAAATTCCTTGAACTTTTCAAAGGTTTCAGACTTGTGTTTCATTAAGTAGACATACCCATATCTACTCAAGTCATCAGTGAGGGTGAGAACATAACGATAGCCACCGCGAGCCTCAACACTCATTGGACCGCACACATCAGTATGTATGATTTCCAATAAGTTGGTTGCTCGCTCCATTGTTCCTGAGAACGGAGTCTTGGTCATTTTTCCCATGAGGCATGGTTCGCATGTGTCAAATGATTCATAATCAAGAGACTCTAAAAGTCCATCTGCATGTAGCTTCTTCATGCGTTTGACACCTATGTGACCAAGGCGGCAGTGCCACAAGTATGTGGGACTATCATTATCAACCTTACATCTTTTGGTACTCACACTATGAACATGTTTAGTAATACGCTCGAGATTCATTAAGAATAAACCATTGACTATCGGAGCATGACCATAAAACATATCTCTCATATAAATAGAACAACCATTATTCTCGGATTTAAATGAGTAGCCATCTTGTATTAAACGAGATCCTGATACAATGTTCATGCTCAAACATGGCACTAAATAACAATTATTGAGGTTTATAACTAATCCCATAGGTAAATGTAGAGGTAGCGTGCCGACGGCGATCACATCGACCTTGGAACCATTCCCGACGCGCATCGTCACCTCGTCCTTCTCCAGTTTTCGTTTATTCCGCAGCTCCTGCGGTGAGTTACAAATATGAGCAACGGCACCGGTATCAAATACCCAGGAGTTACTACAAGTACTGGTAAGGTACACATCAATTACATGTATATCAAATATACCTTTGGTGTTGCCGGCCTTCTTGTCCGCTAAGTATTTGGGGCAGTTCTGCTTCCAGTGACCCTTTCCTTTGCAATAAAAGCACTCTGTCTCAGGCTTGGGTCCATTCTTTGACTTCTTCCCGACAGCTTGCTTGCCAGGTGCAGCAACTTCCTTGCCGTCCTTCTTGAAGTTGTTTTTGCCCTTGCCCTTCTTGAACTTAGTGGTTTTATTCACCATCAACACTTGATGTTCCTTTTTGACTTCTACCTCTGCTGATTTCAGCATAGCAAATACTTCAGGAATGGTCTTTTCCATCCCCTGCATATTGAAGTTCATCACAAAGCTCTTGTAGCTCGGTGGAAGCGACTGAAGGATTCTGTCAATGACCGCGTCATCCGGGAGATTAACTCCCAGCTGAGTCAAGCGGTTATGTAACCCAGACATAGTGAATATGTGCTCACTGACAGAACTGTTTTCCTCCATCTTACAGCTGAAGAACTTGTCGGAGACTTCATATCTCTCGACCCGGGCATGAGCTTGAAAAACCATTTTCAGCTCTTCGAACATCTCATATGCTCCGTGTCTCTCAAAACGCTTTTGGAGCCCTGGTTCTAAGCTGTAAAGCATGCCGCACTGAATGAGGGAGTAATCATCGGAACGTGTCTGCCAAGCGTTCATAACGTCTTGTTCTGCAGGGAGAACAGGTGCTTCACCTAGCGGTGCTTGTAGGACATAATCTTTCTTGGCAGCTATGAGGATGATCCTCAGGTTCCGGACCCAGTCCGTATAGTTGCTGCCATCGTCTTTCAGCTTGGTTTTCTCCAGGAACGCGTTGAAGTTGAGGACAATGTTGGCCATTTGATCTACAAGACATATTGTAAATATTTTTAGACTAAGTTCATTATAATTAAGTTCATCTAATCAAATTATTCAATGAACTCCCACTCAGATAGACATCCCTCCAGTCATCTAAGTATAACATGATCCGAGTTAACTAGGCCGTGTCCGATCATCACGTGAGACGGACTAGTCAACATCGATGAACATCTTCATGTTGATCGTATCTTCTATACGACTCATGCTCGACCTTTCGGTCTTCTGTGTTCCGAGGCCATGTCTGTACATGCTAGGCTCGTCAAGTCAACCTAAGTGTTTGCATGTGTAAATCTGTCTTACACCCGTTGTATGTGAATGTTGGAATCTATCACACCCGATCATCAAGTGGTGCTTCGAAACAACGAACTGTCGCAACGGTGCACACTTAGGGGGAACACTTTCTTGAAATTATTATGAGGGATCATCTTATTTACTACCGTCGTTCTAAGTTAACAAGATGCAAAAACATGATAAACATCACATGCAATCAAATAATAATAGTGACATGATATGGCCAATATCACATAGCTCCTTTGATCTCCATCTTGGGGCTCCATGATCATCTTGTCACTGGCATGACACCATGATCTCCATCATCGTGTCTCCATGAAGTTGCTCGCCAACTATTACTTCTACTACTATGGCTAACACGTTTAGCAATAAAGTAAAGTAATTTACATGGCGTTTCTCAATGACACGCAGGTCATACAAAAAATAAAGACAACTCCTATGGCTCCTGCCGGTTGTCATACTCATCGACATGCAAGTCGTGATTCCTATTACAATAGCATGAACATCTCATACATCACATATATATCATTCATCATTCATCACAACTTTGGCCATATCACATCACAGAACACTTGCTGCAGAAACAAGTTAGACGTCCTCTAATTATTGTTGCAAGTTTTACGTGGCTGCAATAGGGTTCTAGCAAGAACGTTTTCTTACCTACGTGAAAGCCACAACGTGATTTTTCAACTTCTACTTACCCTTCATAAGGACCCTTTTCATTGAATCCGCTCCAACTAAAGTGGGAGAGACAGACACCCGCCAGCCACCTTATGCAACTAGTGCATGTCAGTCGGCGGAACCGGTCTCACGTAAGCGTACGTGTAAGGTTGGTCCGGGCCGCTTCATCCCACAATACCACTGAAGCAAAATAAGACTAGTAGCGGCAAGAAAGTTGACAACATCTACGCCCACAACAAATTGTGTTCTACTCGTGCAAAGAGAACTACGCATAGACCTAGCTGTGATACCACTGTTGGGGAACGTTGCAGAAAACAAAACTTTTTCTATGGTTTCACCAAGATCCATCTATGAGTTCATCTAGCAATGAGTGATTAGATGCATCTACATACCTTTGTAGAACGCGAGCGGAAGCATTCAAAGAACGGGGATGAGGGAGTCGTACTCGACGTGATCCAAATCACCGAAGATCCTAGCGCCGAACGGACGGCACCTCCGCGTTCAACACACGTACGGTCAGCGTGACGTCTCCTTCTTATTGATCTAGCAAGGGGGAAGGAGAGGTTGATGAAGATCCAGCAGCACGACGGCGTGGTGGTGGATGCAGGGGTCACCGCAGCAGGGCTTCGCCGTTCTACTGCGAGAGGGAGAGGTGTAGCAGGGGAGAGGGAGGCGCCAAGACTCAAGGGTGCGACTGCCCCTCCCCCCTTTATATAGGCTCCCCTAGGGGGGGCGCCGGCCCTAGGAGATGGGATCTCCTAGGGGGGGCGGCCAAGGGGTGGAGTGCCCCCCAAGCCAGGTGGGGCGCCCCCCCACCCTAGGGTTCCCAACCCTAGGCGCATGGGGTGGGCCAAGGGGGGCGCACCAGCCCACTATGGGCTGGTTCCCCTCCCCACTTAAGCCCATGGGGCCCTCCGGGATGGGTGGCCCCACCCGGTGGACCCCCAGGACCCCTCCGGTGGTCCCGGTACAATACCGGTGACCCCCGAAACTCTCCCGATGGCCGAAACTGCACTTCCTATATATAATTCTTCACCTCCGGACCATTTCGGAACTCCTCGTGACGTCCGGGATCTCATCCAGGACTCCGAACAACTTTCAGGTTACTGCATATTCATATCCCTTCAACCCTAGCGTCACCGAACCTTAAGTGTGTAGACCCTACGGGTTCGGGAGACATGTAAACATGACTGAGATGGCTCTCCGGTCAATAACCAACAGCGGGATCTGGATACCCATGTTGGCTCCCACATGCTCCTCGATGATCTCATCGGATGAACCACGATGTCGAGGATTCAAGCAACCCCGTATACAATTCCCTTTGTCAATTGGTACGTTACTTGCCCGAGATTCGATCGTCGGTATCCCAATACCTCGTTCAATCTCGTTACTGGCAAGTCACTTTACTCGTACCGTAATGCATGATCCCGTGACCAGACACTTGGTCACATTGAGCGCATTATGATGATGCATTACCGAGTGGGCCCAGAGATACCTCTCCGTTATACGGAGTGACAAATCCCAGTCTTGATCCGTGTCAACCCAATAGACACTTTCGGAGATACCCGTAGTATACCTTTATAGTCACCCAGTTACGTTGTGACGTTTGGTACACCCAAAGCACTCCTACGGCATCCGGGAGTTACACGATCTCATGGTCTAAGGAAAAGATACTTGACATTGGAAAAACTCTAGCAAACAAACTATACGATCTTGTGCTATGTTTAGGATTGGGTCTTGTCCATCACATCATTCTCCTAATGATGTGATCTCGTTATCAATGACATCCAATGTCCATAGTCAGGAAACCATGACTATCTGTTGATCAACGAGCTAGTCAACTAAAGGCTTACTAGGGACATGTTGGTGTCTATGTATTCACACATGTATTACGATTTCCGGATAACACAATTATAGCATGAATAAAAGACAATTATCATGAACAAGGAAATATAATAATAATGCTTTTATTATTGCCTCTAGGGCATATTTCCAACATCCACTCCACCCTTTTTTCCGCGGACTAATGTTCTATTACGGGCTAGATTTCCATGATCTAGCCCCGAACTCTTTCCTCAACATCTCGGCTTTCATTGTCGTGTGTGAGGCTTTCCTCCACATCCAGCCCCACTTCGGGCTGTGGCTCAAGATCTTCAACGTGAAGCCGAAGGTGGTGGATGGCCAACACACGGAGTGCGGAGGAGCCATGGTGAGCAAGATGCCCAACGTCATATGGCCCAAAGGCATGTTTGTGAAGATCGTCAAGGAGTGGCAGAAGTTGTGGTTCTATATCATAGAGCCTCGTGATGCCACTTGGGCCGCGGCTCCCAAGTTCAAGTCTGGAGCCCCAATGCGGCTCACCTCCTAGATAGAGAAGGGCCCAAATTGGTCTTCATCGGACGAACTGATAGCACTGCAAACGCGCATCCAGAGCATGGTGGATAAAAACATCAAGCTCGTCAATGTGATCCAGGTGATGCTCGTTCGCTGGATCCTTCCATGCCAGAGCCGAACATGCCCTTTGTGGGAATTTGATTCGGAGAAGCACCAGACTTTGGAGAGGCTCTTCGGAACCACTCATGAAGATGTCTGGAAGTTGCTCTTTAAGGGCAATGAGACGCCGGCGGCCATAGATTCGGACCGCGGTAAGTCTTTCATGTCTCAAGGTGCATCCTCCTCTTGGTTGTTCAAGGAAGATATCTAAAAAGTTTGTTGTTCATTTTTCAAGGATGGACAGAGACAGTGGAGCGGATTCGATGTCCGGCTCCGCTACCCGAGGAACCAGTCATCCCGCTCCAGGTGAAGATGCTGGTTCCAGCGCCCTACAAGGTGCCGGAGAAGAAGGCCAAGAAAAAGTCCAGGGGGGTCTGAGGTGGCCCCCGCCGTAAGGGAGCTTCGGACATGTTGTCCGAAGACAAAACTCACTCCTCGGCTGCCGAAGACGAGGAGGAGGAGGAGGAAGAAAGCTCCACAACTTTGGAGGCGGAGGCGTCCAAGAGGGGGAAGGGCCCCCTCACGGATAACTCCGCATGGGATGTCGACAGCAGCCCAGAGCGGCGCCCCCAAAGCAAGCTCCTGGCTGCATCGTAAGTATTAAAAACCTGTATACGTCCATGTTTCTACTTCATGGTGTTAATATGTTAAATTATGCTATTACAGTCCGGCCCACGACAGTTCCCTGCGATCCTCATCAGGAGGCTCGCTAGATTCAAAGGCGATGGCCAGCGAGTCACCGTCGGCCGCTCACTCTCCCACGGCCAAGGGCGACGACGAGGTGGTGTCCCAAAGGACCTTCCCAGTCCAGGGAGATGTTCAGGAGGTCTTCAGGGTGGCGCCAGAGGATGACTCCTCGGTCGCCGGACACATGGGGGAGGAAGCTGTTGGAAATATGCCCTAGAGGCAATAATAAATTGATTATTATTATATTTCCTTGTTCATGATAATCGTTTATTATCCATGCTATAATTGTATTGATAGGAAACTCAGATACATGTGTGGATACATAGACAACACCATGTCCCTAGTAAGCCTCTAGTTGACTAGCTCGTTGATCAATAGATGGTTACGGTTTCCTGACCATGGACATTGGATGTCATTGATAACGGGATCACATCATTAGGAGAATGATGTGATGGACAAGACCCAATCCTAAGCATAGCACTAGATCGTATGGTTCGTATGCTAAAGCTTTTCTAATGTCAAGTATCATTTCCTTAGACCATGAGATTTTGCAACTCCCGGATACCGTAGGAGTGCTTTGGGTGCATCAAACGTCACAACGTAACTGGGTGACTATAAAGATGCACTACAGGTATCTCCGAAAGTGTCTGTTGGGTTGGCACGAATGGAGACTGGGATTTGTCACTCCGTGTAAACGGAGAGGTATCTCTGGGCCCACTCGGTAGGACATCATCATAATGTGCACAATGTGATCAAGGAGTTGATCACGGGATGATGTGTTACGGAACGAGTAAAGAGACTTGCCGGTAACGAGATTGAACAAGGTATCGGGATACCGACGATCGAATCTCGGGCAAGTATCGTACCGATAGACAAAGGGAGTTGAATACGGGATTGATTAAGTCCTTGACATCGTGGTTCATCCGATGAGATCATCGTGGAACATGTGGGAGCCAACATGGGTATCCAGATCCCGCTGTTGGTTATTGACCGGAGATCGTCTCGGCCATGTCTGCATGTCTCCCGAACCCGTAGGGTCTACACACTTAAGGTTCGATGACGCTAGGTTTATAAAGGAAGTTTGTATGTGGTTACCGAATGTTGTTCGGAGTCCCGGATGAGATCCCGGACGTCACAAGGAGTTCCGGAATGGTCCGGAGGTAAAGATTTATATATGGGAAGTCCTGTTTTGGTTACCGGAAGAGTTTCGGGGTTTATCGGTAATGTACCGGGACCACCGGGAGGGTCCCGGGGGTCCACCAAGTGGGGCCACCTGCCCCGGGGGGGGGGCACATGGGCTGTAGGGAGTGTTCCTTGGCCTACATGGGCCAAGGGCACCAGCCCCACTAAGGCCCATGCGCCTAAGAGGTGGAAAGGGGGCAAACCCTAGGGGATATGGGCCTTAGGGCCCATATTGGTGCGCCTCCCTCTCCCATCCCCTCTTGGCCGCCCCCTTGCCTCCCCATCTAGGGCTGCCGCCCCCCCTAGGGGTGGGAACCCTAGAGGGGGCGCAGCCCCTCCCTTTCCCTATATATATTGAGGCATTGGGCTGCCCAGAACACACGTGATTCGATCTCTCGTTGGTGCAGCCCTGCATCTCTCTCTCCCTCCTCTTCTGTGGTGCTTGGCGAAGCCCTGCAGGATTGCCACGCTCCTCCATCACCACCACGCCGTTGTGCTGCTGCTGGATGGAGTCTTCCTCAACCTCTCCCTCTCTCCTTGCTGGATCAAGGCGTGGGAGACGTCACCGGGCTGCACGTGTGTTGAACGCGGAGGTGCCGTGCGTTCGGCACTTGGTCATCGGTGATTTGAATCACGACGAGTACGACTCCATCAACCCCGTTCACTTGAACGCTTCCGCTTAGCGATCTACAAGGGTATGTAGATGCACTCTCCTTCCCCTCGTTGCTGGTCTCTCCATAGATAGATCTTGGTGACACGTAGGAAAATTTTGAATTTCTGCTACGTTCCCCAACAGTGGCATCATGAGCCAGGTCTATTGCGTAGATTCTATGCACGAGTAGAACACAAAGTAGTTGTGGGCATTGATTTTGTTCAATATGCTTGCCGTTACTAGTCTTATCTTGATTCGGCGGCATCGTGGGATGAAGCATCCCGGACCAACCTTACACGTACTCTTACGTGAGACCGGTTCCACCGACTGACATGCACTAGTTGCATTAGGTGGCTGGCGGGTGTCTGTCTCTCCCACTTTAGTCGGATCGGATTCGATGAAAAGGGTCCTTATGAAGGGTAAATAGCAATTGGCATATCACGTTGTGGTCTTTGCGTAGGTAAGAAACGTTCTTGCTAGAAACCCATAGCAGCCACGTAAAACATGCAAACAACAATTAGAGGACGTCTAACTTGTTTTTGCAGGGTATGCTATGTGATGTGATATGGCCAAAGGATGTGATGAATGATATATGTGATGTATGAGATTGATCATGTTCTTGTAATAGGAATCACGACTTGCATGTCGATGAGTATGACAACCGGCAGGAGCCATAGGAGTTGTCTTAATTTATTTATGACCTGCGTGTCAACATAAACATCATGTAATTACTTTACTTTATTGATAACCGTTAGCTGTAGTAGTAGAAGTAATAGATGACGTGACAACTTCAAGAAGACACGATGATGGAGATCATGGTGTCATGCCGGTGACGATGATGATCATGGAGCCCCAAGATGGAGATCAAAGGAGCTATATGATATTGGCCATATCATGTCACTACTATTTGATTGCATGTGATGTTTATCATGTTTATACATCTTATTTGCTTAGAACGACGGTAGTAAATAAGATGATCCCTCATTAAAATTTCAAGAAGTGTTCTCCCCTAACTGTGCACCGTTGCTACAGTTCGTCGTTTCTAAGCACGCCGTGATGATCGGGTGTGATGGATCCTTACGTTCACATACAACGGGTGTAAGACAGTTTTACACATGCAAAACACTTAGGGTTAACTTGACGAGCCTAGCATGTACAGACATGGCCTCGGAGCACAGAAGACCGAAAGGTCGAGCATGAGTCGTATAGAAGATACGATCAACATAAAGATGTTCACCGATGTTGACTAGTCCGTCTCATGTGATGATCGGACACGGCCTAGTTGACTCGGATCATGTAATCACTTAGATGACTAGAGGGATGTCTATCTAAGTGGGAGTTCATAAGATGAACTTAATTATCCTGAACATAGTCAAAAGGATTTTGCAAATTATGTCGTAGCTCATGCTATAGTTCTACTGTTTAGATATGTTCCTAGAGAAAAAATTAGTTGAAAGTTGATAGTAGAAATTATGCGGACTAGGTCCGTAAACTGAGGATTGTCCTCATTGCTTCTTAGAAGGCTTATGTCCTTAATGCACCGCTCAGTGTGCTGAACCTCGAACGTTGTCTGTGGATGTTGTGAACATCTGACATACACGTTTTGATAACTACGTGATAGTTCAGTTAAACGGTTTAGAGTTGAGGCACCAAATATGTTTTGAAACAACGCGAAACATATGAGATGTTTTGAGGGCTGAAATTGGGATTTCAGGCTCGTGCCCACGTCAAGAGGTATAAGACCTCCGACGTTTTTCTTAGCCTACAAACTAGGGAGAAAAGCTCAATTGTTGAACTTGTGCTCAGATTGTCTGAGTACAACAATCGCTTGAATCGAGTGGGAGTTGATCTTCCAAATGAGATAGTGATGTTTCTCCGAAGTCATTACCACCAAGCTGCTTGAGCTTCGTGATGAACTATAATATATCAGGGACATATATGATGATCCTTGAGAT